>NW_024526822.1:4785759-4974934 GCF_017590135.1 Pyrgilauda ruficollis
GTGGGTGGGTGGGTGGGTAGGTGGGTGGGTTGGAGCCTGCAGGGGACGCGTCCCCCCGAGACACCAACGCAAGCACACCCAGAGCAGGTGCTCCGACCAGTCAGGCTCACACCCCGAGCCAAGACCACGAGCCTCCCTCCTTGGCAGCCTCTCCTCGTGGCCAGGGCTCCCCAGCCCACTCAGGCTGGCCACAGAGGCATCCCAGAGCCGTGCAGAGGTTGGGACACGGCCGTGGAGCAAGGGCTTTGGCCACCCCTGTCATACCACTGACACTGTCACACCACTGACACTGTCACACCGCTGGCCCTGGCTGGGCTGGGGGCATTGCTGCACCTGCCCTGCAGGCCTGTCTGCTTGTGGAGGGGCTTCCAGCCCCCAGGTGTCCCTGAGGAGCAGGATCCACACAGGGGTACCCCAGGGAATGAGCCTGGCACAGAGTGATGGATGCCTCCTCCCCTCCCCTCCAGCAGAGCGGTTTGTGCTGCACAAAGCCCAGGACAGAAGTCACTAACGGGGCATGTAGCTCCTGTGCCCCAAAATGCCACTGCCTGCCCAGCCAGGACGGGGCTCTCGGGGTCTGGCTGCCCCCCATGCTCCAGTTCCAGCGTCAGGCTCAGCTCCTGTGCCCAGGGATGCCGTCCTGCCCTGGGATCGAGCTCTGGCAGGGTGAGCGGGGCTCAGCACAGCTCCGGGGGATCGGGCAGGGATTGCTCTGGTTCCCAGCTCGCTGCAGGGCAGGGGCTGCTCAGAGGGGATGTGAGATCCCCTCTGGATCAGACCCCGGGAAGCAGCTCCTGAGTATGGCTGCTCATTCATTCCTGCCTCAACCCAGCCTCCCTCAGCTCCCTCCTCATTCATTTCTCCCTCCTTTTCCCGCTTTGCCACGAACTTTTCTCCTTTCAGCCCGCGCCCCATCTCTCTCTCGCACACCTCCCTCCACCCCTGCCGCATCCCTCCGCGGGTTTATCCCTTCTCCCTTCTCCCAGCTCTGTCCCGGTGACAGGACACACAGATCAGGCACTAAACTTTCATTTTCCAGGCACCCAAGAGCCCTCTGCGCTGCTCCCTGACCCCGGTGGGGCTGGCAGCGGCAGCGCTGCTCCCACCTTGTGGGCATGGCTTGGCAGCCCCCTAAACAGATCAGGGCAGCATCCATCCCCCGCCAGGAATGTGGGCACTTCACCAGGCGCGCCAGCGGGAGAAAAGAGGAGGGAAAAGAGCGAGGAAAGGTCAGGGCAATCAGAGCGAGCCCGTTTCCTGCCCGAGCCCACGGCCCCGGCCGCTCCGCGCTGCGCTCCGTGCGCTTTTACCTGCGTGCACGGACTCCAGGTTCACCATCCTGCCGGCGGGGGGAAATCCGCGGTGTGCCCAGCCTCCTGCCGTCAGCCCCAGGTTGCCAGGGGCTGCCAGTTTGCCCTCCCTCCTCTGCCACCCGCTGCCTCTCGAAGCGGCCGTGGGTCCGCAGCCCAAGGGACCTAGAGCTCCATTGCCTGTTGCCATGCAGGGCCAGGTGAGCATGCGGCGCGGTGCCACGCCTCGCCCCACCTCCGGCTCCCTCGGGTGCCCTGACACCCAGCAGCCTGGCGTCAGGCCCATGCAAACGCTGCCATTTGCATATTAGTAACTCGGGAATGGATGAGTCCCTGCAGCGCTGCCAGGCTGCGGGGTGGGGTGGGAAGGAGGGCAGGAAGGAAAGCGCTGCGCTCGGGCAGCACCCGCAGCACCTGCCCCAAAGCTCTGCCGTGCCCCCTTTGGGCTCTGAGCACCCCGGGTGGGCTCGAGCAGCACCCTCAGCACCTGCCCCAGCCCTCACACCTCAACCAGACCATAGCACCAAGTGGCGTCTCCAGCCTTTTTTTAAACACATCCAGAGATGCTGATTCCACCACCTCCCTGGGAAGAGCATTCTTTATTTATTATTCTTTCAGTGAATTTTTTTTCTAATATCCAACCTATACCTTCCCTGACGTGGCTGAGACTGTGTCCTCTGGTTCTGTCAGTGCTGCCTGGTGGAAGAAACCGACCCCACCTGTATGCAACCCCCCTTCAGGAATCATAGAGAGCAATGGGGTCACCTCTGAGCCCCCTCTTCTCCAGGCTAAACAGCCCAGTTCCTGGGGTCACTCTGCTAATCCTGTGTCATTGTGTCCTCTCAGGCTGGGCTGCACCTCGATGCTGAGTGAAGCAGCACGAAAAGGAAAGTGAAAAGCATCAAAGAAACCTGGAGATAAAGAGCAGGGTTAAAGAATAAATAATAAAGATAAAGGCTGGCACGTGGAGACCCCTGCTCTCCTGACGAGCTCCATCTCTGTCCCCTAAGGAGAGGAGAGAAGTGGCAGCCAGCCTCCTCCTCCTCATCCCTGCTGCTCCAAGCCACAGTATTTACCAACTTCCAGGGAAGCCAGGCACGAAAAAATCCCCTAACGTTGGCTCCTTTTGCAGAAACAGGCCTGAGGCTGAGCTCCGTGCTGTGACAGGGACCCAGCGAGCCAGGCAGCTGCTCGCTGTCCCTGCCATGTGCCACCCTGGTGACCCCAGCACCCTGGGGACAGCCGTGTGACAGGGCCGGGCTGCAGCCGCCGGGAGCCCCGCTGAAAGCGTTAACGCTCAATTAGTAGCTGCCAGGTACAAGCTATCACACATTCATCTCTCCCCGGGTAATTCACGTTCCAGGGCTCTCGGCTTTCCCACATGCCGCTCTCCCTCCCTGGAAAGACAGGTTTCTCCCGGGGGATGGGTAGGCGGGCAGGATCTCCAGCCTCACCTCCAGCCCAGGGGCCGAGCTGCCCGCGGCATGGGCAGCCAGCACATCCCCGGGAGAGGGCGGAGGAGCCCAGCCAAGCCCTAACAAGGAAAAAACAGAGGGAAGCTGGGGGCTCCCGGCTCACAATGACATTTATTTCCAGGGCAGGGGAGATTTCAGCCTCCAGGAAGAAGCGAGGTGGCAGCAGCAGCCGGTGCTTGGCACGGGTCCTGGGCTCCTGCCACCCGTCCAGCCACTCAGGCCTGAGCCCTGGGGCGTTCCTGGGAAGCTGCCGCCCTCTTTTCGTGTGTTTTTCTCTGGGTTTTCCCCCATCCTGAAGCCTGACGTGATCGGGTGTCTTCACTGCGTCAAACAGGAATTTATTTGCTGGTGGCTCCCAGCCAGCTTGAAAGGCTGGCGACCACGGGAGCTCTCCTTCCCCCACATCAGAGCACCTTTTGTTCACCAGCCAGGAGTTTCTCTCTCTGCTCTTCCTGGCGTTTTTCCCGTACTCCAGAGCCCACCAGGAGGGCTGCTCTGCCGGTGGCATCTCCTGCCGGACAGGAATCCCGGGCATCCTCCGGTCAGGGATGCTGTCTAGGCCACGGGCAGGGCACCAGTGCCCTCTCCTGGCCCCAGACGCGGCTGGGAATGACTTTTTCTGGCTGTTATTTTGTGCTTGGTGAAACAGAGGGGAAAGTTAAATATTTAGATGGTTTTCTCCCCAAATAGCTGCGACAGCCAAGCCCATCCCCTTGGGTGCCCTGAGCTTTGGTGATGTGCGGGAGAGAACACACCCTCCTTGTGAAAATGAGGGGATGGATCACAGCATCACCACTTCTTTCTGCCGGGGAAATGGGATTATCAGGCAAGGCAGGATTGGTTTTACTCTGATCACTGCTAAAATCACTCTCAGACACCACCAAACACGCTGCTCTTTCTTTTCCGTGTGGTCATCAATGACCTATCCGCCCCCCTCCTCACTGCAGGCACCGTGTTCTTCCTCTCCTGCTGTTCCAGGTGTCTCTTGGAGGGAGATAAACTCTGTAGGTAGCACCCGATTTATGGGATACGGGCCCTGGAAGCACAAACTGCAGGGAGAGGCTACAAAAATCCCCAACGTTCTCTTCCGGCAGGGCTGGGGACACCCTGCGATTCTGCAGGGACCGGCTGGACCACGAGCATCCCTGTCCCGACATCCCGGCATCCCGACATCCCGAACCCGGCCGGGCGCAGCCGCGCTCCGCCAGCACCCACTGCTGGAGGCCGGGAAACTGCACCGGCTACGGACATTCCAGAGCCTCGGAATTCCAAAATAAAGCCCACAGCGCTCGCTGGGATGTGTCCCGATGCTCTCAGAGCGAGCCCGTGTCCGTCCCGACATCCCTGTGCAGGCGGCAGCAGCGGGAAGGGACAGCAGTGCCTGGAATCCCACCGCACCCTGCTCACAGCCCGCCTGCCCCAGAGCTGAGTTTAACCCCAATACTCGTGAGAAAACCCCGCAGAGAGCAGAGAACAAAGCCCCGTTCCCCCTGCCCCCCGAAAGGTGAATTGTTGGTGGCGAAGCGGAGAAACGCTGGAGGAGGTGCCGGTCCCATCCCTGCATTCCCCACACTAGAGGGAATCAGAGCTCCACAGTTCATTTCTCCCTCACAGCAGCTCCGGGCTGGCCCCAAAGTGCCGCCCTCATCAGCTGGAGCTGCGGAGGAATTCACCAGGAATTCACCAGGAATTCACCAGGAATATTCTCCACAGCCACAGAAGCCTCGTGGGACCAGGACCTGCTTCTGCTGATGGGTTTATCCAGCAGAGCTCGAGCTCAAAGCTCCCAGAACTGCTTGGGATGAGCCAAACCTCTCCCTATGAGCCTCAAACCTGTCTCCCCATGGAGAGTCTGAGGTGCAGCATCACCTTGCTGAGTCAAAAATCAGTCTGCCAAAAAAATCAGTCAAAAATTCCTGCATGCTCTCCCCCAGTCCATGGCTCTTCACCAGGTGCAGGTTTGAGACTTACCCATAAAGGAAAAATTCTGAATTCACACACAGAGAAACTTTTAGGCCAAGGATGCTTTAAAAAATCAGTTTATTTTACCTTACAAATGATAAATAATTTTTTTGTTTGTTTAAAAAAACCATTTCAAGTGTGTTTTACTTCATGTTCCAATATTAAAATACCTTTCCCTTCTCCCCCCACCCCCTTAAGTGATCGATACAAAAATAATTGTGACCAAATTATTTTTTTTTCTTCTTTGCAAAAATTCCTGTGTTTTAGGCAAAAAGGCACATTGTGAAGGCTTTTCACCAGGAGGCACAGGGGTTCCTCAAGACCCCAAGAGCTTCTCTCCCCTCTGTGCTTGTCCTAATTTGAGTGGAAGAGGACACAGACCCAAGCAGCACTTCCAGTGCTTTTTGTCTGATCCCTCCAGGAATGTTCCAGGGCCAAGGACAACTTCAGTGTCACCCTTGTTTAACATATGGGGGAAACCAAGGCACAGCAAAGCAGTACAGTTATTTAAGAGCTTCTTGTGAACAGCTGGCAGAGCAGGACATAAAACTGGACATGGATGTAGAATCCTGTCTTCTTCAAAACCCACCTGGGATCCTCCTCTCCCCTTCCAACCACAGGGTTACGGTGGTAGTCACGAGTCTCTAGATGTTTCTTTCTTAGTGGAACAGTCACAAGACCAACACAAAAAGTTGGGCCTTCACTAGTCTAGATAGGGATTAATTAAAGCCCTAATTACCAGCCCTTTAGGGGCACAAGATGCTGGGCTATATCCCCCGGTGTATCTTCCATCCACTGGGGGATATAACAGCCAGTCAGGCACTAGGAAAAGCTACAGGCAGGCTCTTGCTTTGGGTGGGCTTCAAAGCCTCCTTGTTCAGGGGCTGTGGCCCCAGAAATCAGCTGTTTCCCTGTGGTTGTGTCACCAGGAGGTGGTGAAGGCAGCAAAGGGGTTTCTTCAGTGGCAGAGATGTTTGGCAACCCAGGTCAGCAAGATCCTTGCCCTGCCCGCTCAGCTCGAGGCTGGGAAGTGCCCCTTTGAGCTCCAGAGCAGGGCAGCACATCCCTTTCCCTGTGCTTCACCCCAAAACCTGCATCTCCTGCCCCAGAGAGCCAGAGCATCACCACCCAGCGAGCTGAGCCTGCTTGTCACAGCACGTGGAGAGGGAGGCCAGGAGGCCACGAGGAAAGGCACAGAGCACAAGGCACCGCTGTGAACATCATTCCTTCTTCAGAGCAGCCAGCTCCTCGCTGGGGCAGACGAGCCACCCCTGGGCAACCTGGCCTGGCTCTAAGTTTCCTCATCCCAGAGGCAGAGCTGCTTTTGAGGCACGTAGTAGTGGAAGGTGTAGCCCTTCTGGCAGCTGCGGATGCCGCACTTGTAGGAGGACACCCTGCCCGCGGCGTCGCGGCTCTTGCAGTACTTGAGCATGCAGGGGTACCACTCGATGCTCAGCGAGTAGCTGCACATGCACGGCTTCCAGCGGTCCTGGCACAGCCCGCAGCGCTGCAGCTCCGGCAGCTCCGAGCCCTGCGGCAGCACCTCGAACATGGAGCCATCCACCCCTGCGGGAGCAAGCACACACAGGCTCAGAAGGGAGGGACAGAGCCAGCAAAGCCATCCCCACACGACTTCCAGGCTGAGGAGGAGGTTGGAAAATGTTTCCAAGGGCTGTTGGGACTTAAATCTGAATGGCAGCCATGGGAGAAATAAAAGACCCCAAGGAAAACAAAGTTCGGCAGGTCCGAGCCGTGCAGCAGCACCTCGAACATGGAGCCATCCACCCCTGTGGGAGCAAGCACACACAGTGCTCAGGATGGAGGGACACCAAAGCCATCCCCACATGGCTCCCAGGCTGAGGAGGAGGTTGGAAAATGTTTCCAGAGGTTACTGGGACTTAAATCTGAATGGGAACCACAGGAGGAATAAAGAACCCCAAGGAAAACAAAGTTTGGCAGGTCCGAGCCGTGCAGCAGCACCTCGAACATGGAGCCGTCCACCCCTGTGGGAGCAAGCACACACAGGCTCAGGATGGAGGGACACCAAGGCCATCCCCACACAGCCCCCAGGCTGAGGAGGAGGTTGGGCAATGTTTCCAGGAGTTGCTGGGACTTAAATCTGAATGGGAGCCACGGGAGAGTGAAAGACCCCAAGGAGAGCAAGGTCTGGCAGCACCTCAGACAGACATCCCTCAGGGTGAACAGACATCCCTCAGGGTGAACAGACATCCCTCAGGGTGCTGCCATGAGGTAAAGCCAAAGCAGACAGCCACCAAAGCCAGCTCTGGTAGCTGCACAGTTCCCAGATCAAGGAGGAGGTTGGAAAGAGCATCTCCAGAGATTAAATCTGCATAAGAACCAGAGGAGAACAGAAGACCCTGGGGACAGTAAGCCAAAAGACACAAGACCAATGTGCTCCCTCTGGGTGGTGGAGCAGGTGAAAGGTTACTTTTAAAATCCCAAATTAGGTTCACTCAGGGAGCGCCAGCAGCAGGAGTGAGATCTGCTCACACACAGGCAGGGTGACACACGCGCCTCAGAGCCAAAACAATCAGTGCTGATCCCCAGAAACCTGGCAGGAGCCACCACGGCGCCGTGCCAGCCCACTGACAGGAGCAGCTCCAGGGAAAGACACGGGAAATCACCTTTCTCCAGCCAGAACTTGACATCTTCCTC
The DNA here is from genome assembly GCF_017590135.1 of Pyrgilauda ruficollis. Taxonomy (NCBI): domain Eukaryota; kingdom Metazoa; phylum Chordata; class Aves; order Passeriformes; family Passeridae; genus Pyrgilauda; species Pyrgilauda ruficollis. The sequence continues at coordinate 4,793,183 of NW_024526822.1, forward strand.
CCGGGTGTAAATGGCCTCGCTGGCCTCTGCGCAGACGTTGTGGATGTGGGAGCTCAGCTGGGCTGCCTTGCTGAAGTTCACAGCCACGTCCATGCTGAGGTGCTCCAGACCTCGCACCTCCTCTGCCTGCCTCACTGTCCGGGGGTTTTTCTGCAGAGGAAATCATCAGAACTTTAATCCTGGCTGCATCTTACTCCTTACAGATGTGCTGTCAACACCAGATGTGAGAACAGATGTGCACCTGCATCCTAGCAGGGTGAGAGGCACTCTAAAATAACCTGTTGGTACTGAAACCACGATGTTTTACCATTGCCTGTGGTAGTTTCTCCGTGTTTTGTCCTGATTAATGGTCCCAGATCAGTACTGGCTTCATTGGGGCAGGCATTTTCACATCCCTGACACAAATTAGGCTCAACTAAAACTTTACTAGAACAGGACCAATGCCACTTATAAACTCAGTTTAACACCAAACCCCTCAAGCAGGAGGGGTGCTCAGAGGTGGGTTGAAGAGCTGAGCAGCCAGGCAGCAGCCTGGGAAGGGCATCCAGGCAGGAAAACTCTGAGAATTGCTGTCTGGATGGGAGGAGGGAGCCCCGTACCTGCCGCAGCTTGGCCATGGACTCGCTGGGGATGATCTCGTTGCGGTGCAGCCGGGTCACAAAGCAGAGGGCCTGGAACTGGCTCTGGCCCCTCTCCAGCTCCCCGAGGATTAAGGCACGGAAAATCTTCACCTCCTGCCACAGAGAGAAATAACAAGAGTGAGAGCTGAAAATCTTTGGCATTGGTGAGGTGAACTGAGATGTCGGGGTCAAAGAGAAAGGCTCCAGCCCTAAAACAAAGCCAAAGGTCTCCTACTTGTGCCACCTGAGCACAGGGGTGTGGTCCCAGCTCCAATCCCACCCCAAAGCCTGCAGCAGAATCCCTGGTGTCTGCAGAGAATGAAGGGTTTTCACAATCCCACTGTGGCAAGGACAAATTGCTGCCAGGTCACATCTCACACCCAACAGCTGAGGGTTTCTGTGCTTTCCCAAGAAGTGAAGCAAAGCCCCAAGGAGCCTCCTTTGGTTTTGTTGAGCAAATATCACACAGCCATTATCTTCATGCCTTACTGAGTAAGTAGCCCCAGATTTCCTCTGCTGCCTTCCCTCACTTGCTTCTTGACAAGTGACATAGTGGAGAAAAAGTTACTCATCCCTGAACGTGTGGAACAGAAGTGAAAATGAGATTGTTAAAGGCAGAAGGAGCCATTATGATCAGCTGCAGCTGACTTCCTTTTCTGTCCAGGTCACTAATTTTGTCATTTTATATAACGTGGATTGCAGTCCTTTCCAGAACCAGCTTGCAAATCAGTCACAGTCACTTCATGTAGAGCCACAGAATTCCCTGGTCAACAGCAAAGCCTCCCTGTGTCCTGCTCTGGCACCAAACCCCGATTTCCTTGCAGGGAACAATCCCTCCCTCTGGCTTCAGGGGCATCGGTGCCCTCTGTGGGAATCTGCCACCCCTTGGTGCCAGCCCAAAGGGCCAAGCAGGACTGGAACAGGGAGAGCATCCCTGCCCTTGGCACCTCCTGCAGCCAAAGCCCTCCACAGAGAGCTGGGCAGGCACTGGAGGCTGCAGGGCAGAGCTGTGCCAGCTGCTCAGACCTTCTCCTCCTGAGCTGTTCCTGCTGCATGGCTCACTGCCTTACCTCTGCCAGCCTCCCTCTGCCCCAGAAGGAAGCATTTCCCTTTTCCAGCTGAGCTTTCCTAAGCTCTCTGAGCCCACTGTTTATTCCTGCCCTCTCTCCCATGCCCAGAAGAGCAATGGGAATGCCATTCAGTGCACATCTGGACAGCTGCAAGAACAGCACTGCCGCCCCCAGGATGGGAGAAATCATCTGGCTGCTTCGATTGTTGACTGCAGGGCACGGAGGAGGCTTGAGAAGAAAGAGATTCCAAAAATTCTTGTGAAATTGCTGTGGAATTTTTACTTTTTTCCGAGAGATTTAATGGGGAGACGTCCCACTGAGGCACCGGGACAAACCACATTCCCCATCCACACTTGGCCCGGCTGGGAGCTCCCACAGCACGCAGGGCCCATGGATGAGTGGACTAAAACCAGCAGCTGACTCTGGCATATTCCTCAGCTGCGGGTTTAATTCTAATTCCCTTTGAACAGTCTGGGAAAAGCAAGCAGGGATAGCCACGTTTTGCATTCAGGCCGAAAACCTCCACGGGCAGGAGATTAAAAACAGTGCAGCACTTCCCAGGTTGGAGGCAATTTTTGTAAAATGAGAACGTGCTGAGCAGCTGATTAATCCTCCTGATCCATCTATTTAAGAATTAGCCTTCAGCCAGCCGGCTCTTTCCTCCTCAGGGCTGATGCAGAGGAGGAATTCACAACTCCCTCTGCCCAAACTGCAGGTGCCAGGGATTTCCAGAGCATTTATTGACACCGAGGGAGATGCACTGGGACAGGCTGGGCTGCCAGCACCGAAACAGCTTTAAAAAAAGCCATTTTTTCAAGGATCTGGCTCCTGCAGCATGAATTATTCCGAGGGAAATCCCAGAACTTTGCAGTGACCACTCTGTCCTGAGCAAAACCAGTTTCTTCTCTTCCCTGCCCTGTCCCAAATCCTCACTTGGCTTTGATCCCTCTCCCTGCAGCCCCAGGTGGAGCAAGAACCAAACCATGCTGCTTCAGAAAGATTCCACAGGGAAAGAGCTTTACTAAGCAGACAGGACTCAGTTTCTCCATGCACAAAAGCCCCTTCTTTAGTCACAAAGCTCATATTTATAGGAAATATCAGAAGGAGCTGTGTAAGACTTAATTGGCTAACAATACACTTATTTATTTGTGTATATTGGTCAGTAAATGGCCAGGCTGTATGTCTGTCAAATCTCTATATTTGGTTATAGAGAAATAGCTAGTTTCTATATTTTAAAGTTATAAAGTTTCTATATTTCAAAGTTATAAAGTTTCTATATTTTAAAGTTATAAAGTTTCTATATTTTATATTTAAAGTTATTTCTATATCATTACTTCATATTTTATGAAAAATATAAATTATATCTAATTTATTATAACAATTATAATTACTTATAATATATAATTCATATATTTATATATTATTTTATTTGTTTATATTTATATTGTTATTTTGTTGCTATATTTTAAAGACTTAGTTAGTTTGGTTAGTTTATATATTTTCTTCACTGATTCCCATGGGACAGATTTATTGTTTATGCAGGTGCAAACTTATTTTTCTTACTAGAATAGGTTGTTATTCTTATGATTTTTCCTTATGGAAACTTATAAGCTAATAAGGAACTTATAAGCTAAAGCTAGCTTAGCTCGAGTAGCAGGACCTAAACAATATTTTATAAAATCTATTATTATAAATTATTAAAATACATTGTTATATATCAAAATATTTTATACAATATATAATTTTTATTTTATTTATATATTATAAAAGATATAAAATAAATAAATATACATGTAAAATATGTATAAAATAACTACAAATAATAACATAAAATATAAAATATTTTACATTATTTCTATCTGTACGTAGCAAAGAGCCACCAAAGCTTTCCCCAAAGCTTGGAGAGCACCTTCCCCTCCCCAGCCTCCTTTTCCCAGCAGGAAAAGCAGTGAATCCATGCCAAGGTGGGTACCCAGCCAAGGCAGCAAACAGCCCCTTTAACTCCGGGCTCCTGCAGAATTTCCCAGCAGGGAACAAGTCCCAGCAGAGCAGAGCAGGGCAGGGCAGGGACTCTCCAGATAACTCAGGGTGGGGGCGTGGGGAATCCTCAGCCCTGAGTGGGGCAGTGACAGCTGGGCTTTGGCTTTGGGTGACAAACACTGCTGGGGACAGCCAGCCCTGCAGCAAGGCCACAGCAGCTCCTCAAGGCAGCAGGGAAATCAGTGCTCCAAAATCCTGCTGCTACAGCAGGGAAATCAGTGCTCCAAAATCCTGCTGGTACAGCACAGAAATCAGTGCTCCCACTCCCAAAATCCTGCTGTTACAGCAAGGAAATCAGTGCTCCAAAATCCTGCTGGTACAGCAGGGATATCAATGCTCCTACTCCCAAAATCCTGCTGTTACAGCAGGGAAATCAGTGCTCCAAAATCCTGATGGTACAGCACAGAAATCAGTGCTCCCACTCCCAAAATCCTGCTGGTACACCATGGAAATCAGTGCTCCAAAATCCTGATGGTACAGCACAGAAATCAGTGCTCCCACTCCCAAAATCCTGCTGTTACAGCAGGGAAATCAGTGCTCCAAAATCCTGATGGTACAGCACAGAAATCAGTGCTCCCACTCCCAAAATCCTGCTGGTACACCATGGAAATCAGTGCTCCAAAATCCTGATGGTACAGCACAGAAATCAGTGCTCCCACTCCCAAAATCCTGCTGTTACAGCAGGGAAATCAGTGCTCCAAAATCCTGATGGTACAGCACAGAAATCAGTGCTCCCACTCCCAAAATCCTGCTGGTACACCATGGAAATCAGTGCTCCAAAATCCTGCTGTTACAGCACAGAAATCAGTGCTCCCACTCCCAAAATCCTGCTGTTACAGCAGGGAAATCAGTGCTCCAAAATCATGCTGTTACAATATGGAAATCAGTGCTCCCATTCCCAAAATCTCATTGTTGCACCATGGAAATCAGTGCTGGTACAGCAGGGATATCAATGCTCCTACTCCCAAAATCCCACTGTTTCAGCAGGGATATCAGTGCTCCCACTCCCAAAATCCCACTGCTGCCCATCCCCACACCCAAGGCACTTCCAAGGAGGAGCAGGGAAGTCATCCAGCTCCTCCCTCCCCAGCCAGGGGCTGTCATCTGGGGGGTGAGAGCAGCTCAGCCCCCCCTGCCTGGGGATTTTTTTTCCAGCAGGGATTTACAAGCCTGTGTGGTCCAGCTCCCAGCCCAGCAACCATTCCACGTCGAGTGGAGCAAAGCAGTTCCCAGGGAAATAAATCATTTCAGTGCCTTCCTCCCTGCAGCCCGGGCAGCTCTGCTGCCAAATTTCTCTCCCCTAAGGACATCAGTGCTGCTGTGGGGACCCAGTTTTGTCTCTGCAGTGGCACAGGCAAGGGGGAATGTGCTGCTGGGGACAGGGGGTGACACCAGCACTGCTGGGCCCAATTCTGCACTGCTGTCAGCAGCCTTTGCCCCAGGGATCCTGCACGGCTGGCCAGAATTCCAGGAGTTTGCACAGCACAGGAAATTTGGTGTTGCATCCACACCGGGGGTCCAGCCAGCTGAGCTACCCTGAAGGGGTGGGGATGATGGTTTTTAACCCCTCTGTCTCTGGAAGTGGCTGGAATGGAGAATTTGGGTGTGCTGCCTCATATTCAAGTATCTGAAAAGGCAAATCAAGGATGTGCCAGGAGAGGGGGAATAAAAAGCAAATTTTCTGAGCAATAAATACGATTCTATGGAGTAACAAACACCAGGGTGTTCTAATGAGCCCTCCCAAAAACTCCTGAATGTCCCTCATTTCCTACTTTTGGTACCTGTTCAGAGAAGAAGCTGCTTCCCAAACCACACAGATAAAATCTGTGGTCAGATGCTTTCCGTGCCACCTGGTGATTTGTCACCCAACACGTGGGCCCCTGGCATGAGGAAATTCTGACACCCCCACCCCAAAAACAACACACAACAGCTTCATCAACACGGAAAGGACTGGCAGTGCAAGGGTTAAAACACTACTCAGGCTTCCTCCCTTGTGTTTCCAAGCCCAACTTTTCCAGCAATGGGAAGAGAAGAGAAACTTCTCCCTATCTTTGTGCTGACCTTGAAATAAACCCACCCACTTTGTTCTCAGGCTGTGTTTAACAACTGGCAACATCACTCCACTCCAATCAGACGCAACACTCAGGGCTGCTGAGCTCCCTCTTTACTTTTTTGCAATACAAAACTTTATTTTTTGCCATACATTTTATGCCCGACCACAGAAAAAGAAGCGCTTTCATTCCCTTCTTTCAAACTGCAAGAAAAGAAAGGGTCACCCCTGCTCTGCCCAGAAAACATCGAGTCCCAGTTTGAACTTGCACTGCCCAGTTTGTGCTGCACCAAGGAGAAAATAACCTGGTGTGCTCTGAGGACACAGCCCCAGCAGGTCCAGCTCTGGAGGGCAGGCAGGGATGGAAGAGAAAAGAAAATCCCAGCCCTGTGGAAGCCCCAGGCACTGCTCAAGTCCCACCAGTGTCAGAGCAAAGCAATGAACAATGATCTCATTTCTTCTCCAGCCCCTGGTCTGGCAACCACAAATTGCCAGCAGAGGGAAAAAAAAAAAAAAAAGTAAATAAACCCCTGACTTTGGACGAACCCCCTGCAGTTTAAGCCAGAGGAATGGAAAAATCATTTGTGGAAAAACCCCAGCATCCTGGCCACATCATCAGGCTCAAGGGCAGCAGACAACAACCCCAGCTGCTTTTGGGAACACTCAGAGCCCCACGACCTCCAGCGCAGGGAGAAGTTGTGTAATTTGGGCGAGAGGAGCAGCAGGGCAGAGCAGGAACTGTCTGGGTGCAGCTGCAGCAGGTCAGAGGGGGAAGCCCGGCCAGGCTGCTGCCTGCTCACACATTACTCACCTCACCACAAAGCCAGCTCCCTGCTCCTTTTATGTTTCCCTGGCTTTTCCCAGCTATTTTCCAGCAAATCCACGGAGCAGACAGAGTCAGGCCTCAGCTGCCCTAAAACTGAGGATGAGGAATGCATTTCTGCAAGTCAGATGCTTGCAAAGCCCTCCAGGGACCAGCACTGCCAGCAGGGGCTGTGGAGCTCAGGATTTAACCTATGGACCCAAAACACCTCCAGAGAACTCCAACCCAGAAGAAACTCAGCTCTAATAAGGATGGGAGGGAGTGAAGATGTCCAACCCAGAAGAAACTCAGCTCTAATAAGGACGGGAGGGAGTGAAGATGTAACACACACTCAGTCGGGTTTGTGGTGAGCTCTGAACTCTCAGGAGGAGCTGAAGCAAGTGAAAAATGCTGGGAAAATCACCAGCTCAGCACAGGTCACGTCCCAGGTTCCCAAAGGACCTGCCTAGAGGATCTGAGTTTGGATTTCCCTCGCCTGGGAATGTGCAAGTTTGCAATCCACGGCTTCAGAGCCCTTCCTAACCTCCCTGCTGTGCCATGGCATACAATTATTTCATATTTTCTTTAATAGGAGTCACAGGGCTGCTTCCCTGCACATGTGCTGGAGTATTTGAAACATGCCACCACTTCCAAAATCACCATGGCTTCTGCTGGCACCTCAGGGAGGAAAAGGGACAGCTGAGGGGCTTGCAGGGAGACTGAGATTCAACAGGGGAGAGGCACCAGAACAATCCCTGGCAAAAAGGCTCCAAGGTTCACAGCAGGCTGGGACACAGCACCTTCCTATCTCATGGGTCTGGGCTTCCTCCTGCTGCAAAGCAAAGTCCACTTGAGCAAACAGGGGCTGGAATGAAGATAACACAGCCATGCCGCCAAGGGCAAACTGCTCTTCCCTGGGCACTGGGGGGTCCCTGCCTCCAGCCAGGCTTGGCAACTCCATGCCCATGAGATGTGTGGGATTTGGGGCTTCAGCTGAGCAGCATCACCTCCCTGACTCGGGGCTGGGAGCAGAGGGTGCTGCACAGCAGGGCTGTGCTCAGAACTGATAGCTGCCAGTCACACACGAGCCCCCAAAAGCAGCAGGAGCCCACCGGAGGAATTAACTGCACCCCACGGCATTGTGGAGAGAGATATCCCACACCGGAGCCAGGAACCTGAGATCTCCCCAGCCCTGACCCTGCTCCCTGCCTGGCTGTGCTGAGCCTGCCACGCAAAACTGGGAGGAATTGTGCAAAACTGCGAGGAATTCTGCAAAACTGTGCTGCCCACAACTCAGCCAGGAGCACCAGAGCTGCTGGACCCAGGTTGGAAGCTTCTGCCCGTCCCCTGGGATATTTCACCCGCTGATTCCAGCGTGGAGGCAGCTCCGGGCACAGGTGTGACACCGGCGGGGACAGCGAGCCTGGCTCTGTCCTGGAGCTGTGCGGGAGAGCTCAAACAAAGCCCCCGACGGTGCGAGAGGATGGATGGACTTTTCCCTGTGCATTCCCAGGGTCCTTCTGGCTCCTGGACCCCCAGCCAAGATTTTCCAGCTTCCGAGTTGGGATGGACTCGGATCTGGAAGGAGGACGGGAAGGATCGCCATCCCCAGCGCTCATCCCATAAAAGAAACACTCAGGGAGAGCACGAAAAACCCTGACCAGACCCCGCCGCGAGGTGCCAGGGGTCAGCGTTCCCATCCCGCAGCCTTCACCCTCCTCCAGCCCGCCGGGAACCACCGCGGGACCCCGGGGATGCCCCAGCTCCGCTCTTATCCGAAACCCTCGGGGATGCTCTCCCCGTTCCGTTCTTATCCGAAACGCCCGGGGATGCTCTCTTCGCTCCATATCGGTCTGAACTTCCCGTGGATGGTCTCCCAGTTCCGTTCTTATCCGAAACGCCCGGGGATGATCTCCCCAGCTCGGTCCCCGCCCGAAACGCCCGGGGATGCTCTCGCAGTTCCGTTCTTATCCGAAACGCCCGGGGATGCTCACCTCGCTCCGTTCCGATCTGAACCCCCGGGGGATGCTCTCCCCAGCTCGCTCCCTGCCCGAACCCCCCGGCGATGCTCTCCCCCGCCCCGTACCTGTCTGAAATCCGCCGTGAGCGTGACGAGGGCGCCGTCGGCCGCCCTCAGCTCCAGGCTGACGCAGTCGGCCCCGCTGTCGGCCTGCAGGCTCTCCTCCGTCACCTGCCCGCCGGGCAGCCGCACCCGCACCCGCAGCTCTGCCCGCGCCGCGGGGCCGGGCAGCGGGGNGGGGGGCGCGGGCGGAGCGCGGAAGGCGGCGGGGGAAGGCGGCCCCGCCGCGCCCCCGGCCCCGCGGGGGTGGCTCGCCCGCCCGGCTCATTCAGCGCCCGCCCGCCCGCTCGCTCCGGCTGTCCGTCCGTCCGTCCTTCCTTCCCTCCCTCCCTCCCCGCGCGGGCTCTGCCCTCGCCCCCCGCCCGTCACTTCCCCCCCGGACCCGGGACGGCCCCGCCGAGCAGCGCCCGCCCCGTCGTTAAAGGAACAGCGCCGGGCGGGGGAGCGGGGAGCGGCGGGCGAGCCCTGGCTGCGCACATGGATCCATCACCCAGAGCCCAGTGTGTGCACATGGATCCATCAAACACAGCCCTGGATGCACACATGGATCCATCAAACACAGCCCTGGATGCACACATGGATCCATCAAACACAGCCCTGGATGCACACATGGATCCATCAAACACAGCCCTGGATGCACACATGGATCCATCAAACACAGCCCTGGATGCACACATGGATCCATCAAACACAGCCCAGTGTGTGCACATGGATCCATCAAACACAGCCCCGACCCCACGGATCCATCATCTGCATCCCCACAAATGTGGGTCCCCATCCAAAACCCACCCTGTGCACGTGGATCCATCACCCAGGACCCCACCCCGCCCTCGCTGGTCCATCTCCCACAGCCCCGGCTGGAGGGAGGTTCTGTTCCTCCAGCCCCACGGCTCTCCTGCATTCCCGCCGTGATTTTCTCCCCGGGTCCCAACTGGCTGCAAAGTACAGCTGGAAAGGAGAAGGGAGGGCAGCGCTTGGGCAAAGCCCAGCTCAAATCATGTTACCACGGAATGGTGTGGGTCTAAAGGGACCTTAGAGATCGCCTAAAGTTCCACCCCCATCTTAGGGACACCTTCCACTAGCCCAGGTTGCTCAGAGCTCTGTCCAAGCCAGCCTTGAACACCTCCAGGGATGGGGCAGCCACAGTGAAATACACTCGGAATTTTCTGAACGTGTTCTTGCTGCAAGTCAGTCGATATTGGTGTGATTCCTCAGGCTCCCAGTGCCACAGGTCTGGTGTGAGCCACGCTGGAGGCATCTGTACCCCCGAGGATGTAACTGGGACACCTTCAGAGTCTCTCTCCCAGAAATGAGGGACCTGTGTTACTTCAGAGCCTGCAGCTCGCTCTCCAAACGCCCCCAGTCTGCCCTTCACCTTCCCGGGTCTGTGATCATTTCCAGATGGGCAGATGCTGCTGAAGGGCCCCTTTGATTTCAAAAGGTCTCTCTGCAAACACAAAGGTCACTGTGGCAGCAGGATCAGGGCCTCGGAGAAAGAGCTTTGTGAGGAGGAGCACAGAAATAAATGGAAATAACCATTTAAAGCCACGCTTCCAGGCAGGGAGATCACTCTTGTCCAAACAGTACTTTTTGTGTGACCTCACACAAGCTTTAACTCTAAATTTTTACAGCTCCCCTCAAGCATAATTGGCTCCTTGAAACATTTTTTAGGACAATAGCAGTGCTAAAAATAAGAGAAGGGAAAGTTAAGAGGTGCAAAGGAAGGAGGAAAGCAATGGCTCAGCTCGGATACAAAAAGAGAGGGAGGGCGCACAAGGTAGGAAGGCGCAGAAAGATCCTCATGACAAAAGCTGCAAAAGGAGAAGGCCCCACTCACACAGTGAATTTATTCAGAGGAGATTATGCAAAAAACCAGGAGGATCCCAGCAGGGGCTGGAGGGAAGAGCGCCATGAGGTCAGTGGGCACAAACAACCCTTAGAGGACCTCCAGCGCTCCTCTCATCCCAGATCTGGAATCCACATCCCTGTGGCACTGGGGCTAACTCAGGATTTACCTGAGCCCTGGATCCCGGGGTGTGAGAGGTGATTTGGGACCATCCTGCAGCCCAGCTGCCTGGGAGTACAGGGTGTTCTTTTCCTCCTGGTAGCTCCTAGAGCAGAGGAAATCAGCATTTTGGCTCAGGGAGCTCTTCCTGAGGCTCAGCAGCTTGCCAGGAATGCTGGAGTGCTCCTGCAGATTGCAGCTCTGACCTGGTTTGAGCCCAGTCCCAGAAATGAATGGACACACAGATAAGAAATACAGACAGGGGGATTAAAAATGCTGGCAGGAAACAGAATTAAAGAGCAAGGAGCTGTTTGGGAGATAGCAGCAGAACAATCAGGGAGCACCGGAGGGACAGCTTTGCTGAGGTTTGAAAGGGACTGGAAGGTGCCAAGGGACAGAGTGGTCAGCAGGAGACGGTGAGGAGAATTCCTGAAGAGCAAGTGCAGCTGCAAGACTTTGGGACAGGTCTGAGTGGCCAAACCAAGGCTTTACTGCCTTCCTGCCTTTGCTGTTTGCTGCTGTGGGGCAGCTGCGTGGATGGAATCTCCTCTGAAGCCCAGGCAAGGTGAAACATTCCCTACAGGATCAGCCTGACTGAATGTTAATGACCTGCGCCAAGATTTTCTGGTATGTGAGCACATTTTACGTGAGCAGCTTTTTACTGGGAGAAAACTGCCACGAAAATACCTCAGCCACGAGGTTAAGGGGGAAAAATGTGCTGCTGAAATCCCAGCTGAGCTCCGCTGGGTGCGTGGGAGCAGCAAGGTGCAATCTGACCCAGACCTTGCCTTGGTGCCTCTGTCATCCCCGGGGAAAACCACGGGGATTTGGCCGAGCTACAAATCCTCAGTGCTTCTTCCTCCCCTCAGAGCTGTTTGCAGAGCCTTGTGGCTCTGCACAGCCCCTGACAGGAGGGGACAGCCGGGGTCGGGCTCTGCTCCAGGAACAGGGACAGGAGGAGAGGCTGGGCCAGGGCCGCCTCAGGGTGGGCACCAGCATGAATTTCCCCATGGAAAGGCTGCTCAGGAATTAGAAGGGGCTGCCCAGAGAGGTGTTGGAGTTCCCATCCCTGGAGGTGTCCAAGGAATGACTGGATGTGGCACTGAGTGCTCTGGGCTGGTGACACGGTGGGGATGAGGCACAGGTTGGTCTTTTCCAACCTAAATATCTGGGATTCACTGATCTAGGAGGAAGCTGCAATAAATACACTGATCCGATGGGGGGTTGCGTTCCAAAGATGAGGTAAGAGCTGATTAAACAGCAATTCCAAACTCAGGTCCCAACAGAGCTGGCACCTTGGAAAACCACGAAGGGATCAAGACCGGGCTCAAAGCCTGGCTCAGAGCCCTGGCGAGGGAGGGAAAAGCAGAGCAGAGAGGGTGAGAGGTGCTGCAGCATCCACACAAAGCTCTGCTCGCAGGAGTTCCCCGCATGCAGATTTTCCAGGCAGACCAAAATGTTTGTAGCCACCTCCTCTTCACCACTTGCCACCCACTTGTTGTTGTGTGAATGCTGCCAGGGGTGGTGAAGAAATACCTGCAGGGTCTTCTCCCTTCACCCGTTCTGGGAATGCCTCTGAGCTGTGTGGTGTTGTACTTCTTCATGAAATAAAATAAAATAAATTTAAAAAAAAATCAAAATAATGAAAATTTAAAAAATAAAATAAATAAAATAAAATAATAAAAATAAAATAAGCTAAAATAAAAAATAAAATAAAAATAACAAAAATTATCAAAATAAAAAATAAAAAAAAAATAATAAAAATTAAAATAAAATAATAAAAATAAGATAAAATAAAGTAAAATAAATCATTTTTCCCCTCTTAATCCAAATCTCTTTTATGCAGTCAGGATGCCCAACATCCTGAGCACAGGAGCTTTTAAGAGCAGACAAAGTGAAGGGCCTTTCCCTGTGCTGTTTCACCCCGAAGTGAGTGATCAGCCTATACTCCAGAGGCCATTAACATCCAAAGCTTCCCCTCCCATGGAGCAGAGAACAATAATTACTGCCACTTTCTCATCAGCATTGTGCTCTGCAAACCCCACTCAGATCTGAAGTCTTCCAAATTAAAACCCACCAAGAACAAGCTTTTGCTGCCTGCTCAGTGCCCGAGTTTCTCGTTTTGTTTGCTCTGGTGTTAATCCCAACTCCAGTTGGTGGAACTGAGGGCAGGGGTCAGGCCCAAACCTTCTGCCTTGAGCTCTTTAATCTCCCATCCTTCATTTTTTTCATGCCAAACCACTTTTAAAGCTACACGAAAGAACCGTCAGTGCTTTTTGAAGGATTCAATCAGGGCAAGTATTTTGGGGAGCTGAACACACAAAACCCAGCTATTTGCCATTGTCCCCAGCACTACAGAACTGAAAGAGCTCAGGGAGAGTTAATTGGATTTTTTTTTTTTCTCTCTCCTGGTCCCCCAACTTGTAGGCTAAATCCCAGCTATTATCAGGAATATTACTCCCAAGGACCTGTGGCTTGATCTGAAGCCCTGGGAAAGGATTTGTGTTGTGGTGTTCAGTGGAGACCTTACTGTTGCAGAAAGGAATCAGGCTTCGAGTCAATTCTGATTAATTAAAAGCAATTCCACATCCTTTCCTAGTGTTCCCTGCTGCCCCTCCTGAACGCCCTCCTTTCCTTGGTAATTGCATAAACCCAGGTTCTGAATGGGGGTGAAAACCAGCTTTAGTGGCTTAGAACAATGCCCAGCATCTCCTGGCTCTGACCCTCTTACCACCCTATTCTCTGTCCTGGGCAATTAAGGGCTCGAGCAGTGCAGCAGCCTGGGTGTAATTAAATGAGCAGAGCACTGGGAAGTTGATTGAGTGCTTTAAAGCTGCTGCAGATGCTTGTCCAGAGATGATGTCCTGATTAGAGGCACGTTAATTGGGATGCCACGCTCTTTGATGCAGCTGCAGGGAGGGTGGGAAGGGCAGGAGGGGAAGGGCAGCAGTGGGGGAGGTTTTTGGGGGGTGCAGGAGGGGCTCTGCCCCTTTTCTCCTGGATCAATTCACGAGAAGGGACTCAGGAGCACAAACCTGGTGTTTGGTGGAAGAGGGAAGTGCCACAAAAGAATCATTCTGAAGCCCCAGGTGAGGATCCCAAAAACCCGAGAGAGAAACCCTGAATTGTGGGAGCTGGTGGAGATCACCCAGCCAAAACTGGGCTGCCCTTTCTCAGGAAAGGCCAAGGGAGCTGGAAGGGCCTGGTCCTCCAGGAGACCCTTCAGAGTTCCCACTGATGGTGTGGATTTGGGAAGTACAGGGAGATTATTGGAAAAATCTCCCTCATGGTCATCACTCCTCCTTAGATGAGTAAAAACTCCTCTGTGGATGCCTCCTGTGGCACTGGAGATTTGGGCAGGCGCCCCTTTTGCTGCCCTGCCCTCTGCTGAGGGCAGAATTTGTACCTGAAGGGTCGAATTCCCATTCCCTTTGTGTTGAAGTCAGGCTTGGTGTTCCTGATTTCCCTGCTCCCACAGCCCTGCTCCTCCCCTTAACATCTGGATCCAACTACCCAGCAGCAGGATCTCTGCAGCACATTCCTGCCCTCCCTCCTGCCTCTGTCCTGCTCACAGAGGGAATAAACACAAAGAGGGGGAGGTCAGAGAGAGAAAAAGGAGAGCAGGGCATGATGAAGAGGCTGGGAGATGAAATAATGTTTTCTTTTCTTTTCCTGGATTCAGCTCTTGGCCTGTGTGGCTCCCAAATGCTGCAGGAATACAGGAATCCCATTAAACCCCACTGGAAAAAGTCTCCTGAAGCTGCCCCCATCCCTGGAGGCGTTCAAAGCCAGGGTTTGGAGCAGCCTGGTTTAGTGAAAATGGGACAAAATGAGTTTTAATGTCCCTTGCAACCCAAACTGTTCTGGAATCCTAGGAAAGCTGCCCTGAGTGGGCAGAGGGAAAAGCTGCCAGCCATTTGCAGGGGTGGAAAGGTTTGGGAAGGTTTTGGAAAGGTGGAAGGTTCTGCAGGGATCTCCCCTGGGGAGTGCAAACCCCTGGGCACACAGGAAGCTCCGTGCTGGTTTTGGGAATGAAACAATCCAGGAAGTCAAAGTTAATTAAAGTCCATCAGCGTTTTTGGAGATGAAAACAGGCAAGGTCTGGGAGCAGCAACTGCTCTGAGCCCTGGATCACATGTTCCCATGAAAACAACCCAGTATCCTGCTGGGAACATCTGAAACAACAGCCCCCAGGGACAGCCTGCATGGGGGGAAGGAGCTTTCATGTCCCCTCCAACCCAAACCATGCCATCAATAAAAGTGGTGCCTCTCCAAGTGTCCTGAGGAATCCAGGCAGGAGATGCTCCCTCCCCACCACATCCCTGCTGCTGCTGGCGTGGGAGGGGTCAATTTAAACCAGCACAGTTTAGGCTGGAATGATTCCTGTGGAAATTAAAGGGAAATTAGGGAATTAAAGGAAATTAAAAAAAAAACCAAAAAACCTGCAAGTGGTGAATTTTTAATTGGGAGGCTGACCAAAGAGCAGATAAAGCAATGCCAGTGTGGAGTTAATATCCTTTAAAACAAAAAGGATGTGAATTTTCCGTGCGAGGCAAGCCTGGTGTGAGAGATATTATAAATCTCAGTGAAGCCCTCAAATTCTAAAAGGGTATAAATCTAATTAAAGTGATATAAATCTAACAGGAGAAATACACTGTAAATCCAGCCAAAATGATATCCATCTAAGGAAAGCAATGCAAATGCACCAGAAACACCATAAATAAAATCAAAGCTATGCAGAAGATGTAACGGAAGCAATCTGAACCCTAAATCAAGCGCTATAAATACAGCAGGATGATCTAAAACTAATTAAAGTGATTTATAAAATGGACATTTGGAGAAGAATCACGACCCACAGAAGAGGAGAGGAGCTGGAGAGGGGGACCAGGAGAGGTTTATGAGCAATAAAAACACAAAGAATCAACCAAGGTTAATGAGGTGCTGTGCTCCAGCTGCAAAAAGGGTCAGGGAAGCTCCTCTTCCCCACAACTCTGAATCCCATCTTGAGCCACATATTATTTTTCCAATAATATAATGGAAATTATATTTATTATATTATTGTTTTCAATAACATCCCATATTCTGAGCCACATCTCACAGGGCAAGGCAGCAAAATGGGGAAGGTTTCGTGGGGTAAATGGTGAAAATGATGCCAGGAGAAGCCAGAATCCTCCAGCCCAAGGTCCTGGGAGCTTTGGGGGATCCTCAGCCAAGCAGGGATTTGTGGGAGCTCAGGAGAACTCAGCCAGCACAACTCTGACATTTCACCCCCTACTCATTCCCAACCCAAATTTTCCTGTGTACAGTGAAAGAACCAAAAGAAAATGAAGGATTTGGGGATTTTCTCCACCCCCCTTTCCCTCCTGGGTTTAAAGGCAGAACTGTCCCAGATCTGCTGTCGGAGACAAGCACACACAGTGGGGACTGTTTTTGCCTTAACTGGAAAAATCTCACTTGCAGTTTCCATTTTCCTCCACTTGCACATAAAATAAGTTCCTAAAGGTATTTTTTTTTCTCCCCCCACTGGAGTGATGCAATAATTGACCTAATCCAGCCACAATCCAAATAATCACAATCAATAATGCTGTTTGTCTTTGGGAAAAAAAAAAAAAAAGAAATCAATTCCAGAAAATAACCAGGTCTGCTTAAAATTCTGGCTGCTTTAGCAAAAAGAAAGTATTTTCATTCTGAATAATAAAACACCCTCAGTTCAGCTTTACAATTGTGCTCTTTCCTTCCAATCTTCCTCCAAAGTGCCATATGTTTTATTCTTGCAATTCCAACATTTTTTCGTGCTTGAAAGTCATTTGGCATTTGAGCATCTGCAGTGGCCTAAATTCCTTTTTTTTTTTTTACAGAGCAAAAGAAAATATCTGTTTTGTGGAAACTCACTGGGAAGCAGCAACCCCCTCCCCAAACCCCCGACGCCAACAATTTATGTTCAAAAATCAGCCTGGGGGAAAATGCAAATATTTTTTTGGCAGATTTAACTGGAAATATTTCCTGTGCTTTCCTGAAATGTTAAGGCAGGATTCAGCAGCCACTGAGTCAAACAGCTTAAAAAAAAAAACCCCAAAAACAAACCCAAGTTAACCAAAATGTCAATTTAGTTTATTTATGGACAGATGGACAGCTGGGGACAGCATTTTTGTGAATGGGGTCTTAAAATTTATTGGAAATTGTTTTGTAAATCATATTATATGTGTTATGTTATAGCATATATTATATTATATTATATTATATTAATTTTTAATTATTATATTATATTAATTTCATTATTTTCTTCTCATCCAATCATTGAGATCAGCTTGAAACAAACAGCTGGAGATGACCAGGACACTTTTGCCATCCCATCTCTGATTTAAGTTTCCTCCAGCCAAACCTTCCAAAACCCATTTCCTGGAATGGAGCACGTGGGCAGAGCATCAGCATCCCCTAAATCCCAGCCTGATTCATGCTGGAAGGAATGAGATGGGACTCTTGGAATGAATGAGTGAGCTGGAAATTGGGAAATAAATAGCTGGGAACTGGGAAATAAATACCTGGGAATTGGGAAATAATAGCTGGAAATTGAGAAGTAGCTGGAAATTGAGAAGTAGCTGGAAATTGGGAGATAAATAGCTGGGAATTGGGAAATAAATAACTGGGAATTGGGCAGTCGGTGCCAGAGAGCTGTTCCACAGCAGAGCCAGACTGGCAGGGTGGCTCAGCAGAGCCTCCTGCTTTTCCTGGGCTCTCAGTTGTGTGAGAACAGCAAAAAAGCCTCTGATTTAATGGGGTGAAAAATGGGATTGTCCGTGTGGGCAGGTTTTACCCCAAAGGAGGGGTTTACCCCTGGGATCGGGCATGGGGGCAGTGTCCCGTGGGTTTGAGGTGGTGGAATAAAATCCCTCCTGTGCCCCGTTCCTGAAGGCCCTGCTGCAGCTCCCAAACCCTGCTGTGATTCCCAAACCCTGCTGTGATTCCCAAACCCCGCTGTAATTCCTAATTCCTGCTACAGTTCCCAAACCCTCCTGCACCTTCCAAACCCTCCTGCACCTCACACACCCTGCTCCTTGTCCTAAACCCTGCTGTTCCCAAACCCTTTTCCTGTTCCCAAACCTTTCTCCAGCTCCCAAACCCTTCTGCTGTTCCCAAACCTGCCTTAACTCCCAAACTGCTCTGTAATTCCCAAAACCTTCTGCATCTCCCAAACCCTGCTGTAATCCCAAACCCTCCTGCAACTCCCAAACCCTTTTCCAGCTCCCAAACCCCTTCCCAGCTCCCAAACCCCTTCCCAGCTCCCAAACCCTTCCCCAGCTCCCAAACCCTCCTGCAGCTCCCAAACCCTCCTGCACCTCACACACCCTGCTCCTTCTCCTAAACCCTGCTGTTCCCAAACCCTTTTCCTGTTCCCAAACCCTGCTCTTATTCCCAAACCTTTCTCCAGCTCCCAGACCCTTCTGCTGTTCCCAAACCTGCCTTAACTCCCAAACTGCTCTGTAATTCCCAAAACCTTCTGCATCTCCCAAACCCTGCTGTAATCCCAAACCCTCCTGCAACTCCCAAACCCTTTTCCAGCTCCCAAACCCCTTCCCAGCTCCCAAACCCCTTCCCAGCTCCCAAACCCTTTCCCAGCTCCCAAACCCCTCCCGCAGCTCCCAGACCCTGCTGTAATCCCAAATCCTTCCCCAGCTCCCAAACCCTCCTGCAGCTCCCAAACCCTTTCCTATCTCCCAAACCCTTTCCCAGTTCCCAAACCCTTTCCCAGCTCCCAAACCCTTTCCCAGCTCCCCGCTGACGTTATCCCGACGCGTGGCTCCTGGAATCAGCCCAGCCTCATCTCCCTGTCCCCAGCTCAAGGCTGATGTCCCCACAGGCAGGAGATGGAGGCAGGCCAGGGGACAATCTGTTCCTCATTGAGGTCATCCTGCAGCTTGCTGCTGATGTGGCGTTTGGGGGATGGAGCAGAGCACAATCAAATAAATAATCCTTTCCTCAGATAAAGCAGGAGAAGCACGAGGCCAGCCAAGGAAACCAAACTCTTCCAGGTGACCCTTTACCCTGCTCCCACACCACAGGGGGAAAACCACAGCAGCTCCAGCTGGGCACTGGATCAGACTTTACAGGAATATTTTTCATATCTCCAGTCAGTCTTTCCAGAGGATTGTTTTTCTTTTTTTATTATCTTTTTTTTTTGTGTGTTTTTTTTTTTTTTTGGTTTTTTTTTTTTTTTTTTTTTTTTTGGGTTTTTTTTTTTTTTTGGTTGTTGTTGTTTAGTTTGGGTTTTTTTGGGGAGGGGGGCTTTTTTTGTTTGGTTTTGGGTTTTTGTTTTTTTGGGTTTTTTTGGTTTTTTTTTGCCTTTTTTTGTTTTTTTTTTTTTTTTGGTTTTGTTTTGTTTTGTTTTGTTTTGCTTTGTTTTTGGGTTTTTTTTATCTCTCTCCCAGTCCTCTTTTTTTTTGGTTTTTTTTTTTTTTTTTTTTTTTGCTTTGTTTTTGGGGTTTTTTTATCTCTCTCCCAGTCCTTTCAGAGCAGGGGCTTCCCCCAGCCCTGCTCTCCAAGCTCTCCCTGCTCCCCTGCAGCCCAGCCGAGCTGCTGTGTCATTTTAATGACCCACCTCAAAGTGCAGCTGCCGAGCTCAGGCATTTTGTCGGGTTCTGGTGAAAAATCACAGCTGGCTGAGAATTTCCTGTTCCCCCGACTCGCCCTCCCCCTTTCAGGAATGGGGGAAGCAGGAATGCAAAAGCTGAGAAGCCTGCAGAGCTGGGAATGTTTTTCTTCCCTTTCTGTGGCAGGTGAGAAAAATCAGCAGCACCTTTTGAGCAGCCACCCCCAAAAAAGGAGACTCAAATCCCAGAGCTCCCAAGCCTCGCTGAATTTCAGATGCTCCAGAGGCTGGAGAGGTTTGGCTCGAGCTGACTCTGGAGTTTGGGATGTGTTTTTCTGCAGAGTAAAACCAGTGGGCTCCACGATCAGCTGGTGACTCAGGGAAGCAGAAAAAGTAGGAAAGGAGACAGCAAGGGGGCTCAAGAGCTGAAATCAGACCAAGCTGCCAGTGGGGAGCCTCCTCTGTCTGCCCAAAGCACCGTGGCAGGAGCTCAGGGATGGACTGAGGACAAGGCAGGAATCTTTCTTGGGGCTGCCCTGCCAACCACTTCCAGGCCAGGCAGACCTGGAGCTGAAAATGCCAGGAGAATCCCTCCTGCTGCTGCCGGGTGAGGAATTTTCTCCTGGCTCTGAGGAATTCTGCAGCCCAGGATTAACTGAGGGGAGAAATCACGTCAAATTCCCATCACAGCTCAGGGCCAGGAGTGCCAGAGAACACAAATTCCTGGCTGGGATGGAGCCAGAAGGGTCAGGGCACTCCTGTCAAGGAAAGAGGGACCTTTTGCTGGAGATAAGAGGCATTCAGCACAGCTGGGGCACTGGGCTTGGCTTGCTCAGAGGGAAAACTGAGGTTCATGGAAGAGAAATCTGCCCTTCCCTGCTTCCCACCACACTCCTGGATCTGCTTTTGGGACCATCTGGGCTTCCCTGGCCCTGCCCAAAAGCTGCTCTCCCCCAGGCCCAGCCCTGCTAGGAGGTGAGGAAGGAATGACCCCACTGTCCAGCTCCAAGAGCCCCTGAGGAAGGAATGACCCCACTGTCCAGCTCCAGGAACCCCTGGGGAAGGAATGACCCCATTGTCCAGCTCCAAAACCTCCCCCCAGCTGTCCCTGAGGAAGGAATGACCCCACTGTCCAGCTCCAGGAACCTCCCCAGCAGCCTGAGTCAGGATTTTGGCAGTGTGGGGGCTGCTCCGTGCCTGCTGTGCTCATCCCAGCCAGGATGGGGCTGGGGGAGCTGGGAAGGGGATGGATTCCCATTCCCTGGCTCCAGCCAGGCTCGGATTCCCCCAGCTCAGCCCTGGAACCACGTGCAGGACAGGAGCCACTCCATCCCTTGTCCCTTGAGCTCAGCCCGAGCCCTTCCCCAGCACCACGTGGGGAACGTGGCTCTGTTTCAAGGGACAAAGTGCAGGAGTTTCTCATTAACAGGGAATGAAAAGTGCAGAGGAGGGGGGAAGAAAGAGGTGGAAAAGGGAATCAGAGCAGCACAACTGCACTCAGAGCCCTGAGCCTCGCAGTGCTGGCCCTGCTCTGCTTTCCCCGTGCACCCACACTGAGCCCAGCGTGTCCTGCTCCCCAAATCTTTTGGGGGATCACAGCTGGAACGGCCTTGACCTCGATGTGACCCCCAGGGAAAGCTCTCTGCACAGGAAACATCCAGCAGGCACCCAGAGCCAGCCCAGGATGGGGAGCAGCAAGGGCACAGCCTGCCCAGAGCAGAGAAAAGGATGAAGAGGAGCAGCCCTGCACTGTTTACATCACCTCCAAAAAGAAGAAGCTGAACTGTGATTCCCCTGAGGCAGCTCCCAAAGAATTTACCCGACATTCCAAGAAAATAAACCTTTTTTTTTTTTTTTTTTTTTTTTTTTCCCACCTACAGAGCTCGCTGCAAAAGCAGCCTCTCACTGCACAAGAGGAATTTTTTTTTTCTTTTCTTTTTCTTTTTCCCACCTACAGAGCTGGCTGCAAAAGCAGCCTCTCACTGCACAAGAGGGAAAAAAAAATCCCCATTTTGTTGGGGAGAGCCCAGTCCTGCCAAAATGCCCAGCCCACGTGGGCCAGGCTGGGAGCAGGAGTGGGACAGGGAGGGAATAAAGTGGCTCTTTATGTGGAGGCCGGGCTGGCCGGGGCTGGGGGTGATGCACAGGCAGCACAACTGGAAAGGTCAAGTTTCCAAAGAGCCCGAAGAGAGGGATCTTCCTTCTGGGGGAGCTAGAGGGGGAGTAAGGAGGAGAATCTGAGCAGCAGTCAGGCCCTGGGAGCACGGGAGAACCTCCTTGGGCAGCAGCACATTCCCAAGCCATGGAGGAAGCCACATTCCCTTCATGGAGGTGCAGGAGCAGAGATGGGGATGGCTGTGGCAGAGATGAGGGGAAAGAAGGGAAAAAACTGAGTTTGGATACAGCAGGAGCTTCCTTTCCTCCCTTTCCCTTTCCTTTCCTCCAGAAACCACAGAAACCCATCCCCAGCACCCCCACTCGGTTTTGTTCATGGTGTGGGGATCTGCTTTGCTCCCACCCCAGCACACATCCCCAGCTCAGCCCCTGCAGCCCCACAGGAGCCTCTGCTCCCCTCGGGAAGGGGCAGATCCTGCAGGTTCTCCAGCGGCAGAACCAGCCCTGCCTGCCCCGGGCTGTCCCAGCGGGGCTGGTGCCGCTGCCCGGGCTGCCCTGCCCATCCCTGCCCACCTCCCTGGAGCTCAGGGTGAAGGGCAGGTTGCAGAGAGACAAAGCCCCGATCCCATTGCCATGGAGATGTTCATTCAAGCCGAGTTCAAAGGAAATTGTTCCAGCTAAAGCTGACGAGGCTGGCAGGGGAGCCCTGCTGGCAGCTGAGAGGGGCCGGCTCCTCGTAAAAGGGGGAGAGGAGGAGGGCTCAGAAAGAGGGGCCCTGCTCCAAAGAGCAGCTCCAGAGAGCCCTGGAGTGTTCCCCTGGAGCAGAGGATGGCAGGCAGCGTTCCCAGCTCACTGCTGCAACGCTGCAGAGCAGGGCAGGACAGAGCAGGGCAGCACAGAGAGAAGGGCAGGACAGGGAATGCGGGACGGAGTATGCAGGATGGAGAGAAGGGCAGGATAGAGAATGCAGGATAGAGAATGCAGGACAGAGAGAAGGGCAGGACAGGGAATGCAGGATGGAGAATGCAGGACAGAGAATGCAGGATAGAGAGAAGAGCAAGACAGAGTATGCAGGATGGAGAGAAGGGTAGGACAGAGAAGGGGAGGACAGAGAGAAAGGCAAAACAGAGAGAAGGGCAGGACAGAGAGCAGGCTAGGACAGAGAATACAGGACATGGAGAAGGGCAGGACAGGGAATGCAGGATGGAGAGAATGGCAGGACAGAGAATGCAGGATAGAGAAAAGGGCAGGACAAAGAATGCAGGACAGAGAATGCAAGACAGAGAATGCAGGACAGAGAATGCAGGACAAAGAGCAGGACCGGGAGAAGGGCAGGACAGGGAATGCAGGACAGAGAATGCAAGACAGAGAGAAGGGCAGGACAGAGAATGCAGGACAGGGAATGCAAGACAGAGAAGGGCAGGACAGGGAAAAGGGCAGCACAGCCCTCCCCTGGCGCTGCAGCCAGCCGGGGTTCCATGGAAGGGTTGCACTTGGTGTAATGATTAATCCTGGCAGGGCAGGCTGCTCTCAAAGGCTGGGTTTTGTCTGCTGTGCTGTTTCGGGGCTGCTTTGTCTCTCGGACACTGCCAGCCCCTCAGAGGATGGGTGGCACTGCCCTGGAGTCGCTGGAGGGTGGCAGGGTCCATGTGGAGCGCCTGGAGGGAAGCAGGGGTGCTGTGCCCACAGAACCCCCAGGAGGGCAGAGCTGCCAGGCCAGAGAGCAGCTCTGAAAGGGACCACGAAGGAACAGCTGCCAGCCCCTTTCCCTGCCCTGCAGGAGCGCTTTGAACACCTCCCCTGAGCCAGAGCAGGAGCAGACCTGCTCAGTGCAGGATCTGGGGAGCTGTGAGCAGCACAGCTGAGTGCTGGAGACAGGAACTGGGGCTGTAAATAAAGAACAAAAACCCCAGAGTCAGGACAGGCTCTTCCAACTGAGACAGGAGATCTTCCCATCTGCTGCTCCAGTGCCAGGAGGAGAATTGGGCTGGGGTGGAACAGGGCACTGAGAGGAGCTTTCATCTGCAGCAGGCAGAGCTGGAGGCAGCCCTGGCTGGCAAAGAGTGACCCTGAGGGAGTCCTGGGTGTCACAGACATTTTATGAAAAATCCTTTTGCCAGGCTCTTTTCTCCTGAGAAGCTTCAGCTTCTCCCTGTTTTGCTGCTTTGGAATGTGATTTGGAGAATTGCTTACCCAGCATGTGAAATTGTTTTTACTTGATGACCAATG
The DNA here is from genome assembly GCF_017590135.1 of Pyrgilauda ruficollis. Taxonomy (NCBI): domain Eukaryota; kingdom Metazoa; phylum Chordata; class Aves; order Passeriformes; family Passeridae; genus Pyrgilauda; species Pyrgilauda ruficollis. Next base: position 4,816,781 of record NW_024526822.1, read on the forward strand.
ACAGCCACCTGTGTCGAGGCTGTGAGCAGTCACAAGATTTTGTAATTCCTTTCCTTTCCTTTCCTTTCCTTTCCTTTCCTTTCCTTTCCTTTCCTTTCCTTTCCTTTCCTTTCCTTTCCTTTCCTTTCCTTTCCTTTCCTTTCGATGGATCCTTTCTCTCTATTCTTTTTAGTATAGTTTTAGTATAGCAATATAATATAATATAATATAATACAATAATATAATAAATCAGCCTTCTGAAACATGGAATCAAGATCCTCATCTCTTTCCTCGTCCTGGGAGCCTCGAACACAACCACACCTGGGCAGTCTCTGCCCACTGAGGTGCCCGTGGGCAGCACATCTCCCCCTTTAGGGAGATTTCTCAAAAATTGGAGGAAAAAATGTTTTCTCTGTCCTTAACTTTTTTCTCCCCTTCTTTCCCCTTTTCCTGCCGCCCCTCCCAGAGTCACTCCCTTGCCAGCTGGCTCCTCTCCCCCTGTGCCACTTCTGGGGCTCCCTCCTGGAGCAGCCCTGACTTTTGGCCTCCTCAGCGACGTGCCCGAGCAGGAGCAGAGGAAAGTAAGGAAAAGGGGAAGGGCAGGCTCGGGTTTCTCCTCTCTGCTGTGTGCAGGGAAGCAGAGCAGACCTGGATTTGTTGGTTGGGAATACCAGCAGGACACTGGGACCTCTCTGGAATCTCAGAGCTCACTCACAGCCATGTGGAAGGAGGACACAGCAGCAGGGCTCGGATCTGCTGGAGTGATCTCAGGATAAATCATATCACAGCTGCTTTCCTCAAAACAGAGAGGTTTTTCCTTCCCCCCCGCTCTATCTACAAGTTAAATTCTTTTAGAAAACAAAAACAACCTAAGCGGCCACAGTTAAATTTGTTTTCCATTTATCTGTAATCTCAGCTCTTCTCCCCTGAAAAATTTGCTCTGACTGTGAGGGTGGGGAGGCCCTGGCACAGAGCAGCTGGGGCTGCCCCTGGACCCCTGGAAGTGTCCAAGGCCAGGGTGGATCACCGTGGGGCAGTGGAAGGTGTTCCTGCCATGGCAGGGGGTGGAACGAGGTGGTTTTTAAGGTTCCTTCCACCCCAAACCACTCCAGGATTCTGTGACACCCTGCTGGGGAGTGAAGCAGCAGTTCTGTATAAATTTACAATCATTTCTCCCAGCTCCATCCCCTTTTTATTACAGATCCTGAATCAGGTGCTGACCCTGTGACATGCTGAGATGCTGGAGCCGTGGTTCCCCCACTCTTCAGCAGCAGAGGGAAGGATTTTCCCCCAAATCCTCCTCCCCAGAGAGAGAGCTCTGAGCTTTGCCTCCACCAGGAACTTGGCAATTTCCCTTTGGGACCTCTGCCTGCACTTGCCCCGCACTCAGCCCTTTCCCAGCGATGGCTGAACCCTTCTGAGGCAGTGCTGAACCCATCCCTACCCCTTCCTGATTGCAAAACCTCCCATTCTCCCCTCCTGTTGCCCTTTTTGTTCTGCACCAGAGGAACTCTGGGTTATTTGAGCACCTCTTTGGAGGTTATTCAGCCTGGCTTTTGACAGCTGATCCCTCCACACTCCGGCCTCTGCTCTCCCTGCTGCTCTGGCCTGGTTCTCCATCCCTTGCAGGCATTCTGGTGACACTCAGCATCCTTTGGAGGTGCTTATTCATCCAGCTGGAACTGGAAAACTCCTTTGGAAGGTGTCCTCTCAAATGGTTTGAACTCTGCTTGGCTTTTTCTTCTCTCTCTTTTTTTTTTTTTTAAAGAAAAATTGCGATTGCTCCTCTGAGCTCCTGAGTCCAATATTCATTCCTGTGGATTTCTCTCCACCAACGAGGATTGGCCTGTGTGAAATCGAGGATCTCGTTTGCAGGCTTTGTTTGCTTTTCCATTTCATTTTCATTGAATCAGCAGTTAATCTCTGAATCCCAGGCTGCTTTCTTAGCGTGGTGCCCTCGTTGCTGATCAAAGCCCAGGACAGGGCAATGCCTTTCCTCACTGGTTCAGTGAACACTGCTGAGGAAATTCATCTCTATCCCGTGCCAGAATAGATTCCCTGCTGTGATTAATGCCATTGATTTCCAGGATAAGTAAGAGCCTCTCTTCCTAAGAACACATTTTCTGTTTCAGGTGAATAATTCTGCAGAATTCTCTTTCCATGTCCCAATTTGACCCTGGGAATGCTCAGAACCCCCCCTGACAGTGCCAGGACCAGCCCAGCTTTCTTTCCCCACTGATCTTAAGCCTTGTAGATTATTTTTACAGCATGCCAGGACTTGGAGGATTCTCACTCTAAAGCTCTGCATTGCCCCTTTTACTGTACATCCCTTCGGGGAACTGTAATTATTTCAGATCTGGCCTGAGTGCTCCTGCACCTCATCAGAGAGGTGTAACCCATCCTCTGAGAGCAGGGCAGGCTCAGATGGAGAGGAGATGCAGTTCCCTGAAGCAGGGAGCTGCTGAAGCCAGGATTCAGCCCAGAACGGACAAGGCTTTGCCTCTTCTCTCACTTCTAATCTCTCCAGCTTCAAAAAAACCCAGAGTTAAACCCCAAGACTGCAGTTAAATTTTCCTCTCAGTCACCACTCAGCAGCTGCTGGATAAATGCAGAGAGCTGGTGTGTGTTGAGTAAGAAAGTGTATGGACTCTAAGAAGGTTGGTTTGCATAGTTGTTGTTTTAATAGGAAGGAATTGTTTTATAGATAGTTTTGATAGATTTTACTTGATTGGTTAATTAATAAAAATATTTTTTTCATAAACAATCTTGTGAAAATTCTCTTGTGTTTAGTGAAGGATTTATATGGGATGTTTTTGTATCTTTTTAGGGTTGAGCCCCCAGGAGTGGGGGTATTAGTTCAGGTTTTGTTGTTGTGGTTTGGTGATGTAGGAACAGCAATGTTGAGGGCTTTTTTTGCTCTGAGAGGCTCTGCTAAAAGCATGGACACAGGACAAGAGTGCAGAGCATCCTGAGCCCCAGCACCTGATTTTAATGTGTGCCAGGGCTTGTGCAGTGCTACAGAAATTATCTCCAGCACCACCACATCCCTGCAAGAAACCAAAGCAACCGATGCACAACACCCAGGGGGATTTTCTCCCACGTTACATTTGAGTTCCTGTCTAAAACTCTTCCCTTTCTCCTGCTGATGCTTCTCCCTGAGCTGGAAGGGTTTTTCCCCAGGCTGCTGTGTGCTGCTGCTGCCAGGAGCAGCCTGGCACACACGGTTTGGGGCCAAATGCAGTGTTATTTACAAGGAGGAAAGGAAAGGAAAGGGAAAGGGAAAGGGAAAGGGAAAGGGAAAGGAAAGGAAAGGAAAGGAAAGGGTATTTTTGTGAAATAGGAGCTGAACAGTTTCCCCAGCCCACGGGAGGAGTCAGCAGAGCTGGGGCAGGAGGGGAGGGCTGCAGCACAGCCTGGTGCTGGAGCAGTTCCTGGACAGGCTCCTGGAATCGCTGCCACCAGCTGGGAGACTAATTTATTTTCTGTTCTCTGCCCTTTTCTCCCCATCCTCGCTCTTTCTGTGTCTCAGTAAGGGAGGAAGGCGGCCAAGGGCTCTGCTCCAGCCGGGCTGGGTCGTTCAGAGGAGGGGGAAACAGCAGGGAAAGCTGGAAGGGCTTCCCCAGGCTGAGCTGAGGATGAAGAGCACTTGGAATCCCTGCCAGGTCCTGGCTGGCTCCAGCATTACCTGGGCTGGGGTGGAGCAGCCCAGGGACTGCTCCAAATCCCACAGCAGGGCAGGGAATGAAGGGAAGAAGAAAGAAGCAGGGACTAAGGACACCCGAGTGTTCTGTCAGCTCCTCCTCTGCTCTCTGAATGGTGCCCAGCAGCAGCTCTGTCGCCGCTGAGCAAGAAGTGGCACAGACTCAGCAGCAGGCTGGTTCGCACAGCAGCAGCTTTGATAGGAAAGTTCTCTTCTTTTATAACTAGGTTCGACACATTCTGCTTGATTGGCTCATTAACAGAAACGTCTTTCTCACGAACAGTCCTTGAGAAGAACAGAAAAACAGAGTAGGAAAACACCACCTGCAGGTCGTTTATGATAGCAGGTTATCATCGCTTCTCTACATCTCCCTAAAAAGCCTCGCAAGTCCATTGTGAGAAAACGAATCCCGTTTTCTCGCTCTCTGACCAGGCTGCCACACCCACTCAGCTCCGCAATTTTGTGATCCCAGCGTTAAAAACGAGAGCAGGCTCCTGGTACTGAAGTGATTTCAGCATTTATTATAATAAAATAAAGGCCTAAAGCCGGGGCCCCGGGCCGGGCAGGAGCGTTCCCGTCGAGGATGCTGCAGCGCCGGCGCTGGGTCTCCTTGAGCAGCGATGTCCCCGATGGAGCAGCACAGATTCAGTGGGTCAGAAGCCCCTTTTTATCCTGTTTTTCGTCCCTTTGGATTGGTTTATGTTTGGATCCTTCATTTGCATGAAGGTTTAAGGCGCTCGATTGGCCCGTGACAGTTCTGTCCAGGCTGGCTCGTGGTGCGCCTTCCTGAGGTGTGTTCTGGTACATTGTTATTTGTTATAACTACCCTTTTAACCCCTTTTACAATACAATAACCAAACTAACAGCACACGCTTAACGCTCTATCAACTATTTTCCAACAGTTCTTAACCTATTTTTAACACCAGCACAAGCAACCCCTTCCCCACTCAGCCCTGGCACTCCTGGTGGGAGCTGCTGTGCCACTGGAGGTGCCATCCTCTGGAACAAGACATCAGCCCGGCTGCCTGACAGCCTGGAGTGTAAAAAACCCTCCCCTGGCAGCTCCTGCCCGCCTTATCTCCCTCCCTCAGCCAAATTCCAGGTCAGGAGCTGCACAAAGCAGCCCTGATGAGCTGCCAGGATTTTAATGAGCAGTTCCCACAGACACCTTCCTGTGATGAAACTCGGCCGAGCAGGTGCACGGAGAGCTCCCAGAAAAAGGAGCTCTGTTTGCTCCTGCCTTGTTCAAACAGCAGCAGGTACAGAAATCCTCCCTCTCAAGCATCACTCGAGCCGGGAAGTGCCTTTGTTTGGCGAGGAAATTGTCGTGGAGAGCGGTTTGCTGCGGGATGTTTACACGGTGCTTCTGAGGGGATAATGGGTGTGCTGATAAGATAAGGCAGCAGCCGGGGATTTCAGCCGGGAGGGAACACGGCGATGGGAACTGCCGGGTTGTGGCTGTAACTCTCTTCACAGAGAGCAGCAGGCACGAGGTTCCCAGGATTTCTCCTGGGGAAGGCAGTGAGAAAGCTCAGAGAAAGAGAAAAAACATTTTTATCTCTATTTACTACTCCTGTTGTTTAGCACATGTAGAATGTGTTATAGAGATTGTTTACCAAAAGGGATTTCTTAATTAGCCACTGGTAATGGTTCTTCTAGATTTTTTTGACCTCCCAATTAGGTCAAAGCTGTGTCGTGACTGTCTAAAAGGGTCACGGGTTTTTCTTTAGTAGAATATAGTTTAGTATAGTATGTAGTATAATATAGCTTAATAAAACAATTGTTCAACCTCCAAATCATAAAGTCAATACACATTATTCCCCAACTAGAAATCACCTTAATGCAATGCGGGCTGTTTGGGAAATTCCCTCCTGCACCCAGCAGAGGCAGCGCCGCTCCCTCCCGACCCTTCCCCCCGGCCTTTTAGGGACTTTGCAGGACAGAAAAACAGAGCTGGGGGAGCTGGGATTCCCAGGGTTTCACCCCGGGATGGGATCTGGGGTTCACTATTGTATTTGCTGGGAGTGTCCCGACAAAGGCAGGAATGATGAATCTGACTCCATGTTCTCAGAAGGTTAATTTATTACTTTATAATACTATATTATATTAAAGAATACTATACTAAAGAATACAGAAAGGATACTCACTGAATGCTAAAAAGATAATAATGAAAACTTGTGGCTCTTTTTAGAGTCTAAACAAAGCCTGGCCCTGATTGGCCAGAGAGTCAAAACAACTCACACCAGAATCTAATGAAATAATCACCTTTGGGTTAAACAATCTTCAAATTGTTTCAATTGTAAACCAAATTGTTTCAGTTGTAAACAATAGTCCACGTCTGAGCACAACACAGGAGAAGCAAATGAGATAAGAATTGTTTTCCTTTTCTCTGAGGCTTCTCAGCTTCCCAGGAGAAAAATCCTGGGCCAAGGGATTTTTCCAGAGAATGTGAATGCCACATTCACCCTGCTGTAAACCCAAGGGATCCTTCCCAGCATGCAGGGAAGAGAGAGGAAAGGGAATTATCAGAGGAGCCCTGGATGGGCACGGAGCAGGGAGCAGCACATGCAGAGCCTGGTCCAGCCCAGGCTCCCCTGTGATCCCAGTGGATTTCCCCCTTTCCCAAAGCATGGAAAAGCCTGCAGGATTACACCCAGTGTAACACACCAGGGATGGAGCCATCCCTGCAGGTCTGGGCATCCACCTTCCCACCAAAACCGTGGAATTGTGGTCACAGCCCTGCCCTGCTCGGCTCCGGGGTGCAGAGGGGCTGACCTGCCGGGCTCTGCGGGGATTTTCCAGCACGCCCAGATGTTTGGGGCCCCTGACACCCGTCTGTGGGCCACCGAGGACACCTAGTGGCTGGCACCCGTGCGGGGTGTCCTGCCCCACAGCACCTCCTCTGCTGGCACAGCTCCCCAGCCTCTCCCCTCGGCATCCTCACCTCCCTGCTCTCCATCTTCCTTCTCCATCTCCCCTTTCCATCCTCATCTTCCCACTCTGTGCCTTTCCTCCATCTCCATTTCCTCTCTCCATCCTCATCTCCCCTCTCCATCTCCATTTCTCCATCTCCTCCTCATCTCTCATCTCTCCCTCCCACCATCTCCATCTCCATTTCCCCTTTTCATCTCCTCTTTCCATCCTCATCTTCTCTCTCCGTGTCCTTTCTCCATCTCCCCTCTCCGTGCCCTTCCTCCACCTCCATCTCCCCGCTCCATCTCCATCTCATTTCTCCATCTCCCCTCTTCCATCTCATCTCCATCATTTCACCATCTCCATTTCCCCTCTCCATCCTCATCTTGCATCTCCATCTCCCCTCTCCTTTCTCCATTTCCATCTCCTCCATCTCCCCTCTCCATGTCCATCTCCATAATTTCTCCATCTCCCTTCTCCATCTCCGTCATTTCTCCATCTCCATCTCCCTCTCCCATCTCCATAATTTCTCCCTCTCCCCTCTCCTTTCTCCCTCTCCATCTCCACATCCCCCCTCCATCCCCCATGCTCACACAGACCCCAGATCCCAGGATATCCACCAGGAAGGGATGAAGGCTGTCCTGTTCCATACCTGACCAGCACCTGTGGCACCCTCCCAGCCAAGGCCTGGCCCCAGCAGGACGTGTGGGGAACCCCTGGAATGCTCTGTGGGGTGGGAACACGGATGCAGACAGCCAGCAAGGAGGAGTGAGCACCTCCTGTGCTCCCAAGCACGGGGGTGGGCAGGATGAGGGCAGCTGGGATGGGCCTGAAGAGGAGGTGGAGGGATTTGGGAGGTCAGCAGGGCTGCATGACCAGCCTGGGGGGCCTGGGTGGATGCTCAGAGGGTCCTCTCTAGGAAAAAAGCCACTGGAAGTGCTCTGGGAGGGACATCTCCACTTGTGGTTCACTTTCCCTCTCTGCACGGGCAGGATGTGAGCACTGAGGGCAGGAGAATCCGAGCACCGAAGCCTCAGGAGAGAGAAGTGAGACCCAGTGTGTCCCCATTGTGTCCTCAATGTGTCCCCAACGTGTCCCCCTGCCAGGGGACTGCCCCAGGGAGCCCTGGAATGTGGGACCAGGCCATTCCCTGCTCCAGGAGGGAGCTGCAGCTTCCTCTCCCAACCTTCCTCCACCCCTTGGCTCCCCTCCCTGGGTGCCAGCCAGCCCCGGGACGCCACAGCGGGCTGAGCTGGGACTTGATGGAGCCTCCAAGCTGAGTGCAATTAATGTAATGAAGGCTGGGCAGCAGAGCAGGCCGGGCTCCCTGCCTTGCCCAAGCTCCAGGTGCTCCCTGCCCCTGCACAACAAGCAGCATCCATCCCTTCATCCCTGCCTGCTGGAACCCAGGGCACAGGGAATGTTTCTCTGCCTGTCCTGAGATGTCCTGACCCCCAGGAGAACGCTGCTTTTAACCTCTGTCCATGGAGAAAACTTCCAAGACTTTGGGATGAATTGGAATCTACGAGTGTGTGAAATAGTAGTGTAGTTTATCACAGGGTGAAAAACTTAGAGTTTTGGGTTTTTAGTATGGAGGTGGAGAGGAGACAAGATGAATGATTTTGGGCGTTGTCTGAGCTCCTTCTTGTTCTTCATCTGCTCCATTTTTGCACTGTTGGTGGTACAGGGTGATTGGTTCAAAAGAGCCACAATACAGATATCGTGTGGACAGAAAAATAATTAGTTATTGGTAGAAAGGTAGAAATAAAATACATTCTAATAATTAATTGGACAAAATAGCTCTAAAAGACCTTGAACCTGTGTGTCTTATAACTTTTGGTGTCTTCTCTTTGTACACTAAGTCCGAGATGTAGACATGCAGAACTTCTGATAAGAGAAAAATAAACAACAACCTAAAGACCAAAAAAACCCAAGAGTCCTGTCCATCTCTCATCATAACACAAAACTTTTTAGGGGTGTCCCCATCAGGGGGAGCCACGAGGGAGATTTCTACGCCTGGCCCGTGATTTTCCCCTTTCACACCGGTCCCACCCACGAGGAGCTGGGATCCTGCTGGAGGAGCAGGCTCTGCACGCTGGGGAGGCAGCAGTGCAGCAGTTCCTGCGCCCTCTGGGCACCTCCCAAAGCTGCCATGCAGCTGCACGGGAGCTCTGCAGCCTCGGTGGCCACCCTGGTGACAGGGTGACAGTGGTGACAGGTCTCGGCTCTGCCCTCGCTGCTGCTGGGCACGTTATTTTGGGCTCTTCACTCCCCACACAGAGCTGCTGCAGTGACAGAGCTGCCACCGAGCCCAGGGAGAGCTGGAACACAGCAAATCCTGCCCTGGAGGGCTTGGGGAGGGAGGGACAGGAGGGGTGGACAGGGATGGACAGACAGGAGTGGACAGGGATGGACAGGAAGGATGGACAGCAGGATGGACAGACAGGGATGGACAGCAGGGATGGACAGGAAGGATGGACAGCAGGATGGACAGACAGGGGTGGGCAGGGATGGACAGAGAGGGATGGACAGAGAGGGATGGACAGCAGGGATGGACAGACAGGAGTGAACAGGGATGGACAGACAGGGATGGACAGGGATGGACATCAGGGATGGACAGGAAGGATGGACAGACAGGGGTGGGCAGGGACAGCAGGGGTGCAGCAGGAGGTCACTGCTGTGCCACCCACAGCCTCATTGTCTGCCCTGACTCGGAGCCAGCTCCTGCCAGGGGTTCCTGGAGCTGGAGAGCGTTCAAGGTTGGTTTGGCTGGGTGGGAAGAGCTTTGTCTGCCACCAGAGCAGGCAGGAGTGAGGCCAAGAGGCTTCAGAGTGCTGCCAGGATGGTGGAGGTGCTGAGGGGCCTTTGGGCTGCAGGGAGCTGTCCAGGATGGAGCCCTGGGGCAGGATGAGAGGTGAGGGCCCTGCCATCCCAGTGGGGCTGGAAGAGACACAAGCAGGTGCTGAAGGAAGGCTCGTGAGCTCAGTGGCACTGACGTCAGGGCCGCCGTGCTCAGCTCCTTTCCAAGGCAAACATCAGACATTTTCCATCCAACGCTGCTTCCCAGAGGATGCCAAATTTCCCTCCCTTTCCTGCAAGCCAGGGCTGGTGTCCACATGCTCCTGCTGGATTGCAGATCCCTTCCCAAGCCTCCACCACCGAGCAGCCCTGGCAGGGCAGATAAGGGAGCTGGGAAGAGGAGCTGTGTCAAGCACTACCTGATCCCATTTCCATCTCAGTTCCAGCCACCAAAACCCTCTCTGTGCTGCTGCCTGCAGGAACGCAGCCTCTCTGGGCTGGCCTGCTGATCCTGCTGGATTTTGCTGGAAAAGGGGATGGCATTACACACTCAGAGTTGTTTCCCAGGCAGCTGCCACCACCCTAAAGCCAGAGGGTGGGATTGGGCTGCAGAAGGATAATGCTGACCCAGGAGTGCAAGCCCAGACAAGGCAGCTCGGTGCTGCTGCTGCTGAGTAAGAGTGGTGGATGCAAAACCCTCCCCCAGGTCTGCTCCTGACCCTCCACCTGCCTCGGCTCCTGTCACGTTACCCTCAATTTATTGCCATGAGTAAGGCAGCTTCAGGCCCCAAGTTCATGCTCTTATCTAGATGTTGTATTTATATTTGTATTTGTCTCTGGTTTTTTTCAGTCATTTTCCCAGTGTTTTCCCTCTTCCTGCTCTCTCCCCCCTCTCCCCTGTCTCATATTTCTCTTGCTGTCCTATTTTTTCTTTCTGTATTTACAGTGGGAAGGCAGAGGGGAGTAAATCAAGAGCCACACGTGCAGGCACACACATGGGCTGGATATTTGTCTTGCTCAGTCACAGGGTGAATAAGTGTCCTTGTTCCAACACGTTTTCCCATTTCACTTCCCAGGGGCTTTGCAGAGCCAGAATTCCTCTGCACAGCCACACAGCAGGGCTGAGCTCACTCTCATTTGCTGGTGGCCTCACTCCTCAGGATTTTACCCTCCTTTTCCTGATTTCCAGGCACCCAAAGCCCACCCAGAGCCTCCCTGTGGGGCAGCTGGAGCTGCCCAGGTGCTGAGCTGGCTCCAAAGCCACTGCTGGATGTTTCTGTGCAGGGCAGGGCCAGGGGAGCAGGATTTTGTCTGCTGGGATTGCTCAGCCCTGCCTCCCACCCCTCTGAGCCTTCTCAGGAGTCAGATCCCACTGGAGGCTTTTCCAAGAGGTGAAGGGACACTTGGGGGACCCCACATGTGCTCTGTGGTCTCCACAGTGAAGACACTGGCCAAAACCCCAGAGCTGACCCCAAAATCCCTAACTTTGCCAACATCCAACATCCCCAGCTCCTCTCAGGTGTCTGCTCAGCACTAAAACCAGCTCCAAATCTGGACTCATCCTAATACTAAACTTTAGTATTAACAAACTAACCTAATCTGTTTGTGATAATCTCACCTTGTGGCTATTGAATTGCCTTGTTTTCCAAGGAGCAATTCCTCTTGTCTCATGGCACTCACCAGGAAAAAAGATCCTTAGTGAAGATTCCAATCTGTCAAATTTCAGGAGAAGATTGCTTCTATCCTGATTAGGTCTTTCCCTGTCATTCTCTTTTCCATTTATGACCTTTCAAAGTTCCTTGCTCCCATTCTGGGCTGGCAAAGGAGCACTGGACATTTCTTGCCATCTGCTTTGGCTTCTCTGGCCTGTGCTCACTGGCACTTTTCTGCCTCTGGAGATTTCATGGATTGCATTTCAAGGTCTCCCACTGGAATTTGGGAGCACGGGGAGGGGAGGAGGCACTGCCCCTCACTGACCCTTCCTCATCCTCACCTGTCCTCTGTCCCTGCCCGTGGCAGGCTGCCCGGTGACCCTGGGGAGGGACAGAGCACAGTTTCTGTCCCCGGGGCAGGGAGTGCTCCCTGCACAGCTCTCTTGCTGGACACGGCCTGCAGGGATGCTTGGCTTGGGATTGCCAAACCCTGAGGATTTCACAGGATTTCACAGGAGGCTCTGCTAACACCTGGCTGCCCTTTTCCCTCTCCCTGCCAGCCTGCTCTGCTGCCCTTTCTCCTGCTGCTTGTCCACTCTCTCTCCAGGCTGGGCTCCCCTGGCTGCACTCCCTGACCTCACCAGGGAGCTGGGCTTAGGATTTAGGGACTTGGGGAGCAGCAGAGATGCTTGGAAAGGCACACAGGGAACCATGAAGGGAAGGGAGAACCTTTACAGAATCACAGAATCACTGGGTTGAAAGAGACCTCCAAGATCATCGAGTCCAGCCCAGCCCCAACACCTCAATAAACCCTGGCCCCCAGTGCCACATCCAGGCTTTGTTAAACACACCCAGGGATGGTGACTGCACCACCTCCCCGGGCAGAACATTCCAGAACTTTATCACCTTTCTGCGAAAACTTTTTCCTGCTATCCAGCCTGTATTTCCCTTGGTGCAGCTTGGGGCTGTGTGCTCTGGCTCTGTCAGTCCCTGCAGACAGATCCCAGCCCCAGCTGAGCACAGACACCTTTCAGGAGCTGTGCAGAGTGATGAGGGCACCCCTGAGTCTCCTTTTCTCCAGGTGAGCACCCCCAGCTCCCTCAGGGGTTCCTCTCAGGGTTTGTGTTCCCAGCACCTCTCCAGCCTCGATGTCCCTTTTGTTTAGAAAGAGATTCTAAGAGGAGCAGGTGCTGATGTTCCCTCTAACACCCTCTTATCACCCAGAGCTTTTCCCAGCTCCGTCATCACCCAGCTTCTGGATATCTGGGCTTGTCACATCCCTCCCATCACCAACTGGTGCCCTCAGCCCTTGCCCAGCCTGGGCTCCATCCCACAGCCCCTCTGTCCCAGTCTAGGACCCCAGCAGGACAAGCTGGAGCAGCACAGCTCCTCAGAGGGAGCAAAGCTGGCCCTGGGCCCTGGGAGCCTTTCCCTTCTGCTGACACTGCTGCAGAACTTCAGGGTATCTCACAGAGCAGGAAAAGAAGCTCTAGGGGGAAAACCAAGGTTTTAACAGGGACAAAAAGGTCTCTGTTTGGGGATTTCCAGTCTCTGGATTTCTGGGAAGGCAGAGTTTCCCAGCTTTGGCAGGCTGCAGCTTCCTGAGGCACACAATGGAGATGGCATTCCTTGGCTTTGCAGCGCTGGACACAGAATTTCTTGCTGGGATGCAAATCCAGAGAGAGCTAAACTGACAGAGGGATTCCTGCTGCTGGGGGGCAACAGCAAATTATGCTGAAAATTATAATTTCAGGTTAAAAGGGCATCCTCAGAGGAGATCCTGGGGGCCACAGACTCCTGATGGCAGCTACACCTCAGGACCAGACCTTTCTGTGGAAGTAAAACCTCTTGCAGCCAGATCTCAATTAGTCAGTTCTGCCAGGTGCAGGATAAATAAAGGACAAATAAACAGTAAAAAGAGCAGAATATTTTGTAAGACTTCTACAGCCCTCCGAAAGCAGGAGATTCTATAAATGATAAATTTGACGCAAATAATCTCTCTCTCTTGCAGCTTTCTTTGTTCCCAAAGATCCCAGAGCATTTCAGACAGGCTGGAGCAGCGCAGAGTCTCCATCTCCCAAGTTCCAGTGGGAGAAATGAAATCCATGAAGTCCCAGCTCCAGAGTCAGAGCCTGAAAACTGCCAGTGACCACAGGCCCAAGAAACCAAAGCAGATGACACGAAATCCCCAGTGCTCCTTTTCCAGCCCAGCTGAGCCCAGATTTGGAGCTGGTTTTGGGGCTGAGCAGACACCTGAGAGCTGCAGCCAGCTCCAGCCAGCCTCCCCCTCTGCACCAGGCCAACCCCAGTGAAGAGGAGGTGGGAAAGAAAACAAAAACTCAAAACTCAATGACACAGAAACCAAATTAATCATCAAAGTGTGTGTGTGGGGGGGATCCTTCCTGGCCTCAGCAGACAGCCAGCAGAAGCCTTGAAAAGCAGCTTTAATTAATTAATTATAAACAATGTGAGCGTGGTGCAACAAGCCCTGCGAGCACGTGGAAGGCATGCAGGATCTCTGCACAGTTATGCAACGTGTTGATGGCTGCAGAATCCTGGGTCCTGGGGTCCAAGGCTGCTCCAAAGCCTGGCCTCTGCCCCTGTGGTGCTCCCCTAATTCCCAGGCTGTGTTTTTAATGAGTAAATTCACATTTTTTGATCTGGCGTTGGCCTTTAACTCAGACTCCCCTCTGTGTGTCCTCTCATTTAATGCTGAGCCGCGGTTTTGCCCTTTTCCAGACTCAGCAGAAGCCCTGGGAAGGGGTTGTCCCCCAGGCTGCAGAAATGCTCTGTGCTGTCACACCCCTGTCACTGCTGCCCTGCCTCGCCCAGTATCGCTCTTACACAACAGGGCACTCGTGTCCTGCTGCAACTTCTGCCAATAATTAACATTCCCCGTGGTCCTGCTCATAGCCTGCAGGCCTGGTTTGAGCCCTGCAAGGGTGTTTGGCCTCTGTGCTACTCTGCAGGAGCTCCTTGGATGCTCACAGCACCCTAAAAGTCCAAATCTTGGTGCAGGAAGCCAAATCCTGAGTAGGACTTGACCAGAACTGAACCAAATTCATCCCCCAAATTACTGAATCCTGTTGGTTCTGCTTTCCTTCCCTTCATCCCCCAGTCTAAGACGCACAGCTGGTGGTCAAATCATCACAAACATCTGAGCTTCACTTTATGCCCTATAAATTGAGTCCATCTCATCTAAACTGAGTCTGTATCATCTAAGTTGAGTCTGTCTCATCTAAGTTGAGTCCATCTCATCTAAGTTGAGTTTGTCTCATCTAAACTGAGTCCATCTCATCTAAGTCGAGTCCATCTCACACAAACTCTGCATGAAGGCTCCCAGGACACCTCCCTGTGGCTTTCCAGTGTCAAGGGGGATTATAAAAAGTGCAGAGAGGGACTTCTTAGATGGGTAGATAACAACAGGACAGGGGTTTTACACTAAATAAAGGAGGGCAGGGCTGGAACAGATGTTTGGAAGAAATTCTTTATTCAAAGGGTGCAGAGGCCCTGGCACAGGGTGCCCAGAGCAGCTGTGGCTGCCCCTGGATCCCTGGAAGTGTCCAAGGCCAAGCTGGGATAGTGGAAGGTGTCCTGAACATGGCAGGGCTGGAATGAGATGGAATTTAATCTCCCTTCCACCCCAAGCCATGAAATCCCACCCAGAGTGTGTGCAGAGCTGCCCTCTCTCCCAGGAGAGCCCAGTGACCCAGCTGGATGCGCTGCTGCTGGATGTGATCCCCGTGAGAGCAGCAGGGAGCCCTGAACTCGTTCTGCCAGCTCTGCTGTCACCCTGGCAGCTGCTTTCCTGCCCTGCCATTGCCCAACGCTGCCCCGCTGGGAGCTGGGCTGATCTCGGAGCTCCCCAGCAGCAGGAACACCCCGGCTGCGCCTTGGCGTCACTTCTCCTGGGATTTATTTAATGTAAAGGTGGAAGAAATGAGAAAGGGCTGGAAATATGCAGGATGTGCAAGGCTCTGTGGATTAGCAGGCAATTACCAGGCAGGTTCCCTGCTCCTGCCTGGCTCGCAGTTGTTGTGAGAAGCAGGGCCAGTGAATCATGGGCTGGTTGAGCTAATTCTCCCTGACTCCCCATGACTTCATCACTCGCTGCTGTTTGAAAACCTGCTCTGGAGCCTGTCTAAAGGAGTGCCCCGGGGTTGGCTTAACTGTTTCTGTTCTATTTAGTTTGAAGTGGACTCAGTTTCTTTCACTTTTTCATCCTGGGGAGATTGGTTTTCCAACACCAACCGTGTGCAGCGATGTTGCAGAGTGGAAATGTTTTAATAAAACACCCGAACTTTCTGGTAACAACAAAATGAAATTCTAAACGACCAACAGCAGCATCATGAGGTATTAAGAAAAAAGAGCAAGGATTTAGAGGGGTCACAACCATGAAAAATAAGGGGATGCAAAAGATGAAAAATAAGAGGATGCAAAGGTGAAAAATAAGAGAAAGCCAAAAGGCTGCACAGAGATTTCAGGGGGGGAAAAAACGTTCATTTTGCTGAAAAATTTGCCAGCTCCCCAGTGCATGCCTCAGTTTCCCTGATTGCTACGTGGGGTTACCAGCCCAGACCTATTTTGCAAAGGTGTTGTCAGGTTTAATTTGCGAACCTTTGAAAAGCTCTGCCGAGTCCTGGAGATGAAAGGCCCTGCAGATGCCACTCGTGGGTGTGTGCTCTGAGTCACAGGCACAGCCAGGGACCTGCCAGGGGACACTTGTCCGGTGCAGGGACCAGAGCAAAAATCCCAAGGGATGCTCCTGCAAAAATGAACTCATGCTGGAGGCAGCAGGAGCCACCTCTGGGAGGGGCAGAGATAAGGAGATGTCCAGGCTGGGCTGTGTTTTGGCTCCTAAATTGCCTGGAAAATGTGTGTGTGCACAAATTGGCACCTGGAATATGAGGTCCCCGACACAAGGAGGACATGGAAGTGTTTGAGCAGGTCCAGAGCAAAGAATTTCTTCTAAATATCTGTTCCAGCCCTGTCCTGTTGTTATCTGCCCATCTAGAAAGTCCCCCTCTGCACTTTTTATAAACCCCCTTAACGCTGGGAAGCCACAGGGAGGTGTCCCTGGAGCCTTCACGCAGAGTTTGTGTGAGATGGTTGGTAAAGGGGCTGGAGACAGGCTGGGAGGTGGCAATGTTCAGGCTGGAGAAGAGAAGGTTGTGTGGAGACCTCAGAGCACCTCCCAGAATCTGCAGGGGAAGCTGGAGAGGGACTCTGGATCAGGAAGTGGAAAAGGAGAAATGGATTCAGACTGCAAGAGGGGAAATTTGGGAAGGAGTTGTTCCCTGGGAGGGTGGGCAGGCCGTGGCACAGGGTGCCCCTGGATCCCTGGAATGCCCAAGGCCAGGCTGGACAGGGCTTGGAGCAGCCTGGGGCAGTGGAAGGTCCCTGCCCATGGCACTGGCTGGGCTTCAAGGTCCCTTCCAACCCATCCCAGGATTCTGGGATTTATCTGCATTTACATCAGTAAAACCAAGCTCTAAAAACTCAATCCTTAACCTTTTACCTGCCTTACCCACCCCAAAATCTTATCAAAGCATCAAAACAAACCAAGGCCACCTTTGTCCAAGCCAGACCTCTCTTCCTTGGGATGTTTTTTGCTCCTGAAGGATGAACCTTGGCTGGAACAGCTCTGCTGAGTCTCCTCAGTACACGTGAGAACAGGAGCCTCCACCCTGCAGAATTTTTAATTACTTGGAGACTTACAGGACTGTTGATGTTCTAAAAAACAGCTCAGCCCAGCAAGCCAGGGGGAAAGAAATGCATTGATGTCAGTCAAATTTTTCCTTTATGAAATCTGCTCTTAAAAAACGGCATTGCCCTTTCCTGTGCTGGGGAATGAATTCTGACTCATGAAAGGCTGTGGGCCTATTAATAAAAAATTATTAATGAAAGAAATGCCCTTTCCCAACAACTACTGCCCAGAAAAATGCAGAATGCTGAGGCATTTTTCATAAAGGGAGAGTTGTGAAGACATGCAGGCAGCGAGAGGGGCTGGATCTATGAGCCAGGGGCCCAGAAAAAGAATTTCACTTTCTTTTTCTCTCATTTTGCACAGACAAGACCTTTAAAAATTACATTTGTAAGGCAGGTTCTTTTCTTCTCCTATCAGATCCAGAATTTATGCTGTTCCTGCTTTGCCTCTGTTTCTTCCATATCTCAAAAAAAGCTGGAAAATGCAGAGCTGGATTTTTACTCAAATCCCTTCCATCAGGAGGTTCCTGGTGGATGTTTAAGGAGATTTTTTACAGGTAAAAATCACCGTCTCCAGCAGTGCCACCGGGGTGTTCTGAGAAGACTCAATTAAGCACAAATCTCTGGTGTAGTTAATTTGCACCCTGGGCATTCATCTCAGAGAAATCTCACTGAAATTCCAAGTATAATCTGAAGGGATGTGAAAGGAAGATCAGCCTCATCCTTTAGAAGTCGCTGGAATCCACCAGTGCTCATAAAGAGCTTTTTTTCCTCCTGAAATAGTCTGTGATTCCAACAAGTGAACATTTCCCAGGAATTCAGCTGCTGGAGACAGACTGTTTTTCAGACTTTTTCACTTCTTTTCCCTGGCAAGACATATTTTGACCATCTAAGCTGCACAATGGTTCATTTTCCAGGTGTGTTCCAGGTGTGTTCCAGTTCTGAGGGCATTTATGGGAAGAGCTACGTAGGATACACCTGAACCTTTATTTCAGAGCACACAATGGGGGATTTATTTCACCACTCATCTTTTGGAGATTGCCTGGCCTGTGGGAAAAGCAGGGCCAGCCAATTTTTACCTGTTCTGATCTGTGGGTGGGTTATTTCCAGGTCTAGATGGACAGACCTTGCACAAACCCAAAATAAAATCAAAATAAAGATAATAGGGCCATTTAAACCCAGTATTAACCATGAATTTCTCCTCCATCCTGAAAGCAGCAAGCCCTGGGGGGAGCCTGCTTGAAGAATGCTTTATTCTAGGCGTTCATTTTAATTACAACCCTAATTATTTAGGTGCATGGCTATGACCCAGTTAACAAACCCACCTTGGGCATCTCGTGGTCTCCCCGACCCTGCCCATCTCTGCAAGGAGGGAGCCTCAGCTGCCGGCCAAATTATTTTTGAAACAAGCAGTGGAACTGGTTGCCACATCTTAATGAAAATGATTTTTTTTCCTTTTCTTTTTTTTTTTTTTTTTTTTTTTTTTTTTTTTTTTTTTTAAGGAAACTTTTTTTTTAATAAAAATTTTTTTTTTTTTTTTTTTTTTTTTTTTTTTTTTTTTTTTTTTTTTTTTAAGGAGACATTTCTATGTATATAAACAGCCCTTCCTCCCCAACCTGGTTAGACAAGAATGTTCCTGGGTGTGGACTGCCTTGTATAATTAAGTGCACAGCTGGAGCTTCTGATCCCTCCACGTCTGCTCCTTCCTTTCCTCCTTTCTTTCCCCCTGCATCCACCTGGGCGCGATCCGGGCGCGCTGCTCCTCCTCAGGAGCTCGGGGTGCGTCACTGGGGCAGGAAGGTTCCCTGCATTCTGCATTCCAGAGCCATTCCTCGCTGAGACCAGCACCAGGCAGAGCCTGCCTGCCTTGGAGGGGGCTGAGAGAGCGAGCAGAGAAACCTCAGACCCTGTTCAGGCCATGGAAACGGGGAGCGCAGCCAGGACGAACGGCACCGCCAGCAAGCCCGAGGACGTGAAGAGCCCAACTGCTCCCAAAAAAGAAGAGGAAGCCAAGAAGGCCACGAGCGCTGGCGGAGGTGAGAAAGAAGCTATAAAAGGCACGGGCGGCGCTGCGTTGGAGACAGGGCAAATCAAGAGCTCCCTCTTCTCTGGGAGTGACTGGAAGAGGCCCATCATTCAGTTTGTGGAGTCATCCGACGAGAAGAGGTCAACCTACTTCAGCATGGACTCGGCAGACTCCAAGAAGATGCAGTTTGCCAGCGGCCAGATCGGAGACATGAGGAGACCAGCCCTGAACTTCCCGGAGAAGGGCGACCTCAGGAAGTCCCTTTTCTCCTTGGATTCCAAAAAGAGCTTCCTGCCCGCTGACGGGGAAGGGAGGAAGTCCCTGTTCTCTGCAGGGCAGATGGGGGACCTGAAGAAATCTTCCCTGCCGCTGGTGGAGACGGGGGACCTGAGAAGACCCTTCAACAAGGCCGACAGAGCCGCGGGCTCGCGGCCCCGCGTGAAGCTGGAGGACGTTCTCTGCGACTCCTGCATCGACAACAAGCAGAAGGCTGTGAAGTCCTGCCTGGTGTGCCAGGCTTCCTTCTGCGAGCTGCACCTCAAGCCCCACCTGGAGGGAGCAGCCTTCCGGGACCACCAGCTCCTGGACCCCATCAGGGACTTCGAAGCCAGAAAATGCCCTGTGCATGGCAAGACCATGGAGCTGTTCTGCCAGACAGACCAGATGTGCATCTGCTACCTCTGCATGTTCCAGGAGCACAAGAACCACAGCACGGTGACAGTGGAGATCGAGAAGGCGGGGAAAGAGGTAATTTTATTCTCCTTTTTTTTTTCTCTTTTTAGTTCTCTTTTCATTCCTTATGTTCCCAGCAGCCTGCAGATGCCCATGTCACACCACAGCCTTTGCTCTCCAGCCTGCAATCCCTGCTCAGGTCACGCCTGGGGTGGAATCCTGGATGCAGTGGTGCTGGTGGGAAGTGTTTAGTGGAGAGTTGACATTCCCTGGCTGCTGTTTCCATGGGATTGGTGTTCTCCTGATCCTGGCTGCAGCAGCACAGCGCTGGAGTTGGGCTGCAGGCTGCATTTAGGGATGGAGAACCTGGCTGCCAGCACACCTGACTTCCAGCAGAAGCTGAATCAAAGCCCTAAATGATAAGTTTTTAAAATTTTTCTTGAGTTTTGACAGTGTTTGTGTGGTGTTGCCCACAGAAAGGGGGCACTGCTCAGGGTCAGCACCTCCAGAATACAAATTGCCAAATCAGTGGCTGCTGAAGTTACTCATGGGCACTAATAACTATTGAAAATTGTTATCTCAGCTCCTGAGAGTGAGATTAGGTTTGTTTTTTTCTTTTCTGTTGAGCCACACCTATGGAAAAAGTCTTTTGAAGTTTAGATGGAAAAAAACCCCAAACCTGGGTGCAAGAACAAAACCCGATCATTTCCCCTGAAGTGTTACTACACCAGGTCCAGAGGATGGACATTCAGGGAGATTTCACTGATGAAATGTCTTTCACCTTTGTTTGCTCAAAGCCTCCTGTTGTTTGCTTTCTGGGTGGATGAGGAGGATTTCACTTGTTCTAGCAAAAAATCAGGGTCTCACCACGTTTGTTGCTGCACATTCCCGTGGTAAAAGCAAGAAACTTTCTAAGCAGACAAGACAGGAGAGATGCCAGTAAAGAGACCTGTAAAATAATAATTACATAAAACAATGTGCCTGGAGTCACACAGTCAGAACCTGGAAGGGCACTAAGATCTCCTAAACCCCAAACCAGTGCTGTGATGTGGTGGCCAGGCAGACACAGGTACCTGCTGTGAGAAATGCTTGAGTTCCCTTAATGGGAAGAACAATTTTACTCTTTCCAAGGAGCTGGGAAGATTTATCTCATCAGGCTGAAGGAGCATCTTGTGTAGAGCTTATCTCTGGCTTCTCTGGTCTTTTCTTGCCATGCCTTCCTCAGCTTGCAGCCCTGCTGAAACCAGACAAAGCCTTTTCCACGTCTCAGACAACCTTTCCCAAACTCCTGCAGGGCTTGCCAGCCTGCTGTTTGTTCCATAATTGCCCATCCTCGTGGTTTTGATGTCAGCCCTGAACGCTGCAGAGCTCTGACATAAAGCTGTGCCTGGTGTCTGCCAAGGTGTCCAATTCCTGCCTGCAACGAGGTGAGCAGCTGCTTCCTGAGGAAGCAAAGCTGCTCAGATCCTTCCTCCTGTGGCTGGAGACACCTCCAGCACCTTGATTTTAAAGGCACAGCCATGGATGAGCAGAGAATGGGATTTAAATGCTGCTTGATTCCTGTCTCTGAGTCCTTGTGCCACCTTTAGCTCCTGCACTGGCTCTGCTGCTATTCAGCCTAAAGGATTTAGGATTTATCACCATGAATCATGCCCATGTGTGAGTTTCTCCTGACAGAGTTTGATCATGTTGTAACTCGAGCGAGCATTCACTCAGACAAAAACAATTAGCAGCAAAGCTGTTGCCTACAAAAATTTGTTCCCACCCCTGATTTATTCACCAGAGGTGGAGCCTGAGCAGGAGCCACAGAGAGCACTGAATATTTCCAAGCCTCTGGTGTGTAACACCTCTCCTTATCAAATCAGCCCGGCTGGAATTTGTGACCACAAACTGGGAGGGTGGCTGGTGCTGCTGCCCTTTTGGAAGGGAGAAGCAACAACCTCACACCAGGTCATCCCTATCCCTGCCCTGTTCTCCCAGCTTGGCATCCCAGCAGCTCCAGAGGAGCTTTAAAACATCCAAATCCATCCTGTCACTGGAGTGGTGACCAGAGCAAAGCTGTGTCCTGACAGAGCCCTTCACACCCTGCTGGGTGTCCAGGATTTATCTGCAAGGATCTCCTCATCCCTGGCTGCTGACCTGGAGAGGGTTCCAGAACTGGGGTTTGTTTTGCTGCGCTGCCAGCCTGGGAGCTCAGTGATTTGGTGGCACAAAAGTGTCACAGAATAAGCTTGGTTTAGGTGCATCTGCCCTTCAGGTCTGCAGAATTAATGCAGATTTCAGCCTGTCTTTGCTGTGGGCCTGCAGGGAGGAGAGGGGCTGTGAAAAGGAATTAGGAAACCCTGCTTGTCTCAGGGAGCAGACAGAGAAGAGGAATGCAAACAAGCCAGAACACAGACACCTATAGTTAGGGCAGTGCAAAGCCTGATATCTCTGTCCCAGACAGAGAGCACAGCAGCATCTTCCACTTTTCAGGAGCCTGGGGTGAGAGTCACTCACCCCCTGTTCCTGCTGAGCAGACACAAGTGAAAGGCACAGGGACTCAGACAGAGACATTTGTCCTGACTTCCCACCCAGTGCTATTTGCCTATTTTACCCAGCAAACCTTTAATGCTCTCCCCAGATCCACTTTGCATTCATTTCCTGCTGCAGCTTTAAAGGAAAAGTAACAGTTTGCACCAGAACCAGTGCAAAAAAACAGCCAGGAAAAGGTCTGTGAGGCTGGGGAATAACAACTCACACTTGAAAAGTGAGAATGCTCCACAGCAGCTTGTACAGTCCAATAAAACCCTGATTTATCAGCAGAGCCCCCCCTTGGAGCCAGCATCCTTCATTCTGAAAGGGGATCCTTCATCCCAAACCTGTTTTACAGGGCTGCTCTCCAAAGGAGACAACTTCACCTCTGCCTGCCAGTCCCAGAGCTGGAAAGAACCTGGCATTACCTTCCAGCACCAGCCTTGGTGCTCAGCACGCCAGGTCAGCTCTGCTGAAAAACACTTTGATCTGAGGTTTTGTTTTGTTTTTTTTTGCTGTAATTCTTTATCTTTTAAAGCAAAGTTCGTTGTGGGTACAGGAAGGGGAGCTGGGTGTTCCTCCTTCCCACAGAGCTGCTTTGAAAAGGGGAGGTTTTAACAAAGGTTGAGCCAGGCTTTGAAGAAAGCCATCCACAGAGATGGATCCAGAGGGATTCCCATCCCTCCATCACCTTCACCGAGCAAAATTAATGAAACCTTGGAAGGGCTTGGGGGCCTTTCTCACTGCTGCAGCGTGGCTGTGAGATTTTACCTACACCAGCTGTGGCTTCTCTGTGGACACAGCTCAAAATAGATGTTCTTTCCCCAGAGTTTCCTGCAGGAAGGACACTCTTCCCAGCTGGAAATTGGAGTAAATTTGTCTGTTTGCCCGAATTCTGGATTAATCCTCTACACTGAGGACAAAATCCAGGGAAAATCCACTTGTTTGCAAGCAAGGAATTCTCTCCAAGCTGTGCAGACTCAGCTTTTCCAGTGGCATTTTAAGGGATGCTGGCAGAGTTTTCAGGGGTTTCAGCCCTCTGACACCCAGCTCTGCTTAACAGAAACAGAGATGGGAAAATGCAGTTGTGCACCCAGCAGAAATCATGTCCCAAACACCTCCCTGACTTTTCAGCCACTGCACTGGGACAACGAGTTGGAACAGCACTTCTGCTTTCCCTTGGTTAATTAGCAGAGCTCTCCCAGGCTGGGGACACGGGGCTGTTCCCAGAGCGTTCAGGGCATGATGCTGCTTGTGCTGCTGCTGCCTCCTTGCACAAAGCACTTGCATCATCGTGCAGGGCTCGTAATCTCCCATCTGCAGCT
This sequence comes from Pyrgilauda ruficollis, assembly GCF_017590135.1. Classification (NCBI taxonomy): domain Eukaryota; kingdom Metazoa; phylum Chordata; class Aves; order Passeriformes; family Passeridae; genus Pyrgilauda; species Pyrgilauda ruficollis. Next base: position 4,840,067 of record NW_024526822.1, read on the forward strand.
CCTCCACAGCACCAGGGCTGGGTTCAGCTCTTTGGATGTACACTCTGAACTTTCACTGAAGCCTCTTAACTGCCCTAATTAACTGAGGCTCTAATTGGGGATCCAATCTTAGCTTGAAGGTTCTCAGTGCCTTCATTTCTCAGCCCGTTGTGCTCAAAAAATTGCCTAAGTCTGGATTTCCTGGCTTTTCCCCCCACTGTTCCTGTTGTTTCTGCTCTGGAGGGACCCCACAATGGGGGTGTTGCTGTGTTATCTCTCATTAGGACCTTCTGAACCCCAAATCCTCCAATGGATTTGTTCTAGAGGGTCCATCAAGGATTTCTGATCCTGGAAAATCTGAGAAATCTGAAGACAGATAAGAGTTTTCTCTTAGGCAGTGAAGCTGAGGCACTGCCTGTCCCTAACCCCTGTGGCCCCCACACTGTGACTGTGTTTCTGTCATACACATGGGCAGCCAAAGCAACCTTCCAGACAAAAAAAAAAGCTCTTAAAACCATCAGGAAATCACCTCCTGAACCTTTGATGTTGTGCTCCACCTCCAGAACACCCTTGCTGAACCATTCTGCCCATGCCACCAGTTTTTCCACTATTCCAGGGTCTCCCTGCACCTCTCTTTAACATTTTTTCCTATGTTTGGGTTGGTTTTTTTGGTAGTGTTTATTTACTTTCATGCAGTACCCCACAATCACACCTCCCTTCACCTCCCCTGCCCCTGCTGCACTCTGTGCTGGCGTTTCCCCTTTGCCAAATCTGGCTAAGTGTGGGATTTGCATCCTGGCCATTGGGACCATCTCTGTAATTTCCATTTGCAAGTCATAAACCTGCTCCAAATTGTTGCGTGCCTCTGCTCTTAAATGGCTGTTACATCCCACACCACCTTTCTGGGGGATGTTTGAACTGCTGCGAGTCACGATCACTTTTACAAATAATAGTTCCTAAAATTCCTTGGAGACCCATCTTAATTAAAAAGGACCACAAAAGCACAATATTGTTATCACCACCTTCCAGCCATCACCTGATATTTTTTTCCTGTCATTTTCTCTGGATGTCTACGTGGCTGTGAAAGTTCTGCTCTTCCCCAGAAATTCCTCCCAGTCCTTCTCTGTAGGATTTTCCTCCCATTCTTATAAGGATGTCCTGATTTTTGGGGATGAGGAGGGAAATAAAGCTCTGGAGATGAGCTTTTTACTTCACAAGCAATCATTGCCAACTAGATGCATCTCTGTGGCTCAAAGAAACAACTGGAATTTGGGTGTAATTTCTCACATTGGTTAATGCAGTGGATAAATGGATCTAAAATATTTTCATCTCATTGCATTTCCCTGCTGTGCAGAGTCTCCATGCACAGGACATCTCCCACAGCACGTGGGAATGGAAACCAGCAGGAATTCCTCCAAGCCACTGTCTTGAATATGTGAAAATGATGGGATCAAACTCCTGTCTTTGTTCTTTTGATCAGTAGCAGAGCAGATTTTCTCATCTGGAAGCCTGTGTGGGTTCCCTGCTGTAGCTGTGCCACAAAATCATTCCCTGTGTGCCCTGAACCCCTGGAGAGGGTGAGAATCAGCTCACGGCAGCGTTCAGGCCACTACTGAGGGTGTGTGGATAATATTTAGAACTCCTAAAAACAATGTGAGGATGCAGCTTTTGAGGCACTGAGACACCTCTGAGCATACTTCCCTTTTTTCTGCCCACTTTTCCTGTGTTTTATAAAGCAACAAACCACCATCCAACCATTGTCCCTCCATAAACAGAGATTTTCTGAGTTGGAACAGCTGGGGTTGTTGGCTCTCAGAGCAGCTGTGCTGGATTCCAGCTCCAGAGGCTGTTCAGACACTTGCCTGGCATCAGGACAAGAGCTCCTGTCTGGGCTGGTTCACAGCTTCTTTCCTGCTCTTCATTTCGAGTGGAGAACTGAAAACCTTCAAGCTCTGATCAATAAAGACCCAGATTTCCATGTCCCAGTACATTCCTGGATGGACAGCTGGAAAGTGAGAGTGGATTTATCCATCCATGACTCTAATTGTTGGCCTGAATTTCAGTGGTTTGGGTTAATCTAATGATTTTGCAGAAGATCCCACACGAACAGCAGGTTCTCAGGACTCTCCTAACATGACAGAACATGGAATTTCTGCCAACTCCGAAATTCCTCAACAGCTCTGGGCTGGGTATCCCACAGCCAGATTGCCTCCAGCCATGGCTGAGACCAACCTGCACACACATGAAATGCAGAAATGCCCCAACAAAGTCTGGGGCAGGATCTGTGGGGCAGGGATGGAGGACGGGAACGACCCAGGGAGGCATTGCTGGAGTTAACGGGGCAAGGCTTTGCCAACATCCAGGTCCAGGGCTGATCCAGGGAAAAAATGATCCAGGGAAGCAGCGCATGGTCTCCACTGCCACAAATTCCTGTGCAAGTCTCAGGTCTGAGCTTCTCTGGGAAGCCACTGCACAACGAAATGCAAATGAATCCCAGTGAAGTTGCTGATCTCAGCCGAGCAGGTTGACTACACCTCTTCCCTCCTCCTTTTGTGGCTTTTTTTTTTTTCCTTTACAATTTTTTTTTTTCCAAGCATTCCCCAGCTCCATCGCTACATGAAAGCTCTCAATTCAGAGCAAATTAATCCACAATCCTGTCTAAACAGAATTCCTGCCGGAGGCATCATCCTCTTGTTGCAACACTCGTCAAACGTCATTCCGTAATTGCATGAAAACTGTTATTGCTGCACAGGCACACCCTGGGCTGGGCCCTGCTCTGCACACACAGCTGAATTTTGAAACAGCTCCCTTCCCCTGAAGCTCATGACTCCCATGTGATTAAAAGCAGCGCCCTGACAGCCTGGGAGGTGGGTGCTGCTGCTTTGCTGAGGGAGCTGAATCTGCTGGGACGGTGCCCGCTGGCAGCACGTGATGCCCGGCTCAGCCTGGACCTCCCCGCTGCTCTGCTCAGCACAGCAGTGTGGATGCCGTGGGACAGAGAGAGAGGAACGGGAAGCGTTTCTCACACGGGCTTGTGAGAACTTTCAGGGAGTTGGAAGGATGTGGTAACTTGTTAAGTAGAAACAATCTGCAGGGGTGTTCTTCTGCTTCGTCTTTCTGTTCTTCTCAAGGAGTGTGAGGAAGGTGTTTTTGTTAAGTAGCCAGTCAGACAGAATGTATCCTATCACTCTATATAAACCACGTGTTTCTCTTGAATAAAGCCTTCTTTTGCTCTTTCTGCAAAACTGGAGAAGACCTGCAAGGCAGACCTGGCCTGTCCCTGTGTCATGCTTGGCGCAAGAGCGACACAGCAGGGCAGGCTCGGGGCTGGTGGAAGGGGCCACCCTCAGCCCCAGCTCACCAGGCTCCCTCCCCTCTCCTCTCCTCCCCACAGACCGAGCTGTCACTGCAGAAGGAGCAGCTGCAGCTGAAGATCATCGAGGTGGAAGATGAGGTGGACAAGTGGCAGAAGGAGAGGGACCGCATCAAGGTGCGTTTGAGGTGTCCAGTTCACCCCTCCCTCCTGTGAGCACCAATTCCTTCTCCCCTCCTCTCCCACATCCCTCTCCTTCCCTCCAGCTCTTCCTCACTGCATCCCTTCCCCGGCCTTTATCTCATCCCCAGCCCAAACTCCAAGCCAAATCTTGGAAACAACAACTCCCACTGAAGTCATCTTGCAACATTCCCTGTGGGGAGATCGAGCCCTGATATAGAACCAAGGCACCTCCCTGCTCTGGCTCCTTTTTTAGGTCCTTTATGGCCCTTCCATCACCAGTAGCCAGGCAGATTTAGAAACAAAATCCACAAATAACCTGCAGAAGGGCTCTGGGTTGCCCAAACTGAGATAAGACAGCAGCAGCATATGAATTTACCCCAACAAATATCTTATTTATGGTGGAACAACTTATTTCCATGCTGAGAGAGGGCTCCTTTGTAATTCTTGCACTGTGGTAAGGGTTGGAAGAGAGTCATGGTATTATTTTTTTCATTTATAGCCTAACTGAATAAAGCAGTGAAAGCACAAGTTGGAGACACCCCAGAAAATTTGCATAATATTAACAGGCAAAGCCATTCTTTTCCCTTTTATGTGGTGCTAGCACATTGGCTCACCAGCTATGCTTTTCATCTGCTTTATTATTACTATTATTATTATTATTATTATTATTGGAAACCTGACCTAGAAATTTTGACTCTCAGTATAGTTACATCCCCAGTCCTTCTGAGGAATATTTCAGAGGCACCTCGAGGTCAGGCTTGTAAAAAGTGTTTCAGCACCTTTCATCCTTTGAAATGGTGGGAATTTGGTCCTCAAACAATCCAGGAGCCAGAGCCCTGATTTAGGTTACAGAGTGTTTTTAAATGTCACCTGTGAGTGCATGAATTGAAATTGGAGATCTGCTCTTACCGCTGGGAAGGCAGTGGCCCTTTTGGATTGCATCCATGTGAATATTGTAGGAGCAGGTATTGCTTCTCTTGGCACAACTTTCCTGCAGCTGAGACTTGCCTAGCTGGAGTTTCCATACTCTAAATGCTGAATCCTTGGATTTATCCCCCTCTGTGTCTCTCTGTTAGCAAAGAACTCAGTGAAATTTTAATATTGTCTTGCTCCTCTTTCCCGCTGCCTCCTCTCTCTGCCCCTTCCCCACCCAGAATTACACCACCAACGAGAAAGCCACGGTGGATCAGCACTTCAAGGAGCTGATCCGTGACCTGGAGAGGCAGAGGGATGAGGTGAAGGCTGCCCTGGATCAGAGGGAAAAGATCGCCTCCGAGAACGTGAAGGAGATCGTGGATGAGCTGGAGGAGAGGGCGAAGCTGCTGCGGGAGGACAAGGAGAACAGGGAGCAGATCCACCAGATCAGCGACTCCGTGCTCTTCCTGCAGGTGACAGACGCCTCATTGCCCTTTCCTTTGTCCCCGTGAGGACTTTGGGATTTGTCCCAAAGACAAGCCCAGAGAAGAGTGAGATGTGTGAAACTCTCGTGGTGAGATGGTGAGAGAGATGGGGAGACTGAGTGGTGATCAGAATCCAAATTTACTGTGGCCTACATGTGCTTACATACTATTCTTATACACCCTCATTTCCCTTCCCTTTGTCCTTGTGAGGGCAGGATTTGTCCCAAAGACAATCCCAAAGAAGTGTGAGATGTGTGAACTATCAGCAATGGTGAGAGACTGAGTGGTGGTCAGAATCCAAATTTTTTGTGGACTATATATTCTTATATATTATTCTAGGAAGGCTAGTAATGTTTTACTACATTGGGTTCATCATCACATAAACAAACTTCTACACTCTGCAACATCTCTTGCTTGCAGAAGTTGATTCTTCTTTTCCTATCAGCCAGTCTTGATTCAACCTTCAGCTGGTCTTGATTCAACCCTCAAAGCTCTGCTTGTTCTTGCCAAGGCATGCTAATTATCAGATCTCTTATGCTAATCAGGTCCAAAGCACTCTGTGTCTTGTGTGCCCCAGTGTGAACCTTCCCCAGTTCACCGCACATCCAGGGCAGGGATTCACAGGGACATTTGGAGCTGTCTCTGCTCTGGTGGGTGAGGAATGAACTTAGACATGCCTTTGGTTTGTATGGGTGTCTGCAAACCATGGACAGAACATCTCCCTGCCCACCTTCCCTGCTTTCCTTTCCCCTTCTGGATTCTAACATCAACCAGCTCCCTCTGATTCAGCCTCCACACTTTTATGCTGCTCATTAATGCAATCCCTTTCTTTGGCAGGAATTTGGGGCTCTGATGAGGAATTATGTGCCCCCTCCATCCCTCCCAACCTACAGCGTGCTGCTGGAGGGGGAGAGCATGAGCCCATCCATGGGGCTGCTCAGGGACGACCTCCTCAACGTCTGCATGAGGCACGTGGAGAAGATCTGCAAGGCAGACCTGGGCCGCAACTTCATCGAGAGGAACCACATGGAGAACGGTAAAACATCCCAAACATTCCCTTCCTGATTCCCTGGAGCGGGTGATGAGAATGGTGAGCACTCCTGGTGAGGGAGAAAGTAAGCAAAGACCTGAGGGGAAAGTGGGAGTAGCGACTCTGTAGCTGGAATTCTGGAAGATGAGAGTTATTAGAATATGAATTCTGGAATATCAGAGTTATTTTACCTCTCCTGTGTGGGGATGGAATCAGTTGAACTGCCAGGGATTTAGGATATCTCATACAGGACACCAAACTGGCCCCACTTCCCTGATTTTTGGTTCATTTTAGGGTTTAATGTTTAGGATTTAATGGGTTCAGCCACCTCCTGTGTGGAGTGAAGAGCAGCCACCCTTCCCTCCTGCCCTGTGCCAGGCTCCAGCAAGCCCCTGGAAGTTTATCAGGACATTTTCCAGGAGGGGAAACTCCACAGATCTGCTGAGGCAGCTCAGTGAAGGGTGAATTCACAAAGTGAATGTGGGATGGCAAGTTTGAAATCCTATTTGTACCACTCAGTTAGCACCTGTAGGGTGCTGGTGTGACATCAAATATTACAAGTGCAGGGTTTCAGCACTGAAATACCCTGCAAGCACCTGTCAGTGAGAAGGAAATGTTTGAAAGTCTAATTTTCCAAGTAAAAAATGGCTCAGTTTGGGTGTTTAGCTACAGCTGGAGGCGGAATGACTCTGATCATACTCCCTGTTCCACTCGGGACAGCTTTCCTGCCTGCCCTGACCCAGGGTGCTCCCCACACTTCAGTGATGTTTACGGTGATCTTTAAGGTGAACAGAGAGGTCACAGCCACCACCACAGCAGCAAAATTAATCTTTTAAGTTTATAACCCACTTCCTTGCAATTAGCTGTGAATAAAGGACTTGTCTTGCATCAGGCTCACACCTGAGCTTAGGACAGGGCACCACAACGGGGCTGTGTTGTCTGCACTTCCCAGCTCTCCCTCAGGCTGCCTTTGCAACCCTGGGCATGTTGCCCAATCCCAGGGGATGACCTCTTGCAGCAGGGATGGCAATGAGTGCTTATCTCACCTGGATATAATCTCTCAGCCATTGGGGAAGCCCAATACCAGGCCAGCAGTGGGTGATGTGAGGATAAGTGGCACCCTGCTCTTCCAAGAGGATGTGGGAGGCCAAAAGGTGCAGGAATAGCCTCAAGGACAGCTCATGCAACACAGGAGCTGAGGAACTCTGCTGCAGATCTGCAAAATCGCTGATAATTCACTCAAATTCACAGTATCTACTGGGAACCCCTCCTGTGTTAATAACTGCACTGTCCAGAACCATCATCCTCCATCAGACTTGAATTAAATGGACCAGATCCTTCTGGACCAACCTTTCAGGAAGGTCAGGGATCCCAGAGTGCTCAGGATGCACAACTAGATGCAGGTTTTAAAACTCTCCCTGCCTTTAAAGTAGCACCAGAAATTGAACATTACTTATCTTTCATCACTGCAACATTCCTGTTTAAATTCCCAACACTCCACATGCTCCAGAATTACTGAGAAATTTGACAATAACTCAATATCAATAGATGACAAACAGATGCAAAAATCACTTCTGTGCATTTTTCTTTCTTTGTTCACCTGAAGCTGTGCAGAATTTCCATCTGCTGGGCTGGGTTTTGCCACTCCTGCAGCATTTTCCTTGGGCATTTTTAAAACCCAACAAGGTTCTGCAGCTACTCAGTCCTGGTAGCTCAGGATAAAGCCTGATTAGCTCTTGATTATTTTAATTGGGGTCTCCTCCATGTTACTGATGCCAGAAGCCCTCGTTTTTATTTGAAATCCATGGAATCCAAGTGCCGAAACCATTTTTAACTCCTGCCAGAAACCTGGGTGCTTCCAGAATTGCTTTACCAGGGACTCAGCTTGGATTCTGCCCTAATGAAAAGTTGGGAACAGGTGGGAAATGTTATTTATGGCGAGTCCCAGGAGCTTCAGAGCTCTCCCTTCTCCAAGCCATGGTTACAGATGAAAGAGGGCAGCACTCTGCATCCAGTGGCTGCCAGGGAATTAAATCCATTAAGGAACTGTGGAGTTATTAACTCAGACTCCCCCTGAGTCACTGCAACAAATTCATTTGCAGCTGGCTTGATCTTCCACTGTAAAAAACTTCCCAGGAAGAAATATTATATTAATGGAATGAAAACTGCTTAATAGCAGACTCCAAAGGGAATCCATGTCCTTTTAGTTGTCATAACAGGTACCTATGTGGTGAGGAGACAAATAATCAGGGAGCTTAAATAGCACTGAAATAAATGGGAGAAGTGAAAGAAAAGTTTTTTCAGTGACTTGAGAATCAAAGAATGGAGCTATTTAAACATGAAAACCGAATTTACTTCCTTGCAGAGAACAACAGGTTTATAGAGGCTTCCAAAGAATGTTTTTATGAGCAAGTGTAGTGATAAAGCCTCATTTCCTGTGAATCAGTGTCAGAAACACAAACCCAGGCTGTGTAGGAGTAAGTTTGATCCATGAAACCTGAAACAACCCTTGTCCAAGAGTTTAGAGCTGTTTGCAGCTCAGCTTTAGCACCTCTCTCTGAAAACTGGAGAAGCCAACCCCTTGAACCCTCCCAGAAGTGATTTCTGGAGCTTTAAAGAGTGGCAGTTCTCCATCAGCCAGCCCTGTGCTCAGGCTGAACACACAAAAGGAGCCAAACTCAAACTTTTGGAGTCATTTTAAGCCACACGACATCATTTTGGTAAGAAAATGCCTCAACCCTCAGGTCTCCCTATGGATTTTAGAAGAACCTGTGTCTGCTGCGAGGTTGAATGCTTCAGCTGGGCTCTTCCTCTGAAGGAATCTTTTATTTTAGACTCTGGCCAGCTCCAGAACTGCTTTATCTCCCAGGCAAAGATCCCCCAGGGGGATTAAAGACCCCCAAAGTGCATCCCCGAGCTCATGCCCTGCTCTGCCTCTGCAGGGGACCACCGGTTCATGATGAACAACTACGAGTGGAACCAGCCCGACAACCTGAAGAGATTCTCCATGTTCCTGTCTCCCAAAGGTGAGGATGGCATCCCACAGCTGGGCAGGCTCCCTTCCAGCTCAGGAAAGGAGCTGCACTGATAATCCAGCCCAAAATTTGCTCTCCTCCACATCTCAGATCCATCCCTCTGCACATTTTCTCTCCAGCTCACAGAGCTTTGACAAGGTTTTGCCTCAAAACAGGCAGAAGAGGTTTTCAGTTTTATGGGGAAGAGCTGCAGTGGCTGAACTTTATCCAAGGGTGAATATAGGGGAGTTTTAGCATGGGTTTCCAGGATAAAATCAGTGTTTTTCTCCACTCAAAGCTTATCTCTCTGTGCTATCAAGTGAAAGCTGCATTAAGCATCAAAGATTTTACTTTCACCACCAAACACGTGGCTGAACTTTATCCAAGAGTGAATATAGGGGAGTTTTAGCATGGGTTTCCAGGATAAAATCAGTGTTTTTCTCCACCCAAAGCTTATCTTTCAGTGCTACCAAGCAAAAGCTGCATTAAGCATTCAGATTTTACTTTTACCACCAAACATAATTTTTCCTTACAGGGAAAGGACAGAAGAAGTGAGGAATGTGTCCTAAAAAAAACCAAAACCAGGAGTCTGGAGCTCTTCTGTGAGCTCTGACAAGAGCCCTGGTTATTTGTTTATATCCCGCTTGTTGTGTGGCCACTTCAGGATGAATTTTTGGAGTGAACCAATGTTTTCAACACATCCAGTTCTAAAATCACAGTTGGCATTCCTAAACTGGCGTCCAGAGCAATGAGCTGATGGTGCTGAAAGCCCAGGCAAGGCGAGGAACAAAAGAACAGGAAGGGTGGCACGAAACAAGTAACCAAATTTCAGCCCTGCCCTGGTTTGCCAGGTGTTTCCAGCTGCTGCTCTGCAGCACAGGATGGGCAGGGACAGGGACATGGCAGCAGGGAGCAGGGGACACTCCCTGAGGGCACATTCCTGCCCTGTGCTGGTGTTTCCTGAGGATAACCCAGACCCAGATCCCTTTTTCTGGATTGTCACTTTGCCCTTCTGTGCCCTCAGCCCACCCTGGCAGCTCCCTGAGGATATTTGGAGCAGGGATGGCATTCTCATTTCAGTGCCAGCAGGGCTCTTCCCAAGTTCAGGGGCAGAGTGGCATTTTTTAGAGTTGGGTTTGATTTTCTGCTCTCCTTCCTCAGGGTTTGCAAGCCCTGTGCTGTCAGGGAAGTTGTGCTGAGACCACAGACTCAGCCCTGCACCAAAAACTTTCCAACCCTGAGGGAAGTTTGAAAATCAGCACAAGCTGAGCTTAACTCTACCCAAAATGTGGATCTTTCAGGTGGAAACAGCCCCAGAGGCATTAAAGGGTGTGGCAGGGAGGAACACCAGGCAATGTCATACCCTGGGATGGGAACACTGGCAAAAAGAAAGGGAAAAAGAAGGAAAAAGCCATTTTGGCAGTGGCACAGCATGAGTGTCTGAGTTTCCCACACCTGGGAGAAGAGGCTCCAGCTGGGATCCAGCATTCCAGCTAGCTGAAGATCCAGGAGGGATCCCCAGGCCCTGCCAGCTCCGTGGTGATTTGTGTCCAGAGCAGAGTGAGGGCTGCACAGCCATCCCCTCCTCCTGCAATGGCCTGCTGACTGCCCAAAACTGGGGGATGATTTATCCCACCTCCACATCCGTGTTTTCCTGGAAACACTGACAATGCTGCCTTCCCAATTACTCACTCTGTGTTTTCTACCAACAAAGTGACTCTGGCCAAAACAAGCCAGGCCATGATTGCACAGAGAGCTGTGCTGGATGGGGATTGAGCAGGGCCCAGCAGGGCCAGGGAGGATCCATGACAGCACACAGAGCCTGTGCTGAATGGGATTGAGCAGAGCCAAGGTTCAGGAAGGATCCATGATTGCACACAGAGCTTTGCTGAGCAGGGATTGAGCAGGGCCCAGCAAGGCTCAGGGAGGATCCATGACAGCACACAGAGCCTGTGCTGAATGGGATTGAGCAGGGCCAGGGCTCAGGAAGGATCCATGATTGCACACAGAGCTTTGCTGAGCAGGGATTGAGCAGGGCCCAGCAAGGCTCAGGGAGGATCCATGACAGCACACAGAGCCTGTGCTGAGCAGGGATTGAGCAGGGCCCAGCAGGGCCAGGGAGGATCCATGACTGCCCAGAGAGCCTGTGCTGAGCAGGGATTGAGCAGGGCCCAGCAGGGCCAGGGAGGATCCATGACTGCCCAGAGAGCCTGTGCTGAGCAGGGATTGAGCAGGACCCAGCAAGGCTCAGGGAGGATCCATGACAGCACACAGAGCCTGTGCTGAATGGGATTGAGCAGGGCCAGGGCTCAGGAGGATCCATGATTGCACACAGAGCCTGTGCTGGAGGGGGATTGAGCAGGGCCAGGGTTCAGGGGGATCCATGATTGCACACAGAGCTTTGCTGAGCAGGGCCCAGCAGGGCCAGGGAGGATCCAGCTGATCCAAGATTGCACACAGAGCCTGTGCTGAGCAGGGATTGAGAAGACCCAGGGCTCAGGGAGGATCCATGATTGCACACAGAGCTTGTACTGGACAGGGACTGAGCAGGGCCAGAGCTCAGGAGGATCCATGATTGCACACAGAGCCTGTGCTGAGCAGGGATTGAGAAGACCCAGGGCTCAGGGAGGATCCATGATTGCACACAGAGCTTGTGCTGAGCAGGGATTGAGCAGGGCCAGGGCTCAGGGAGGATCCAGCTGCTGGAACCACGCTGGGGGACATGTGGGGAGCAGGATGAATCAGTAGGCAAAGCAGGAGACGTGACCCACTTGGCTTGTAGGCTGGCTAGCCAAGGATCACCCCATGAATAATGCACCATCCCCATCATCATTTAACTCTCCTGAGCTCTCTGTGCCCTGTGCTGTGGCATCAAAGTCCAGCAGTGCAGCCGATTGCATCTTTGTTCAAGAATCCCAAAAACAGGAGGGAAAAAACGAGGACCACCCTCTGCATTGTGTAACACCCTTGGAATCCTTCAATATCTCATGGCAGCTTTGCTACACACCCTGTTTTCAGGCTGGGTCACTGCAGATTCTCCCCCAGGCCACAGTGGAAAGTCTGTTTGCTGGTTTGAGGAATGCTCTGTGCTAATTACAGCAGGCCAGACTGGGGAACTGCTTGGATTCCAGCTGAAACTATTGGGTTTAAGCCCTGCTTAAATTCAAGACTTCCACTGCTCTTGAGTTTCATAATAAATGGCTTCAAACTGAAAGAGAGGAGGTTTAGATGGGATATTAGGAAGAAATTCTTCCTGTGAGGGTGGTGAGGCCCTGGCACAGGGCAGCGTGGCTGTCCCTGGATCCCTGGAAGTGTCCAAGGCCAGGTTGGATGGGGCTTGGAGCAACCTCGGCTAGTGGAAGGTGTCCCTGCCCACGGCAGAGGCTGGAATGAGATGATTTTTAAGGCCCCTTCCAACCCAAACCATTCCATGATCCAATATTTGCTTGCAGCGATGACAGGATGAGGCAGAGGGGCATAAAACATTTCAAACACTGCCTCAAAGACAGAGGAACAATCTGTCCAACTGCTCCATGCTCCTTTCTGTCCTCTCCCACTAAGCTTTCTTCTCCTGACGTGTCAAACAGTTTGGCCAACGCCAGGAGGAGGTTGGAAAAATCATCTTGAAAGTCTATGAAGGGACTCAGGCACACAGAGAGAGAATTGTGTACACCGAAACACTTCTTAAACAGAGAAGCAGCCCACAGGATGGCAGCAGAGCAGCTCCAAGGATCCATCTTTTTGCTTTCCTGGGAGCCCAGTGCCCCCCCAGTGGGCTGCAGCAGCACCAGTCTGTGTCCTGGTGGGAGCCTGGGGCACTCACCTGGCACAGGGCTGGGAAATGTTCCTGCCCTGGTATCTGTGGAGCTCTGAACCCAAAGCTCTGCCTGCAGAGCTCTCATGTTGAGTACCCAAACCTGAGCTGGCAATTTCCTGCAGCTCTGTGGCACTGTTCTGCTCACTGCAGGAGAAGCCTGTTCCCCATTCCCCAACACCCAGAGATAAAACCCAGCTTCTCCTCTGCTGCCTGGGCCCAGATTTCTGTTCTGGGGCTGCTCCCAGCTCGGTGGGGACCTTTTCCTAGAGCAGTGCCAGGCACAGGCCTCGTCAGGAGCCGACTGCTGAACTGGATGCTCTTGTTTTACAGCCAATTTCAACCCACGGTCATGGGAATTTTCCTCCTTCCAAGCGACCGAGGAAACACTTGGTACGGGTAATTCTGCCTTCAGTTTGAGAGGATCTAACCCCCCGTGCCACAGCTTTCTGCCTGACTAACCCACCTCTCTTGCTGCCCCTCTCAGCTGCCCTGGCACCTGAAAATCCCAGAGCCAGCCCCTGCTGGGCTGTCAGCACTGTCTGCACACAGCCCAGCCCGGGCTCTCTGCTCAGAGCAGGGAAAGGCACCCCTGGTTCTGCTTGAGCACAGAGAAAGGAGGTGCAAAACACAGGAGGCAGTTTGCAAAGATCCCCAGACACTGAACATTCAGAGCACCCTGAGCAGGTTGTGGCAGAAGCAGGAGGAGACTCCAAGTACTCCCAGCCAGTCTCAGAAGCACAAGGTGCTTCTTTCTATCACACCTTTTATTATGAAGTTCTCAAAGACACAGCCTGGCCCACGTTCATGCCTTTTCTTCCTAGATCCCCATCTTCCTCTCCCAACATTTTCCTCCTCTGCTTCGTTCCTACAAGGTCCAGCCTTTCCCTTGGTGCTGGAAGAAGCCAGGGCCACCCTGCCTGGGGAGCTCTGGTGACTCAGAGCCACACCTCAGCCCCTCCTGCCTTCCACAGGCAGGGCTGTGTCCCTCTCATCTCCCTGCTCTCACATTCCTTCTGGCAGCCAGGGCCTGACCCCGAGGAGGCCAGGAGGGGAAGCTTTAATGGTTTGAGTGAAGCCTGGGAGGAAGGGCAGTGCTGGAGTCATCCCTCCTGCCTCGGGAGGTGCAGGGAGCCGCTCCACACCTGCACTCTGGGGCTCTCAGGAGAAAGGCTGGTCCTGGAGCTCTGGCATCACCTCACACCCACACACAGCTGCCTCTTGTCCCTGAGAGAAAAGGGACAAAAGGGACAAGGGACTGGTGCCCCCCGAGCCAGGCGAAGGCAGAGTCACAGGAGGGTTTGGAACTGCCCCCCTGCAGCCCTGTGGAATAACACAACCTCTTTATCTTCCAGTAGGCAATGGCACTAAGCTGCCTTTTCAGTTCTCCTCGGTGGGACAGAATCCGCCCGGTGACTTCAGCAAACAGTCTGATGGGAGCCTCTTCACTAAGACCGGTACTAGGAACTGACTATTCCCCTCCTCCCGCCCCCTCTGAGGTGCCAAACCCCCTAATCCTGCTCTGCCTTCCTGCCCCCTTTGAGGTGCCAGACCCCCAAATCCTGCTCTGCCTCCTGGAGCAGTCCTACACCTTGGCCTGACTGCCAATCTCTGAGGCACCTGCACAAGAGTCACTCTGCTGAAGCAGGGCAGCAAAGATTGTTCAAAAATATTAAAGTTTTATCTAACGAACAGGTGGAGGGATTTTAAATTTTGTTTGTAACGGGTAGGGATAAATTTTAGATGATTCTTGAGGAAGACACCGTTTGCCTCTGTAGTTTCATCCCTGAAAAATAACACAAACAGCACAACCTAAAAAAAAAAAAAAAACAACATGCAGGAGCTGCCTGTCCTCCTTCACCAGAACCAAACCCTCATTCACCATCTCATCACCCTGCTGTCACTTCCCACCTCTGGTGGGATCCAGGAGCACCAGAACCTGCCAAGCAGAGTCAGGTGTGATTAATTAGAGATGCAGGGCCATGGTGACATTGGCTGTGACACTGCAGGGCTGCTGCAGCCCTGGGGCACAGCAGGCCTGGGGGGCTGGAAGGGGGTCAGGGCTTATCAAGCTGCCAGAGGAACTGCAGGAACCCCAGGCTCAGCTCTTTGCACTAATTAAACAGCCTGCAGTGCTCTCTGCAAGAGCCAGAATGCTGACTTTGGGACTCTGGCCTGAATTTAATTGGTCTGATTGCATTCCACCTCTCTGCATTCCTCAGACATTTTAATTAGCCAGACCTTCTTTCCTGCCTTTTCCTGCCTGATTGGGTGGTGGCAGAGGCATCTGTCTGCCGGCTGTCTGTGTGTCCCACCCCGGGGATGGCTGCATTTCCATGTTGAGCAATGCAATACTAATGAGGTGGCACTTCCAGTCCTGCTGCTGCTCCTGGGGACACCGGGGTGGCAGTGGCAGGGGCTGGTGTGTGACTGGCTGTGTTTTGTGTTGTCACAGCCTACCCTTCCATAGTGAGGCACCAGTCTGCAAAGGTGACGCCACAGACATGGAAATCCTCCTCCAAGCAGTCTGTATTGGTAAGAAAAAGAATAATTTTTTTCTTGGGAGAGCTTCAGTTTGTTCCAGGGGGGCTTCAGGAATAAGGATGGGATCATGGGAGCATGGAAATAAAAGCTTCAACCCCACTGCTCCTGTTCAGGATGCAGATTAACCCCCCCAGCTTCCACAGCTCTGATCAATGCTGCAAAAATGATGTTTTGATCTAAAATATGATGCAGAAGATAGGGACTGTGCAAATCCTGTAAAATGATACCGATAGCACTTTTCCTTGTCACCCACTCTGAGTCACTCTGTGGCATCCACAGTGTGTCAGTGACACCAGAAACAACCACATCCAAGAGCCTTGCTGGTCCTGTCCTGCAGTGGGGAAATGCAGGATCCCACATGAGGGGTCAGGCTGTGACCAGGAATCACCACAGCATCTCCAGGCCCCTGGTTTCACACTGATGGTGATAAGAGGCACAGGGCAAAGATCTTTTAGTGTTTATAATCTCAAATACACAACCAGTCAATGCACTGCCTCAGGAGCACCCAGTTAATCTGGTTTTATTCACACTGTGCTATTAAGGCCTTCCATGATCTGAATTAAGATTGTCGAGCTTTTGCCACCACAAATGAAACATTGTGTTTATTTTTTTTCTTTTTTTGTAATTTCTGATTGCACATTTGTGAGAGATGATTTAGTGTCTGGTGGAAGTGAGACCTGTAAGGAGCAGAGAGCATTCCCACACTGAGGGAAACACACAGCAGGTAGAAATTGGCTGCCTGAGGACTGCAGCTGGATCTGCTCCATTTTCAAGGCTCCCCAGGAGGTGAATTCCTGTGGAAGGGATGTTCCTTGGCAGATTCTTCCAGGAAATCCAGCCTCGAGCCTTTGAAGGTGCTGCAGCAAACCAGCAAAACTCTGCCATCCTTTCTGCCTTGGGTTTGACCTCTAAAACATCATCACCCACATCCGTTGTGTTCCCAGGGATTTTTCTTTAATCCCCACAGAGAAAATCTGGGTAACTTCTGCCACCGTCCCTTCCCTGTGTCCCTTCCTCTTCCACACACACATCTGTAATGACCATTTCCTTTTTACAGCCAATATTCACCACACAGCCCTGAGCCCAAAAACTGAGCTGATAAATATAAGCATTTAAAAGCACCAAAATAGAAATACATACTGCAGGCTGCAGTATCTCTGCAGGAGCTTTTATGGTCTATTGGGCCAATAATCTGGCTTTTAAACCAGCCTTAAATGTGTATTTAAGTAATATACATTGTAAAAGGTCTGTAAATATGAATTTTCACAAAGCACTGTGCTGTTTAAGGAGGAAGGTCTTTTTCACACCCAGGGAGCCGTTTTAAATGAAGCCCCCCTCTTTCAAATCTTAATTCTGTTGGAAATTAAAGCCATAAAATGAAAAGAATCTCGACAAAAGGGGAACATTGAGTAGGGAGATGGGCTGGGCTTGCTCTGCTCTTGTTTCCTGCTGTTCCTGCTGTTAAATAGGGCTGCACCAAAAGGGGCTGTGGGGTTCCTCCCACCTTCTGCATGTGAGAACAAACCCAAGGCAGACTGGGCTTTAAAACCTCCTTTTTTTCCTGAATTCTGTGGTTATTCCTCCAGCAGTGGGAGGATATTCCCAACTGGACATTAAACCCCATTTTTTTTCCTGAATTCCATGGTTATTCCTCCAGCAGTGGGAGGATATTCCCAACTGGACATTAAACCCCATTTTTTTTCCTGAATTCCATGGTTATTTCTTCAGTGGTGGGAGGATATTCCCGACTGGGCTTTAAAACCCCATTTTTTTTCCTGAATCCGTGGTTATTCCTCCAGTGGTGGGAGGATATTCCCAGCCAGGCTGGAGATTGTGCAGCCAGGGATCCCAGCAGAGAAATTGGCTGCTGCTCCTGCAAAGGGAGGCTGCACAACACAATTTTGCCACGTGTTTCTGCTTGGATTGAAAACTATTTATATATTATAATATAATTTAAAAGTATAGTATAATATTACTATAAAAATATTATATATATCTATATATATATATATATAAATTTTTTTTTACTTACATAAAAAATTTTAAAAACCCACCAAACCACATCATCAAAAACAATTCTAAAATCCAATTCCTCGGGGTGCTGAAGCTGGGATTGGTGAGATGAGGGTGGATGGGAGGCTGGAGGTCAGGGAAGGAGGGGTGAGACTGACGTGCCCCAAATTCTGCCTTGCAGTCCCATTACCGCCCCTTCTACGTCAGCAAAGGCAACGGAGCCACCTCCAACGAGGCGCCCTGAGCTGCTGAGGACGAGAGGAGAGCCGAGCCCAGCTGAGGATTGTCACACGTGTCCCTGCTCCTCCCGCCCCTCCTGCTCCAGGGCAGGGGTGGCCCTGCCCTCAGCACACCAGGACTTTTCTCTCTGCTGTCCCCTCCTTGTCCCCTCCTTGTCCCCTCCCTGTCCCCCCAGCTGCTCTGCCCTTCCTGGGAATTGTGGATGCTTGGGTGGCACCCCCTGCTAGGCAGCTGTCCCCTTGTCCCCAGAGCTGTCAAACCCTGCTGGATGCCCCAGAGCTCATCCCAAGCTCCAGCTTTTCCTCTCTGCCCTGGGGTCACATCCCCTGGTGGCATCCCATGTGCCCAGGGTCCTCCATCAGCTCAGCTCTGCTCCTCACCTTCCCAAGAAACCCAGCAGGATTTTCCCAGAGCTGGGAATTGTGGCACCCCCTGCTAGGCAGCTGTCCCCTTGTCCCCAGAGCTGTCAAACCCTGCTGGATGTTCCAAAGCTCATCCCAGGCTCCAGCTTTTCCTCTCCCCGCTGGGGACACCCAGCTCCCACTGGGGTCACATCCTCTGGTGGTGTCACACATCCCCTGGTGGCATCCCATGTCCCCATCATCTCAGCTCTGCTCCTCACCTGCCCAAACCCGCAGCAGGGTTTTCCCAGAGCTGGGAATTGTGGCACCCCCTGCTAGGCAGCTGTCCCCTTATCCCCAGAGCTGTCAAACCCTGCTGGATGTTCCAAAGCTCATCCCAGGCTCCAGCTTTTCCTCTCTGCGCTGGGGTCACATCCCCTGGTGGCATCCCATGTGCCCAGGGTCCTCCATCAGCTCAGCTCTGCCCAAAAACCCCAGCAGGATTTTCCCAGAGCTGCTGGAGGAGGACAGGGAGGCTTTTTTAGCCTGTTCAAGTGCCCCTCCAGCCACCTTTTTGAATTAAGAAATAAAAAGCAAATCCATCCTAGTAATACAAGATTGATTAGATGCCATAGGTGCCGGGTGCTTTTCTAGTTTGTGGTGGTTTTTCTTAATTCCCTTAAACCAAAATTGATTTATATGCTGTAGTTCATGTATTTTATATTTTTTTCCCCTGCAGTGGGCAATGAGAATTACTGCCACAGCTTTTTGTTTTGCCCAGGATAATATTTTTATATTTGTCCCCTGGACAGATGAATCACATCCAGGGCTGGAGAACCATCCCATGATCTCCCCGAGGTGATTTTCCCTCTCCATGGACAAGCTGAGGGGTTCAGTCCATGCCATGCAGGGGGGGAAATGGGAATAAGAGCCCTCAAATGCTGAAAACCAAGACCTAACAGCTCCTTTTCATGGTTTGCTCTATTCAAGCAGTTTTGGAATGGCTTCCCCCCTCTTTTTCCTGCTTCCAGCACCTTGCTGAGGGAGGTCCCACCTGAAAATTCCTTCCTGGCTCATCCCTTTGCAAAGATACTCATGGCTTTTTAATCCCACACCTCACCCAAAACTCCTGGGGCTGAATGTTGGTCACTCCAGAGCACTTGAAATGTCACTTTATGATGATTTTTAATTTTTCTTTTCCCCCATAAAGACCAGAGAGGGAAGGGGCTGGCGTGGTAGGGCAGGATGTGACAAAAGGGATGTGAAAAAAAGGGATGGAATTGCTGGGAAAAGCACTGAGGGGTTTGAGGATGTATGTGAAAGGACAAAATCAGCCCCCTCCAGGTCTCACTGTTTTGCCCTTGAGCAGGTCCAGTAAAACCTTGCACCACCTCCTTTTTATGCTCCAAAACATGTAAATGTTTTTCCTTTTCCTCCTCCTCCTCCTCAGCATGTTAACCCCCCCGATCCCTGATCAAGGCTGTGTGGTGCCAGCTGGACCCTGCCTGAGGCCACCACTGTCCCTTTCCTCCCGCTGTCCCCTCCGTGCCCCCACAGCCTCTTGCTCCCCTTGCCCTCCCCAAGGGCCTCCCCAGCCCTGCACACCCAAATTCCCACAAGGAATGGAGCTGCTCCCTCTTTGCCTCAGCCCTGGGGATGCCAGGACCCTGCTGGGGTCCCCCTTTTCCCCCTGGGATGGGGCACAGGGGGTTCTGGAACCCCCCTGTGCTTCCTGGGGGGGGTTCCAGCCAGGCTTTGGGGTGTGCAGGAACTGTTTGGATCGTGTCTTGGTCAGCAAAGCCTGAGGGATGATGATGATGATGATGATGATGATGATGATGATGATGATGATGATGATGATTCCTCCTCAGACAGGACAGGGGGCTCTGCTGGTGATGTAAACGAGGCCCCTCACGTGTGCACCACACTGCAGAAATAAAGGAGAAAGCTCCATGTCTGACCAAAACCAACGGGCTTTGCTCTGTCTTTGGTGTTTCTGTGCTCTCACTGAGGCCGAGTCTCTCTGAATTATCCTCGATGTGGGGCAGCAGGCCTGCAGGAGCCATTTTGCCAGCTCTCTGAGGCTGTTTGGCTGCTTTTTGGATATTTAAGGTCACAGGAAATTCCCACATCCTTGAGAGTCAAAAGCTGATGTACATTTCTAGTCCCACACCCCAAAAATACCCAGTTAGGTGAGCTGCCAAGCCCTGGTGCCACAAAAGTCCTTCCCTGCAAGGGCATTTCTGAAAAACCCCTCAGCCTGGGCCAGAGTTCAACCTCCCCAGCTCCCTCTGGAGGGAAATGCTCGTTCCTTTATTTATTGGCCAAAATAAGGTTATTTTGGCCCAGCCTGGACCTGGATCTCCCCAGGAGGTTGATTCTGGGATCCTCCACCCTCTTGAGCCCTTCTGGGGACCTCTGGTTCTGCTCAGCTCAAAGCTCTTGTGTCCATCACAGCTTCTCCTTCCCCTGTGGGAGAGATAAAACCCCTGTGGGATGCTGAAGATGCAGATTCAAGGCCAAAACCAAGTAGATGTAGCACTCAGAGCTACTTAAAGGAGCAATTGTACATCCCTCTGTGTGGACAAGGGTTTTTTTACAGATTTCCAGAGGATTCCTGGCATATTTCTACTCCCAGGCATTAAATACCAGCTATTTTCCCCCAGCCATCACCACCACTCATCCTGAAGAGCGAGGATCCCACCAATTCACTGGAGGAGCTGGCAAATCCTTTTTGTTTACCCCACAAGGGAGCCAGCAGAGGGGAGAGCTCAGCTCTTTCCCATCAATTCCACTCGTTGCCTCCGTTACTGTTATTACTGTGATTAAAAAGCAATCAAAGAGAAATCTTCTTCCTGTCCTGGAACTGCTGCAGAACGCCTCAGTTCCACCACTGGAGCAGGAGAAGGGAAAATTTCCAGCACCCCCTGAGCTCCTGGGCTTGGTGACAGCAGGAAATGATGATGGAGCTCCTGGCCTGAGCAGGGAGTAGGGCTGGAATGGAGTAATGCACATTTTTAATGCAGAGGGATTGGATTAAATGAGCTTTTTTTGGGTCCCTTCTCACCCAAATTATTCCATGATCCCCTAAGGAATAGGGGTGATGGGTTTCCCTGGCCCAGCCAGCAGCTGGGGGGGTGCAGGGGACACTGGGACACCCGAAGGGGCTGTCAGAGCAAGTCTCAGTGACAGCCACAGGGTGACTTGGGGCGAAACCAGCAGCTGTGACAGCCCTTTGGGGACCTGGGTCATGGAATCACAGCATGGTTTGGGCTGGAATGAACCTTAAAGGTCACCCCGTTCCAAGCCCTGGGGACAGGAGGTGGCTCTGAGGCTTGTCTTGGGCAGGAGGTGGCTCCAGGATTGGTCCTGGGGCAGGAGGTGGCTCTGTGGACAGTTCCCGGGTGGATCCCAGGGGCAGGTGGCAGCTCTGGGGTCATTCCTGAGTCCAGTCCAGAGGAGGAGGTGGCTCCATGGACAGTCCCAGATTAATCCTGGGGACAGGAGGTGGCTCAGGTCAGTGGGTCAGTCCTGGGGACAGGAGGTGGCTCAGGTCCATGGGTCAGTGCTGGGGACAGGAGGTGGCTCAGATGGGTCAGTGCTGGGGACAGGAGGTGGCTCAGGTCCATGGGTCTGTGCTGGGGACAGGAGGGTCTCGGGGTTGATCCCAGGCTGGATCCCGGGGCAGGAGCCGGCTCGGCACCGCTGGCAGGGACAATCCCGGGGGGATGTGCTGGGTCCCTGGCCAATCCCAGGGACAACCCCGGGGACAGGAGGTGGCCCTGCCGGCCCCAGGTCGCTGCTGCCGGCAGGTGTCAGCGCTCCGCCGCGCTGCATCAGGAACCCCGGCCGCTCGCAGCGCTTCCATCGCTTTTCACCTCAAAAGCAAACCCCGGCTGTGACACCCATCACTGCGAGCCCGTGCTCCATCCTGCTCCCGTGTCCATCGCCCCACGCTTCCTCATGGGGACGATGCCAAGGAAAATGTCACTAACCTGTCACGGACCCTCTGCTCGGGGTAAATTCCCTGGAATATCCAGCTGAGGATCAAGGCAGCCACTTCCAAAGCATTTTTCTCTCCTAATCCATTCAGCTCACTCAACCACTTGACTTCAGTCACCAGAGCAACGCAGGCCACTGTTTTATCTTTGTACATATTAACTGTAAAGTTTTAAAATGAACAATCCTTCTGAGGCGTAAACAAGAATTACAAAATCTAATTGCCTGCGAACCTTTAAATTCTCGCAATATTTTATAATGCCATAAATTTGCCGCTCTCTTGCACAAAGATAACACAGAGATAAAGTGTTTGAATTTGCTAATTAGCAAACATAAAATGCAGGGACGAGGTCTTAATGAAACTATTGGGATGTTCAATCAAAGGCTATGATAGCTCCTGAATTTTCATTGCCAGGACTCAGATCTTTGGGCTTTCAGCTCTTCAGGCTACAGACCTGGATAGAGCTTCCTACAGGTTAATATTTCCCTTAACCTGGAAAAAACAGCCCAGCATTTAAGCCAGCTAAAGCACGCATGGATAGTTATGGTAATTAATTTGCACATTTTAGTGCTTTTAAATGAATAATCTTACACCCTGCCTTCAGCCACCTATCTAGACCTGGAGTAGTAAAGCTTCTTATATATGAGAGCAATGAAGGATGAATATTTTGTCCTTTCTGTTTGTTATTACCAGGTCTTCAGTATTTTGTAAATAAGAGTTTTAATGCTGTTGTGAATGGGAGCTTTCAATGCCTTCCCCCTGAGAAGCCAGGCAGCATCAGGACACAGATGGATCCACAGGAGCAGCTCCCCTGGCACTGCTGATCCTGAACCCCGTGCTCTGGGATGTGTTTTGGGGAGGATTTACAGCAAATTCTGTCAAACTCTGCCTCAGAGTGTTTGTTTACCCTGATAGGACCTGATCCTATCAGTCTTCCCATGGCTGGCACCCCAAACCTGGTTCAGGCTGGCTTTGATGAGCTCCAGGAAGAGCTTGACAAGTCCTAGATGCCCCCAAATCCTGCTGAAGCTGGGCTCAATGGGCCAACACATCCCAAGGCTTGCTTGGGCTGGCTTTGCTGCCATCAGGAGCTGCTCATCACCCCCTGCATCAGCTCAGGGTGCTTTTATTCAATACCTCAGGGCCAGGGTTGGTTGTAGGGTCTCTGCAACTCAGGCACCGCAGCACAGCTGGCTGGATTTGCAGGGACACTCCCAGAAGGGGTTTTTGTGGGATCCTTGGCCCCAAACCCCAGCAGGAGCTCCAGCCCTGCCTCTCCTTGCTCCAGCAGTCTGACCAATCCCATCACCTTTTCCCTGCCTTTGGCTGCCACCGTTGTATTTTCTGAAAAATCCATTTTCCAGGATTCTTCTGGGAAGCTGAGAAACCTCAGAGAAAAAAAGAAAACATTAATTATCTCATTGCTTCTCCTGTGTTTTGCTGCTTTGGAATGTGGTTGGAGATTGTTTACCCACAGGTGGTTGTTTCATTGGTTTCATGTGAATTATTTTACTTATTGGCCAGTCAGTGCCAAGCTGTGTCAGGACTCTGGAGAAAGAGTCATGAATTTCATTATTATATTTTTAGTCTTCTGTCTGTATCCTTTCTGTATTCTTTAGTATAATTTTAGTATAGCAGTCTTTAATATAATATAGCATCATAAAATAATGAATTAGCCTTCTAAGAAGAGGGAGTCAGATTCATCATTCCTTCCTTCATCTGGGAACCCTGCAAATACAAGATCTGGCTCCTGTCAGGAGCAGGAAATCTCCTTAACAGGGGCACCTTTAAAGGCCACAGCCTGCCCATGTGGAGCTTCCTA
Source organism: Pyrgilauda ruficollis (assembly GCF_017590135.1). Classification (NCBI taxonomy): domain Eukaryota; kingdom Metazoa; phylum Chordata; class Aves; order Passeriformes; family Passeridae; genus Pyrgilauda; species Pyrgilauda ruficollis. The sequence goes on from NW_024526822.1 coordinate 4,863,760, forward strand.
CAAAGGCAAGATTTACTTCTCATCTTCTCCTCCTGCTCGGGTCCTCCAGGGGACGACAGTTCCACAGCCCTGCTCTGCCTCCTGCTTATGGATTCTGTGAGTACTTTGCCATTGCAAATCCTGCAGGATTTAATATCCACTCTGTAATCTACTGGCACCACCAGGCATTATCTAACTAAACCTTAAATTGAAAATGCTCATCTGCTCATTCTCCCCAAGCCACACTGAGCAGGATGGGCTCGCCGAGTCCCCTGGCATTGAGTCTCACTCTAATTAAATTCCAGCAGCTCTGCCCGCTGTGGCACTCAGCTGGCTGGTGCCACGAGTGTCACAGGTGTGTCAGGACCTGTGTGGAGCTGGGACAGCAGTGCCAGCCTCCAGCCTGACCTGCCCCTGTCCCACCTCCCATGCAGCATCTGCTGAATTCTGGTCTTCATTTTCCTCTGCTCAGCCAGTTTTGGATCTGTTTGGGCCAGTTTGTCACTGAGGGTGTCCAGCTCCTTGTCCCAAGCCATTACCAGACTTGAGTGATCAGGGCCACTCTGTTTGGGCCAGTTTGTCACTGAGGGTGTCCAGCTCCTTGTCCCAAGCCATTACCAGACTTCAGTGATCAGCAAGAAAATTTTTCAGAGTCCGGCACTTGGAAGACAAGAAATTACAGAGGGCAATTTGGGCTAAGAACTGCTCTGACCCTCTTAAATCAGTTCTGCAGAGCCTCCCTTGAGGGCCCACAGCAATTTCCTTCAGCTTTGCTCAAAGGCCAGGCTCTCCTCCAGGCTTTTCCAGGTTGTTCTGCAGATCTGAGATGGCAATTGCATTTCCAGCAAGCCCGGTTCCTTTCTTTCTGCCACATCACAAGCTCTGTTTCCTGCCACAGAACTCCAGCTCCTGGCTGTGGTTTCAGCAGCTCTCAAAGCCCTGAGTCCCACACGAACCTGATGCAGTGTCCAGATCCCCACACAGAAGGGACATTTATCCCTTGCTCCATTTCCTGCAGGCAGCACTCACTGAACTCTCCTTGCCAGGCATTTCTAGTTCTACTTATTTAAAAAAAAAAAACACCAAAAAAGTGCAGCTTCTCCCACTGCTTGATTCCTTCAGCGTGGATTCCTGGTGGATCTAGCCACATTTCACACCTCTCAGACGTTTCCCAGTCACTCCATGCTGATATCCAGGTGCTCAGAGCATCTCTGACACCTTTTTGTAATTCTCCCTTCACATTCCTCTTAATTGAGTGACGCTCACCTGCCCTCCCCCTTTGCAGCACATTTGAAATACAAATCCACTGCTTTGATTTGCTTGGCATTTTTTTCCCCCTTTCCTAAGAGATGAAGGAGATAAACCTCCCAGTCCCTGCAGCAAATTCAGAAATCCTGCAGTACAAATAACTGAAAATATTTTTTTACAATAGTCATCCTGGTATTTACATATTTGCTCCCAGTCTCCCCATCTAATTAGGCTCTGAATCCCATATTCACTTTTGCTGGCAGAGAGCTCCATTGTTTCCCTGGTTTGGGGCTGTGGCTGACTGGAAGGCTGTGGAATAATCCCATTTATGCCTTTGGTGGAGGATGAGGCAAAAAACTGAATGGTCCAAGTGATATTTTTGTAAAAACAGAAGATACTTTTAATTATCCCAGGTGATTTTAATTCCGTTTATACCACAGAGCATCCATGGGTTCAAACAAGGGCAAAGACCAAGCTCGTGGGTGAAAGAATTTTTGAATTTGAGATTTAAAATCTTTGTTTGAAAATCTTTTGCAAAAGAGCCAGGAAATTACAATGGTACACCCGGAGAAATTCTTGGGCGCTGAAATCAAACCCACCACTGGCAAAAACCTGGGGATGGAGGGGGAAAACACCAGAAAAATGACAACAACAGAGGCAGGAGGAGCATTTCCAGCAGGTTCTGCAGGGACCTGGATTATCCCCGGGGAGAGCTGGAGTTTGCTGCTCTCCACGTGTGGGACAGAGCCGAGGGCAGGAGGCTCAGCCCCTCCAGATCTCTCCTGAATTTGTGCAGCTTTTGGTGGCTGGGAGAAAGGATGGGCTGGCACAGCAGCCAGACCTGCCCAGGAGGAGCAGCCTTGGAATGTCCATCCCAGAATTGCTGTCAGGCTCAGTGCACCTTGTCAGGTAAATGAATTCAAACCCTGTTTTTTTCATTTAAATTATTTGGGTTTGACTAAGAGCAAAGGGGAAGGGGAGGGCAGAAGCTGTGAGAAGACAGCAGGAAAGGGAAACCCTCTGAAAAGATGGCAATTGGGACTTTTATCCTCATTTCCTCTATTTCCCTGGCACGTGGAGGAGGATAACATCTGGTTCAGCAGGGTGTGCAAAATCCCTCTGCCCGTGTGGGATTAACGGAGCCTTTATCAGCTACTCTGCCACCTTCTGAAGTTCTCTTTTTACCCACAGCAGGGTGAAGAACCACCAGTGGGGCTGAGATTTGTGCTGCTGGCACAGAGATCCCATCCTGGCATTTTGCTGTTCCAGAAATAAACTTCAGCTTAGGATTTATCTGCTCTTGGTTGATGCTTCAGGAAAGCAGCCAAGAAAGAGCCCTGATGTGCTGTGGACTGGCCCAAGGGGAGCTGGTAGCTAAAGATTGAGCCAATGCACATCCCTGGAGCGTCTCTGAGCTGAAAAATCCAAGTGATTTGGGTTCCAAATGTCACAGAACAAATAGGGCAGGGCTCAGGAGCCAGAATTTGTCTGGCTTTTAGCTGGAAATTCTCAGTGTTCCACAGCACTCAAGGAAAACATTCCCTTCCTCCAATCCTTCATGGAGATCCTGTGCCAGCTCCCAACTTTCTGAATCCCATTCCAGATAATTCCAGACTGTCCCATTTATTCCTGATCCCAGCCCATCAAATCTCCCAAAAACCACCCACCCTACCTGTCCTTACTTCACTTTTCTTCTGGAGCTGCTCTTCCCTCCCTTCTCCAGCACAGAAACCATGGAGAGCACCACTGGAGGGCCCACAAGTTGTTTGAAGGAGTCTATCCTATATTTGCCACCCCCTGGAGTTAAACTATAATGAGCTCTATAAATAATAAATAAATCAGCAATTCTTTTTCATGTCTTTGGAAAGGCTATTCTCTAAGGCTACACAGCTTTTAGAATTTTTAATGGCACTGCAAGGCTGGGGGAGCCAGAGAGGTTTTCTTTTTGATTTTAAAGATAAACACATGATTCGTGGAGGTGAAGTTTCAAGAAAATACCCAAAAAAAAAAAAAAAAAATTCTAGAAAATCTGATGAAATCATCTTTTTTCAGTTCAGTGGAAAGATAGTGGGGAAAAGTGGACTAAGTTTTACTTGGAACCTCCAAAGAGAAAACATTTCCTCCCACCAGACAAACAGATCAAGCTTTTTTAATGCATCTACACATGGTATTTTGAACAACTCCTCTACATGAACGCAGTGCTTGAAAGGATGAGCTCAGTGTCTGACACATCCCCAAAAAGGGAGACACTAAATGGGGAAGAGGAGATTGAGCTGTGCTTATTTATTTGGGATTTTTTTGTTGGTGTAGGGACAACAGTTCAGATTGTCTTTGGGGTGTTAATAATAGAAATTCCCCAGATTTGGGGGATTTCTATTATTAATACCCTAAACTATCATAATACGCTAATATCCTATATTATCTTATCCATAATACCCTAAGTATCATATATTAGGAAAATTCAACCCAAACATCCTTGGTGAAACCTACCACAGCTGAGTTGAGGAAGAGAAAAAAAAAAATCCAAGAAAGCCTTCCCCACTTGCTTCCTTCCTAATGAGGCATTTTCCAGCACTGAGAAGAGAATTCCCTGTGGAATGGGAGCACCAGGATGAGGATGTGCTGGAATTTACACCAGCAGGGCTGCAGGAAAGGGGGCAAAGGGATGGGAATCAAAATAACTCACACAGACCTTGATATTTCCACTGCCTCTGCCCCAGAGAAAATCCCAAACCCAAAACCTGGGGGGTTTGTGCTGGAAAACATCCCCAAACTCCTCAGCTACCCCTGGTCCAACAGGGTTTTGTTTTGCTTTTGTTTTCCCAAGAATCAGAGCAAACCCTTCCGAGCAGTATCAATGTAATCAGTGTGAACAAACACCCACGGGAGGATGGCAGCATGGCCAAAGGGAGACAGTGACGGAACAAAAGCACGGGCAGGGGGTTATTTTGGGATTTGTTTTGTTCTTCTGTCATTCCCCATCCATTTCCCCCCAAGGAAAATAGAAGTGGAACAGAATTCTTGGGCATTGCCAAGGAAAAACAGGTTTTAGTTGAGCCTAAAATACCCTGGGTAAAATCTCTTTCCTTGAGGCGGTGGGAAACACATCCCAAAGTTACGACCCCAGGAAAGGGTGCCCAAATTTCCTGTCAGGCAGAGTTTGGCTGCTTAATTACCTGTCTAATTACCTGCCTAATTACCTGGACATTGCCTGTCTAATTAGCTGTACCACTCTGGCAAGAGAGCTGCTGCTGGGCTGGATGTGTGGGCAGCAATTTTGTTGTCCCAGGAAAAGCCTTTCCAGGTGGAAATCACAGAGCAGAGGCTTCACCTGCTTCTCTTTGCACCTGAGAAGGCTCAAAACCACCACGGGACAGGCAGAGCACCTGAGACCTCCAAAACACTTCCCACAAAACCGTAATTAAGGGAGTTTGGGTTTTTTTTTTAGTGCTTTCTCATACCTGGCTGAGAAGTTGAATATTTCCCAGTCTGTATTTGTGGGATGAGTCATTCGCTGCCAATTTGGGAAAACCTGGGGTTTGCTTTGAAGGCGGGGAAGTTTTGTTTCTGCAGAGTTGGGAGATGGCAGGGGGGGGATTTGTCTCAAATCGAGCTGTGTCTGCATTTTGAGTTGCCAGGCAGGTTCTCCCAGAGTGAGCACAGCTGCAGAGCTGAGCAAACTTGGGGGAAAATCCCCTTTTTTGGGGGGCCAGCATCTCCTACTCTGCACCCCTTGTCTCACTTTAAATCTCCCATTATTGTTCTAAAAGTTCCGAGATGGTCCCCAGAGGCCAGATGAGAAAACAGGAATTGAGGGAAGGTTAAAATGCTGATCTGGAGCTGCTAATGCCCCTCAGGAATTACACAAACATCCACTTGGAGCGGGGCCCATCTGGATAGCAGCAAGAACTGCTCAGGAGCAAACCCTGGAGGTCAGTGAGCACACAGCCTCCTCTAGACCTCGGATTTTCTTTACTTTCACCCATTCCCTGCCCTGGAGACCACTTCAGGTGTCTGGCAGTGGTCACAGGGCTTCAGGCAGGTGAGGGGAACCCTGGATTTGGGATTTCATGAGCCAGGGATGGGGTGGGAGAGCTCTGGATACTCTTGGTGCAGTCCCTCACCTCCCTGAACCTGTCAGTGAAGGATGAAGGGATGAATTCAGGGACATTTTTAGGAAGGGTTGGACCAAAACCGTGCAGAAACAGGCAGAGCTCATCGGGAGAACTGGAGAATTTGGCTTTCACCTTAACAAGCACCAAAAATGGAGGACGAGGTTGAGCTGGGATTTATTTATCCTGGCTGGGCCGTGCTCCCCAGCCCCTCGCTGGCACTGCACTCTTTGTTTCTGTTTTTTCAGCCTCCCTTTCAAGGAAGGGGGGGCTGGGAACTGAAGAAAGCCTCGGATGCCTTGGCAACCTGTTTTATCTCCCCTTTGATCCCTCCCCGGCCTGTTGAAGCATCAATACCCACTTTGATCTCAGCATTTCTCGCCTCTGCCCATTATCTGTCCTTCCCTCTGCAGGAACACGCTGATTTCCCACTAATTCCACCTCCCCACATCCTCCTGAATTTCCCCTTCTCTCCTTGGCCTGCCTCAGTGCCCACAGCACTTTTTTTCTGTATTCTTGCATCAATCTTGGGTAGCCTCAGCCACGGGGACACACAGTCCTCAGCCTCCAAAATTTGGGTTTACACACAGCCTTGAGTTTAATCCAGAGAAGTTCTGGATCCTTAACAAATCTTCTCAGCTGTCCATTACTGCCAAGAGCATCACCAACACTCCCAGCACCAGCAGTAGGTGTTGAAGGCTAAAAGTGGTATTTTATTCTGGGAAGACAGGACCAGGAGGGGAGATTTCCTGGGAGGAATCTTTTTATTTTTCCTCTGAAGTGCCAATCCCAGTGAAATATTGAAATAGTTCCCTTTTCTTCCCCCCTTCATGAGTGCAAATCCCAGTGAAATACTGAAATATTTCCCTTTTCTTGCCCCGTTCTCCACACTGAGAGCTCAGCTGGGTGCACAGGGAGCTGATTGATGCAATCAGCTGGTGTGTAATTAGTGCCCAAAGGGGCTGCTGCTGGTCCCTGGGATCTATTAACCACCCATGGATCAAATCCAGAATTTTCCCACCCCGTATTTATGGTCAAGAGCCACCAATGATCCTCCAAGCTCAGTTTTGCTGCTCTCTGAGGCCTTTTGAGGGCACGCCAAGAGCTGATTGCTCTCTGCCCTGTTTGGGTCACAAAGGCCACACAAAAATGGAGCAACCGTTCCTCAAATCCACCCTGCAATTCCCACTCTTTTCATTTATCCCATTTGGCTTTATTTTTTTTTCACGATGTGGACAAGAGTTTCATTTGCTGGTGCCATGGGAATCGATGCATAATGATAAATTCTCTGTGGCTCAGCAGCTGATTCCCAATCTTTTATCTGAATTACTGCATTGATCCTTGGGAAAAAAAAAAAATTGCAAATAAAAATACAAGACAATTAAATGCTGGACAATTAGCACTAAGCCTCAAGGTAAAAATGACTTAAATATAAAGGGGAGAGCTCAGTAATCTGCTTTTATTCCTATTTTTTTTTTTTTTTGGAGGATATCAGTCCTGATGTTAGGGAGAATAAACAGACTCCTGCCTTGCAGAGAGAAGCTCAGGAAAGTTGCCCTGAAGACTCATTTTCATTCCAGAGGGACTTTTCCCTGTCCACAGCAGCATTTTTTTATGCAAGGGAATGACCTGGAATAATCTGACAGCCTCAAACTGCAGCCCTGGGTTGTGGCACCCATCAGTGGCAATGTGGTGACAGAGGGAAAAATGTCCTCAACTCTGCTCTGGAATGAAAAGATCCAGCCTTACAGCTTAGAGAACACCTGCCAGAAGGGAAAAAAAAATATTTATAACCATTAAAGACAATTTAAAGCATTTTTACCTTCTTCAAGCTCAGGAGCAGCAAGAGCCAGCCTCAGACTGGGGTATCAGGTGAGCCTTCCCCAACACATCCCCTACAAAAATGGGCAATTTTATTTCATAAAGTCCCAGAATGGTTTGAGGTGGGAGAAACCTTAAAGTTCATCCAGTTCCAACCTTTCCACTACCCCAGGCTGCTCCAACCTGGTCTTGGACATTTCCAGGGGTGGAGCAGCCACAGCTTCTCTGGGCACCCTGTGCCAGTCCCACCCCACTCTTATACTGAAATATTTCTTCCCAGTGTCCCACCTAAATCTAATTTCTTCAGTGCTATTTATTAGCAGCACAGGCTCCTTTTATGCTGGAAATTGTGTGTTCACATGGGGAGATAAATGCTGCTGAAAAGCCTCTGTGATCTCGACCAGAATTAAGCACGATTGGGATAAGTAACAAACAAATGGAGGCAATGAAAGAAAATGGATGAAAGCTCTCGAGATAAGAAGTGTCCAGAGGCTCTTCATGTTGGTTTGGGTTTCTTTGTAAAGAATCAAAGTAAATTGATTGCTTAAAAAAAAAGTGTCTTTGACACTGTTTTAAGCAGAAAACCAAATCTGAGCTTGATAATCACAAAAGTTTACACGGGAAATGATTTATGCTCATCCAATCAGGGATTTAAAACATGCCACAGACAAGAATCAAAGCTGCTCCAAATACTCTTCCCAGACACCGAGAAGTGACAAGCTTTAGGCCAAGATTTATCAGGAGAAACTCTTTTTTGGAATCTGTTGTTGCCAACACACACACGTCTGAGAAAGTTGCAATCACAGAGTATTCACAGAAAGCAAAGTGTGTGAAACTGCCACTAAAAAATTCATTTCCAATCAAATGAATGAGCAGCTGAATGGGGCCTGTTTTCCATTTGAAAATGTCATTCATCCCCAAGCAAATTATGTTGTGAAATTGTGCTAATTTTGACCAGAGGGGGATAAAAGAATATTGACAATGATGAGGTGTTCTGCTTTGGCAGTTTTGGAATAATTTCCCTGCTGTGGCTTTGGGAGATGATTTAAATTGCAATTTATCATTTGAGAAGTTACAAACACCAACACTGAAGCAAACCTGTTCCCTTTTGAAAGCTGACCAAGTTTCACCTAAAAACAGTCAAGCGTTTGTTGTTTTTTCTTTTTTCTTTTTTTTTTTTTTTTAAATCTGCTCCTGTTAAATCACTGCTTATAAAAACCTCCTCGTGTCTGAGCTAAATGTATGCATGAACCCATCTGCTGGGTCCTTTTTTAGCTGGAAGGAGCTGACATGGGCTGGGACCTGCAAAAAGTCATCTGCAGGATGAGCAGCACCTCAGCAGAGCTGGCTGCAGGGGGGAATCCATCCTGGGAGAGGTTCTCAAAGGGATATTGCTTCGAAAATCCAAATATTTTGGGACACATCTCCCTTCTTCCACTTTGAGACAGTGAGATGAAATTCAAGGGATGCTTTGTGTGTTTGCTTTGCTTGTGCTGGGCTGTTCCTCCTTTTCACAGCCTTTAACCTACAAAATGTGATATTTACACTAAAAAACACGCTATTTTTCCTGACCTAAATAGCCAGTGTGGCCAAATGCTTCAGTCAAATGGGAAGGAACTGACTTGGCTCAGTCTTTAGTATTAAATAACTGTGGTTTGGGAATCCCACTTTCCCATTTTTCCTTTTCCCCCCTTATTTCTGAGCTTCTCCTTCCCCTCCTCCTGCCCTGAGGATCCTCAGCCCCTTCAAAGGAACAGAGGGAGGTTTTGACAGAGGAAAAAATAAAAAAACTTTGAAAAGTGCCAAAAATGCTGAGCTAAATGGGATGTGAAAAGGGCAGAGCTGGGGCAGAAGCAGCTCAGAAGAAATTCCCCCAGCAGAGCTTGGGGCTGGACTCATCCCCTGGGGCAGGGAGAAGGGAAAAGTCCCTGCCTGGTGACATTTCCTGTCTCTGATGCCATCTGTGGCCTCCCAAAATTCGTGTTGCCTGTCTGGGAGGTGTCACAGTGCCAGGAAATATTCCCAGGGGGGTTTGCCAAGCCATAAACTCCCAAAGGAAAAGCTCTGCTGCCATGAACATCCAAATGAAAAGGTGGAGGTGTGCAGAGACGTGTCCTGGATGTCCCTCCCTGTGTGACAACACCTTCAACCTTGCAGGGATCAGGGAACGGGATCATTTTTGGGAAGTGCAGGAGAAAATCTCTGTCCTGCAGCATGGTGGGACTGGGAGAACAAGGAAACGTAAAAATGGAGCTGGGTTTTCTAGAAGTAAGGCAAAACTTTGGCATTTATTGAGCAAATTGTGTGCTGGGAAGGTGTTGAGTGCCTGGATGTCTGTGAGGGATCCTGGAGAGGGATTGGGAGGGTTGGGATGCTCCAAGGCACAGCAAAGGGACAGCAGGAAGGAGCCCCACAAAGGTGTGAATTCAGCCCACACAGCCCCGCCAGTCCTGCTCATTCCCTCCCAAAATAGGCTCTAAACGCTGTGAATCACCCAATTCCCAATTTAATTCACAAAGTTATTCAAGGGAGGGAGAACAACAGAGGAACGTCTGTGCTGGTGAGATACAGCAGGCCCCAGATACTGAACACGGGTTTCGAGCAAATTAAACTTTTCTCCCTTTCCTCACTGACAAGGATCTCCAAACAGCGGAGTGGCAGGAAATAAAAGCATTTAGCAACACCTCAGTGGTTGTTTTTTCCCAGCCAGCTGCTCCAGCAGGGTTTTGATCTGCCCAGAAGTTACAGCTGACTGGTTGTGCTAATGTCATCTCAAAAAAGACCCACAAAAAACCAACCAAAAACCAACCAAAAACCAACCAAAAACCATCAAAGCAGCTCTTCTGGAAAACACAAACATCCATTTATCCCTCTCCTGGTGTCAGGAATGGCCTGGCTTGGAAAAGGGACACCTTCCACTACCCCAGGCTGCTCCAAACCCTGTCCAACCTGGCCTTGGGCACTTCCAGGGATGGGGGAAATCCATTCTGGGGCCTCCCCAGCCTCACAGGGAAGGATTCCTCCCCACTGTCCCACCTAAAAACCGCCAGTTTGGACCCCGGGGAACAGAGGATGGGTGAGGGAAGGCTGGCTGCAGCTTTAGGATCCTCCTGGATCCCAATCCCACCCTGGCAGCTCCTCAGGACTGGGACAAGGCCCTGCCTCGCTGCCAGTGCAGCACAGCAGAGAATCTCTGTGCTAAAAAACGCCTTTGTGGCAACCATGCCTTGACAAACTCGCTGCCAAAAGCCAGGGATTCCCACCCAGCAGCTGGATTTCCACAGGATTTCCCGGGATTTGACTCAAAGTGCTGGGGAGGCCACATGGACTTGCTGCTCCTCTGCACGGGCTCATTAATTAAGGGCTCATCTGAAAGCATCCCACGGCTCTCTCCCGTGGTGCCTGGGCTGTTCAGAGCTGCTGCTGCTCCTCAGGGCTCTTCCTGACGTGAAAAACGCCAATCACTTGTTTTTTAAATTTTAAAAGTTTAATAGTAGTAATATAATCAGAATAATAAAGTTTGAACAATTGAGGTTAGGACAATATGAGACAATAAAAACAAAGAGATACGGATGTCCGGGTACCTTTTTCTGGGCATCATGAGCCTGAAAAAGGACCCCGATTAACAGAGGATTAACCCTTAAAAACAATCGCCTGTTGCATATTCATACATCTCATATATGATGCATAAATTCCATTCAAACACAGGATTCTGTCTGGTCACTGTCAACTTCTTCCTCTTCATCCTCATGCCGTCTTCCTGTCTGAGCGAGGTGGGAAGAAGTTAGTTTTCTGCTGATAAGGGAGCAATAAATTCCCTTTCTCTGAAAGATTTAGGTGTCCTGTGGCATCTATCTGGTGCAAGTCCTTTCTTAACCAAATATCTTACATAGCATAGTTTCTATTTTAACATTATGTTATAACCTAAAACAGTATTTAATAGTTAATTTAATACTTAAGAAAATTAATACAGCATAACTTTCTAACATAACACATACAATATTCATTTTAATACTTGCGAAAAGCCAATCATAAAACACACATTTTTCACACTGAGCTCCCAGAGCCAGCAGCAGCTGCTCCAAACGGAGCTGGGATGTGGGAGAGCAGCTCCAGCACACCCCAGCTCGCGGTGCTGCAGCAAATCCGCTTTTTCCGCTGCCATCGCTCCCCTCGGATTGATCAAACAGCAGCAGCTCTGGGCACTGCGGGGGTTTTTTTTGGGAATGTTTGGTTCATTCAGCAGCTGAGTCACGCTAGGGGAGAGGCAGCTCTGCTACTGGGGAGGAATAAGGGGGAGGCAGAAATATCCCCTTAAAAAGAGCATTTCAGGCCAAAAAAAGGTAATTTTCCTTGATCGTGTTCCATTTAGGATTATACATTGAGGTAAAAATAAGTCCCTAAATACCAGGCTGGGGCATTTACAGCCTGGGTTTGGAGCTATAGATCCCCAGAGCAAGGCAAATCTTCATCTGCCACAATTCCAAGGACAAAATCTGCACGCTCCTAGCTTTTTCTTCTCAGTGCTGCTCTTTTTTTCCAAGCCCTCTCACAAAAATCTGACTTTTGGATGCAATTTTGGGGTAGTCAGGGATCTGTCCCTTCCCTCCTACAGCAGGGATGCATTTTTTTTTTTGCTGCTTTCCTCCCCTTTTCTGCAGTAAAATTAGCTGCAAACCCAAAAACAGCCATGATGTCACCTGGGTGGGATTTTCAGGCATCAGGGGCTTGGACATTCCTGCTCTCAACTTCCTTCCCTCCTGTCCTTAGCAAGAAATTTCCACTTTTCCAGCATTTCCCACCTCTCTCCCCTCCAAACCTATCAGACAGATGCTGCTGGGAGTGAATTCCTAAAAAAAAAAAAAAAACCCAAACCCAGCTCCTTCATTTTCTGAAGCTTTGAGCTTAATTAGGCTCGTTCTGCACCTGTCTTGATGGCACGTGAAGGAAATTAATGGGACCAGCAGCCATTCCAGACTTCCTGTGGCCTGTGGGAGCTTCCAATTACTTCCAGGATTGGGCTATGTCAGGGAGAAGAAGAAAGGACTTTAATTATTGACCCTGCTGTGCTGGGGGATGGCAGGGAAATGGAGATTTGGCTGCGTGACATGATCAGCTCTTGGAGAGGGACACGGCAAAGGCTGTCAGGAGCAGAAAAATTCCGAGCGTGGAGCCTCCCAAAAAAATCACAGCTGGAAAATGAGCCAAAGCAGAAGTTCAGGGGAGAGCTGGTGATGCAAAACACAGCCCTAAAATAGAGCAGCCACAGCCACACCTGTCCAGGTAAAACTCCTGAATTCCCTTCCCTTGGCTTTCATCCCACACTACTGCACTGACTGTGGTGGATGCACAACCTTGAGGGTGGGAGAGGAGAGGGATGATGTGCAAGAAAGAGCACAGAAGTCAATATTTTTTTCATCAAAGATGCTTTCCTCCAGTAAAACCCTTTTTCGTCAACACAAGAAAAGAATGAGATGAAAAATAAAAGCAAGAGGTCTGTTACTCTGGATTTTTATGGGTGTCTGGGGAAGTTTGATGGGAAGTGTTTGGCTGCTGATGCAGCAAGGCCAGAGAAGAGGGGATTAGTCAGATCTCGGTGCTGGCAGGTCTGTGTTCCCAGCACACGGGTCCCTGGAGCTGCTCCCCTGCAGGGCAGGGCTCGGGGAGGGGGCTCTGGCTCTCCCTGCCTCTCCGTCGTGCCTCACATCCCCGGGGCTGTCACAGCTCCCAGCCAGGCTGCGTGGGCTGGGCCATATGGAGCCATCCAGGGAGGTACAAACAAACTGGGGGCTGCACGGAGCAGGACTCAGCCTTTTCCTTCCCCAGCTATTCCCCTGGGTCACCTCGTGGTGTCGTATTGTGTTTGCGGGGTGCCCAGATGAAGGAAGGAATGATGGATCTGACTCCATGTCCTCAGAAGGCTGACTGATTATTTTATGATACTATAATATATTAAAGAATGCTATGCTAAACTATGCTAAAGAATACATAAAGGATACAGACAGAAGGCTAAAAGATATTAAAGAAAAATTTGTGACTCTTTCTAGAGCCTCTGTTCATGGCAGAGAGGGGCAGTCTTGTATTTCCAGGGTTCCCAGATGAAGGAAGGAATGATGAATCTGACTCCATGTTCTCAGAAGGCTAATTTATTATGTTATTATACTATATTATATTAAAGAATGCTATACTAAAATTACACTAAAGAATACAGAAGGGATACTTACAGAAGGCTAAAAAGATAATAATGAAAACTTTTAACTCTCTCCAGAGCCTCAACACAGCTTGACCCTGATTGGCCAATAAGTCAAAACAATTCACATGAAACCAATGAAACAATCTCCAAACACATTCCACATGTGAGCACAACACAGGAGAAGCAGATGAGATAAGAATTTGTTTTCCTTTTCCTCTGAGGCTTCTCAGCTTCCCAGGAGAGAATCCTGGGTGAAGGGATTTTTCAGAAAATATGACTCTGACAGTGTCCCAGCCAGCTTTCCCCACTCTCTTGGAGCACAGGAGAGTTAAAACCAAGACCAAGACTAAAGCTCTGTGGTCATGAGCATCACCTGCACCAGGAAGGCAACTTCATCCTGCACACCCAAAGCTCCACAGGCCCAGGCTTTGTACCTTCAATTAATTATTGTTATTATCTCCAAACGTGGCCACCACCTTCTCTCAAAGCTCTGAAGGAAGGTGGACATGAGACCATTTCCCATTTTCCCAAATCCCAGAATGGTTTGGCTTGGAGGGAGCCTGGAAGTTCATCTCATTCCAAACCCCCTGCCATGGTCAGGGACACCTAAACCAGGATTCTCCACACCCTGTCCATGAACACTTCCAGGGATGGGACAGATTCCCCACTGCAATAATAGATCCCATTCTGCATACCTCAGCTCCCAGGTTCCCTCCTGGAACAGACAGAAAATATCTCCATTTTTTGTGCTGGTTTTGGCTGGAATGGAGCTGATTTTCTCTCAGCAAATGGAGCTGGAGGGAGAAGAAGGAGAAGGAAAAGAAGGAAAAGGAGGAGGAGATGAAGAAGAAGGAGAAGAAGACAAAGAAGAGGAAGGAGAAGAAGACACAGGGGATGTTCAGAGCCCATCCTGGGGATGGCTGAACACCTGACGATGGAACGTGCAAAATTAATTCCTTGTTTTCCTTTGCTTTCCTGGCTTTTGCTTTACCTATGACACCATCTCTAACTCATCCCACGAGTTTTCTCACCTCTCCTCCTCCACCTCATCCCACCCTGGGGGCCGAGCTGAGTTTCTGCCTGGGGTTAAACCACGACGTGTTTTTGGAGCCACACAAAAACAATGAAGGCTGGGGGGGTTTGTAGGTGGATGTGACGTGTGAAGGACAATTTCACTCAATCCTCCAGCTGAATGATGTCTCTTTGGGTAATTAGCAGCAGATATTTTTAAACAGATTGGTCCCTCTGGCTGAGGGCAACTCTGAGCTTGAAATCAATCCTGTACAAGCATTATATTAATTTGAGAGATCTTTGTCTCTGTGGACAAAAGCTCCGCTGTCTTCCTGTGAGCGTTGTGATGATGAGACCATTAATATTAGATAATTATGGCTTTGAAAGATTAAATGAAAAGCGGTGGTGAGGAGGAAAAGGCATCATGTTAAATAAAACTGCTGCCCGTGTAGGCTGCTAACACTCCTCTGTTGACAGATTCACAGTGAAACAATCAAAGCAAGGCAGAGGGAGAGGTGGCTTCTGTGTCTGTCCAAAGAGACAGAGGTGCAGCTCTGAGGCAGGGAAAACAGAGTTAATCACACAGAAAAGGCATTTCACTGCTGCCCAGCAGAAATTCAGCCCCTTTTTCCACTGCTGCCTGTCCTCAGAGCTTTTTGTCTTCGCAGAGCGTGCGCAGGGTTTTGATTTGCACAGAACCTTCCTGTGAAGGATCTTGGAGGGAACATCTGTGACAGGGAATATCCCAGATATTCCATCTCCCTGAGATGGCAGGGACCCCCAGAGATCATCAATCCAGCTCCTGCTGGACGCCCCAAAATCCCACCCTGTGCCTGGGGGTGGTGTCCAAACCCTCCTGGAGCTCTGGCAGCCTTGGGTTGTAATTCCCTGGGGAAAGAAACTTTTCCTGATGTCCAACCTAATGGCTCCATTCTCCCTCCAGCCCTGTCCCTGGGCCAGCCTTGGAAGCAGAGCCCAACATTGAATTTGAGACAAAGCACCTGGAACTCCAAACAAGAGCCAGACCAATCCCCAGAGCCGTGGGGATGAAGGAAGGATGGCGGAGGGGAGGATGAGGAGGTGGCACGGGATGAGGCAGGAAGGAAGGAGAATTTTCACAGCAAGGAGCAGGAGCACAGCCCTGCCCACAGCTCCTCTCCACACCCAGAGCCTGGCAAAAGGAGAGCAGAGCTTAAAAAATAAATAAAAAACCCCCCAGGAAGTCAATCCCAGATCATTCCAGGGGTGTCCCCCTTGCTTTAAGTATCCTACACCCCCTTTCTCTCCTGACCAAACTGGCACTGCTCCTTGGATGGCTCCAAACCCACAGTGAGGCCCCAGAACCCCAAATATCCCTGACATGGCCACGTTCCTTCCCTGCAATTCCAGATTTGCTCAGGATTGTTGCCTGGCTCCCCCTGGATATGCCCAAACTCGGCAGAAACCTCACTTCAAAGAGGCCCAGGCCAACCTGTCCACACCTGTGTCTTTTGCCAGCACAGGGCAGGATTTTAATTGCCAGCCCAGCCCCATTCCAGAGGCAGGTTTTCCTTTCTCCTCCCTCTTTTTTTTTTGGCTCTCTCTGACGGAATTTTATGAATATAAAAACCTTACCAGTGTGTAATAAGCAGAATCCTCTTAGAGCAAATCTGACAGGCACTGAAGGTGTCTTAATGGATGTATTATTTCAAATGCTGCCTTCTGTTTGAGGGCTGGCAAGCAGAGGGAAGCATAATTACAGGCTGCTGGGGACATTGTGCAGCTGCCCTTCCTTCCCACCTCTCCTATCCAGGTTATTTCCCCTCTGTGACCTTTATAATCTTGCTCTGATCTGGATCTGAGTGAAAATTTGTGACCCTTTGATGAGCAAAAGGTAAAAGAGTTTGTGCGTGCTAAATTCATTTTCTTCTCCTTTAAAAAAAAAAAGTTCTTAAATAAGGCTCAACCAAATCCTTTAAGCCAGTTGCTTTTATCTATTTTTATATGGAATTTAAGGATTTGTGTCTTTTTTTTCCCCACCTCCCTGTCGGTTCCTTTTTGATTGAATTACATCAGGAGCTGGGAGTTGCAGCATTCACTGGAGCTGGAGTAAAACTCCAAAATCACAGAAGCTGCAACAATTCCAGTGGGTGAGGATGCAAAATCCTCCTTCACCCTCCTCATCATTAATATTTCAGTGCACATTTGGCTTCCAGGCTGCTGAGAGGCTGCATTTTTCCAGCCAGGAATGCCCAGCCTACCCATGGTCAATCATTCCTTCACCCCTGGATGGAGAAAATTCTGTTTGAAACAGATTTTGGAGCTTCATGAATTGGGCAAAGCTCCTCCCTTGAGGAACATTATGTCAACAGATTCTCATCAAGCTCCTAATTATAATAATTAGAGCAGGATGATCTGGAGTTAACAAGCATAGAGAAGCCACTTCCTTCTCCTCATCCCCCTCACCCTGCTCCAGCCTCAGCAGATCCCTCTCCTCAAGAAGAAAAAAAAAAAGGAAAAATCTCAAAGTAAAAAAAAAAAAAGTACCTTTTCTCCATTAAGCTTATTGATGGCCTCAGACCAGAGCAAGATCAAAGAGAGAGAGGAAAAAGCTTCAGCTAATTAAAGAAATGACCGAAGATGAGACAAAAATCAGGAGGGAAGACAAAGCCTGACAGAGATGGGGACAAAGCCAAGCCCAGATCACAGAGGGCAAATCTTCAGCATCCAGGAGGCTGCAGGGAGCAAACACCGGGGTGGGAACAAAATCTCAGCCTAAACCCTGTCCTAGGGTCAAGATAAGCCCTAGATCCTAAATCCTGCAACAGGAAAACCTAAACCCTGTCCTAGAGTCAAGATAAGCCCTAGATCCTAAATCCTGCACCAGGAAAAGCGCGGATCTAGCAGGGAATGTGACAATTCCAGATCCAAAGGCTGCTCCAGTGCTCACCAATAATCACAGGTTCAGCCTCCCCTGCTCTCAGAGCTGCTTCATCCATCCCTGCTTTGGGGTCACACATTTCCAGGGAGGGTTGGGATGCGCCAGGAGAACGCCACTGTCACCGTCATATTTTCTGGAAAAATCCCTTTGCCAGGATTTCTCTCCTGGGAAGAAGAGAAGCCTCAGAGAAAAAGGAAAACCATAATTATCTCATTTGCTTCTCCTGTGTTTTGCTTCTTTGGAGTGTGGTTGGACATTGTTTACCAACAGGTGATCGTTTCATGTGAATTGTTTTGACTTAATGACCAATCATTAAGTCATTAATGACCAATCATTAATGACAATCCTGTGTCAGGACTCTGGAGGAGAGACTCAGGGGTTTTTAATTTATTATCTTCTAGCCTTCTGTCTGTATCTTTCCTCTATTCTTCAGTATAGTTTAGCATAGTTTTAGTATGGTATTCTATAATATAATACAATACAACATATATAATATAATATAATATAATATAATATAATATAATATAATATAATATAATATAATATAATATAATATAATATAAAATTAGCCTTCTAAGGACATGGAGTCAGATTCATGATTTTCCTCACCCTCCTCATGGGACCCTGCAAATACCACACGCCACTGCAAAGGGAATTGTGCTTTTAGGGCCATTTGTTTAAGGTTTGATTCTTTCAGAGGTGCCAAACAGCTCCAGAAAAAAAAAGCAGGACAAGGAACATTGTGTCCCTGCAGTGCTCTGGGGGCTGTCTGAGGATCACCAGAACAAGATGAGGATGAGGGCACGGCTGTTGCAAGGTGTTTGTGACTCCTGGCTATTGGCAAACACTGGCACATCCCTCTTGAAATAAATCCATCTCCCACGCAGCTGCTCTCACACATGGATAAACCTGCACAAATGCTGAGATAAATTCAAATTAGGGGAAAGGCTTTATTGACATGACAGGCACTACAAGAGGTGCCAAAACACGAGAGGAGAAACCTGTCAGGGGGAGATAGGATTCAGCAGCCAGGCTGAACGTGCAGCCCTTCACCTGCCTTGGGAATGGGGGGAAAATGGCAGAAAAAGTGGGGGAAATGGCAGAAAAAAAAATGGGAAAAATGGCAGAAAAAAAAATGGGGAAAATGGCAGAAAAGGGGGGGAAATGGCAGAAAAAGGAGGGAAAATGGCAGAAAAAGTGGGAAAAATGGCAGAAAGGGGGGGAAATGGCAGAAAGGGGGGGGAAATGGCAGAAAAAATGGGAAAAATGGCAGAAAAAGGAAGAAAAATGGCAGAAAAAAATGGGAAAAGCAACCCTGAGTCACCCTCTGTGTCAGGGTGAGCTGGGGCAGAGCCCTGCTCTCCTCATTCCTGGCACCCACCGGGTATCCCATGCCAAAAATCACCTTTCCTTGTTCTGGAATGCTCTTTCATGCCTCCTGCACATCCCTCCCTCCCCTGAGGTGTGTTTGCTCCTGAGCTATCACACATTCCTGACTCCTCCTGCTGCCCCTGCAGCCTGAGCCTCCCCAAACCTTGGCCAGACCTCTCCAAACTTTGGCAGAGCTGCCACAAAAGGGGCACCGATGGGTTCTGCTCTCTCTGCAGGGTCTGTACCCAGCTGAGAGCAACATTTTGGGAGGATTGAGGTGCTCCAGGCTGTGGGAGGTGTGGGTGGGAAGAGCTGGGAAGGGTCCAGCAGCTCAGGAGTGAATCACCCAGGAATGGGATGGAATTTGCCCCCGGGCTCGGATGGTGCAGCTGAAGGAATCCTCCCCAAGGGAAAGGAGGACAAAGCCAGGAATTCAGGGAATGTGCTGCTGCTCACCTTCATGGAAATATTCCTCCAGAACAGTCCTCAGTCCCTTCCATCACAGGGAAGCCTGTGCTGCCTCGTGGCCTCCTGAGCTCCAGGAGATCCTGAAGGTGCCTTTGCTGACTCCTCCAGCTCCACATCAACATGAAATTCCTGGATTGAGTCAGGCTGTGAGCCCTCTGAGCCATTTTTTTGCATCCCAAAATGCCATCAAGCACCGTGGAACTCAATATGTAAACAATTATTCCATGGGTTGTGGAGAGCAGGGAGCAAAACGACGCCAAGAGATTTCATTTTGTGCATCCCCAGCTAAAAACCAAAGTGTAGGAGATCAAAGTGCACCTTGCTGCCTGTGCACACACTGACCTGCTGTTCTGCACCACCAGGATCTTGGTGCTTACGGGGAAATGCAAGTTGGTGAAAAAAACAAATTTAAAAAGCATTAGATAAAGTATTAAAATCACTTTCCATCCCAAAGGTCCCCAGGAGCTGCCTCCACAGGTGACTGCCAAGGAGACAAGGCTTGGTTTGCATAAAACCACCGGCTCTGCAAATAAACCTGGGGATTTATGAGTTAGATTTCCCCTCCTCCCCGAATTTGCTGTGAATGTCCCTCAGTTCTGAAGTCAGTGGTGACTCCAGGCTCATCCAGGGTTGGAAATGTCCCTCCCAGGGCTTCCTGCTCCTCTTGTCCCCGGGCACTGGGTGAGTTTGTGACAGGCAGGTCACAGCAGAAACAGAAACATCCCGGAGAGCTGAGGTGGGCAGAGGGATGGCTGTGGGGCTGGCAGGACTGCAGGGACCCCACTCCTGCAGGGAAACCTGGCTGGGGAATGTTGTGGGATGTCCCAGCAGGAGAGAACCCCGTGCTATGGCTGTGTTCGAGGGTGCCAGGATGAGGGAAGAGATGAGAATCCTGACCCCATGTTTCAGAAGGCGGATTTATTATGTTATATTAAAATGCTATACTAAAACTATACTAAAAAGAATAGAGAGAAAAAGATCCTTCAGAAGCTGGAAAGGACAGGAGAGGAATGAATAACAAAAGTTTGTTACTCTCAGAGTCCACACAGCTGCATCTTTGATTGGTTATTAAGTAGAAACAACTCACATGAACCAATCCAAGATGCACCTGTTGGTAAACAATGTCCAGACCACACTCCACTGCCAGCAGACAGTTCATCGTTTACATTTCTTTTCTGAGGCTTCTCAGCTAGAATAGGAGAAAAATCCTAGCAGAGGATTTTCCATAAAAATATCGTGGTGACACCGTGCTTCCAGAGAAACCATCCCAGTTTCAGCATCCAGCCTCCCAAACCCCTCTCCAGCTGCTGCCCAGGGCAGTGAGGGTGTTCCCCTGCTCTCCCCAGGTGCTGTTAAGCACTCACCTCGCTCCATTCCCCCTGCACCTCCCGGGTGGAGCATGGCAGACACCGGGACAGCAGCCAGGGACAGACAGGAGCCAGGCTGGGGGGGAAGGAGGGCACAGCGTCCACCTGGAAGCACTGAGAGGTGTTAATGAGGTGCAGAGATGCAATTACTCATGCTGGAGCTCTGCCAGCCAATATCCCAGCGGAAGGGCTCGGGTCTGGGCGCACAGAAGGGTTGGGGACCTTTGGCTCAGTCGTGAGGACGCTCAGCTGTCCTGGCCAAGGACAAAGGGACACCTGCAGGGTGGGCAGGGGACAGCCAGCCTGCAGGACAGCACCAGCACAAAGGAAGGGCAGTGAAATAAATGGGCAGGAGATCTTTCTCCTTTTTAATGCCTTTATTAAAGAGATTCAGCTCAGGTGGGGAGAAATCAACAGGTTGCCGCTGTCCCCAAGAGTGGCACGGAGGAGGAGGGGGGTGATGCAGCTCTGTCCACTGGTCTGCAGGCAGAGCTGGGGACTGCGTCCTCACGGGAGATTCGCAGATTCCTCATTTTTGGTCCAACACTTCGGGTCCCCTCCTTAGTGAGCATCCTTTGAGGTCAGAGTGAGAAGCAAAAAGGATCCGAGCAGGTACTGGACTGCGCGCCCATCCTTAGACATCACCTAGGGTCCCCTAATTTTATATTGGCTCGTTGTTTTTAGGGGGTTTTCTAGAAAACGGGAAACTTTTGGAGCAGTGCATTCCTCGTCTGCATACGTGGTCTCAGGCCACTCCTATTCTCCTGGGCTGTGTGTCCAGGTGTAGCTCCCGGACAATGGCTAAATCACCAACCATTGACGGGCAATTAAAGAAAAACTCTTAACAATGAAGCTAATTTAACAGCAATTGGTCCAACCGGTTTTAGCTCTGTAACCTTAAACAAAAATAGGTAACTTTTAATTCATAACAGCACAGGAATGCCCTGGTTTGTGTCCAGCACGGTGGGGAGAATCAAAGGAGAGGGTGCGAAGCTCATTCCCTCCCCAAGCACAAAATGCTGAAGTGTTTTGGGTTAAATTTGGTTGGACTTTTAACGTGCTGATATACTGATTCTCCAAAAAAAAATCTTCCAGCTGCCTCTGCTCCCTGACTCCCTGCAGGTGCCTGTCAGCTCTTCACGCTTCTGCAGAGCAGCAGAATTTTGGAAAAGCTTTTCTTAATCCAACAGAGAGGACTCCACACCCCTGGACATGTCCAAGGCCAGGCTGGGCAGGGCTTGGAGCAGTCTGGACTAGTGGAAAGTGTCCCTGCCATGGTCCCTTCCAACCCCAACCAGTCTGGGATTGCGATTCTACCCCAATTCCAGCTCAGCACGGCAGCACAAGGTGAGCATTTGATGTTGCAAGGAACAACATCCACTCCTGCCTGCTCGGTTACAGTAGAATTGAAATGAAATGCTGGATAAAAAGCCCAGGACCCAGCCAGGCAGCCCACCTCCATTCCCATGGGAAGGGTTGAGTTAGAGGAGCTTGTGTTGCCTTGGCTGATTGCAATTACACATTTGCTGGCTGGCTGGAAATAAAATGAAATTGCAACAGAGTTCCAGCTTTAATTGAAATTTCCTGGGATCTGTTATTACACGGCAGTGATTGTTCTGTGGCACTAATGAGCCTTTGCTCAGATGATTATCCAAGTGTCTCTCCAGTCGCTATTTCATTATTGTATTATTAATGATCAGATAGGATTGTCACAGCTGAGACGAAACCTGAAGATCAGACAGCAGCCAGAGCACACAGACACTGCCTCGACATCCCCTGCTCTGCTGCTGCGCCAGCACAACATGAATACCAATTTTTTTGGGGGGTGGGAGAAGGATTGGATGTTTATTGGCACTTTGCTGTGTAATTCCATAGGAATTCTGCCAGCCTGGTGATATTTTGGGTCCAGTTGGGAAGATTGGTGCTCTCCAGATTTTGTCTTACAAGTCTTTGATTATTTCTCGGTTTGGTCATTGAAGGTTGAAGATTTTTATTTGGGAACAAAGGCTGTCACCTTCCCATTTCCTTGTGGATATCAAAAACCTCCAGGATCCTCCCTGATTGTCCGATTAACCACTGAAACCACCTGATTAACCACCTGATTTTCCTGGATTAACCACTGAAAGAACTTTAATATTTAGGAGCTGTTCCCCAGCCCACACTCTGCTGCTTGGCAGGAATTCAGCCCCCTCTCTCCTTCCCCAGGCTGCCCTGTGTGGGATCAGGCAGGATCCTGGGAGCTCTGGCTCGGAATGGGGCTGGAGCTGCTCATTTCGGGGAGATTCCCAGGATTTGGCAGGGCAGAGAAAACCCTGGCTCGGTGCAGCCCCAGATGCTTTGGGAAGCAGCTTTCCCCTGCCTCCAGGAGTGGATTTTGGAGGGAGAGCTGCTGCTGGAAGGCCACAGAGACATCTGGGCTGTGCCACAACTCTGAGCTGCATCCAGCTCCCCCTTCTCCCGCTGCTGGACCCAAAGCAAAGCAGTGACTCCCCGTGCTCTGTGGGGTCTCCCCGTCCCAAAACACCACAAAACAAAAAGCCATCATTCCCAGAAAAACCCTTTAAAAGGGCAAGAGAAACCCTGGAAACGTCCAAGGCCAGGCTGGACAGGGCTTGGAGCAGCCTGGGGTAGGGGGAGCTGTCCCTGCCCTTGGATGAGCTTTAAGGTCCCTTCCCACCCCAACCATCCCATGACTCCGTGCTAACCTGACAAAGGCACCAAAACGGGATATTTTGGATATTTCCCTACGCTTGAAATGCCTGTTTCACTTTCCCAGAGGGATAAACCCCATCCAGCCCTCCCTGCTCCTCATCCTTCACCGAGCAGCCGGGACATCTCCAAGAGGAGGCACCTCCAAACCACCCCACCAACCCTGCCCGTGTCCCTGGCTGCTGCAAATCCCTAAAACACTCAATTATTTCCACTTTGGGCCACAATCCAAGAGTTCTGCTTTTGCTTGTTTTGGAATTTTTTTCCTCCCTAATTTCACACGCTGCTTTTTGCTGGCTGAAATCGCTTCTCTATTCCAGTGACTTCAGACACGAAAAGGGAGCAAAAGTTCAATGCTGGAGCTGGGTGACATTTCAGTTTCCTTGTGAAATGTATCCAGGACCAGAAAAGGAACAGTTTTAAACCAGCAGGAAGCAGCTACAAAAGTCAGGGTGAGTTGAGGGAAGGTTTGCACTCAGCAGAAGAATCTGTAAAAAATTCAGAACCACCAAACCTTTATTTATTTTTGTCACCGCAATCACTTTTAATTTCTTTTCTTAAATTATTTTTTTTTTATTCTGCTGCTCCTACTTAAGCCAAATGTGGTGTTAACCCATGAGTGAAAGATAACAGCTCTCTTGGGGCTGCCTGAGTGCTTCAGCCTCTATTAATTTTTTACTGGGGCTTTGCTGCCCGAGATCCTGAGCGTGCGTTAGTAATTAGACAAAAAAAAAAAAAAAAAGCTGATTTCCATAATATTTGGATTTATTTGAAATAAATATTCCAATATTTGGATAACCTTCTCCACCCAGCATTGCAGGAAGTCTTGCTGTCTTTATGGAGGAAAATCCACTGGGTAAGTGCTTGCCATTGTTCTTCGTGTTGGGAAAAGACAATCTAAATGTCCAGGAATCATTTCCATAAAATGCTTGCAGAGACTCCTGCTCTTCTTCCCTTCTTTTCTCACAATCACACCACACACCATTAGATCATTACGGTCTATCAATTTGTCAGATTTCAGCAATTTCTTCCTTTAAGGCTCTGGGATGAGAAGCCACTAAAAAGGCCTAAAACTGGAGAAAAATCATTTCGCAAAAACAATTGCTCCATTTGGATGTCAAAACACACAATATTCTCCTGCTTGGAAAGAGCATTTTCTAAAAAATCACATCCCCCTCAGCAGCAATCATTCCCCCCTGTGATTCTGGCACTTTGTGGTCATGGATCTCTTTCCTGGGAGTGATAACAGAGCTTTAGTTTCTGTTGTTTGATTTTTTTGAGACTCCACCTTAAATCCTCACCCATTTCAGAACATTCCTGTAAATTTATTTAATCTGCATATATTATTATAACTGTTAAATTTTTAACTTATTTTATACTATTATATTACTATACTAGATTTTTATTATTTTATTTATATAGTTTTTATTTATTTAATATATTAATGATGATATTTTATTTAATGTAGACACAGACGTTGCTGGGAGCTGGCTGAGATTGGACAGGGAGATTTCAGCAGCTCCTGCTTTCCCACAAAATCCACATCCTGGGATGCCTCAGAAGAAGAGTGACCAAAAAAGAGGGTGATTGTCCCCATTTTCCCTGGTCCTGTGGGACCCTCCTGTGTCCAATAATGACTTGGCTCTGTTGGGATGAGTCCAGAGGATGTCACGAGGTCCATCACAAAGCTGGAGCAACTTTCTCATGAATGCTCCAAGGAGAGCTCAGAGCCCCTTCCAGAGCCTGAAGGGGCTCCAAGAGAGCTGGAGAGGGACTGGGGACGAGGGATGGAGGGACAGGACACAGGGACTGGCCCTAAAATGAAGGAAAAATTATGTAGATTATAAATTAGGAAGAACTTCCTTGAGGGTGGAAATTCTTGGAGGTGGCACAGGGTGCCCAGAGCAGCTGGGGCTGCCCCTGGATCCCTGGAAGTGCCCAAGGCCAGGCTGGAGCACCCTGGAATGGTGGAAGGCATCCCTGGATATGGGAATGGATGAGTTTTGAGATCCCTTGCACCCCAAATCACCCTGGGATGGTGGAAGGTGTCCCTGGCCATGGGACTGGATGAGTTTTGAGATCCCTTCCACCCCAAACCACCCTGGGATGGTGGAAGGCATCCCTGGATATGGGAATGGATGAGTTTTGAGATCCCTTGCATCCCAAATCACCCTGGGATGGTGGAAGGTGTCCCTGGATAGGGGAATGGATGAGTTTTGAGATCCCTTGCATCCCAAATCACCCTGGGATGGTGGAAGGCGTCCCTGGCCATGGGACTGGATGGGTTTTGTGGTCCCTTCCACCCTGGGACTGAGGGATTCCAAAGCTGGGTGCTGCCAGCAGCCCCTGAGCTGTCCCCTAGGCTGGATTTGGGCTCCCAAACTTCTCCTCTGAGCTGCAGGGCAGTGCTCCAGGGCTCTGGGATTCGTTCAGCACCAAATGAAGACGTGATGAGGAGACAGCAGTGAATTAAATCCTGGCCCAGGCTGACTCCCAGGGGAGGAGAGCAGCCCTGATCCATGACTGGAGCTAAATGTGCTTTCTCCAGCTCTCCAGGCTATTCCCTGCATCCCCAGGCCATTAGCAAGCCAGGCTGGCAGGTCAGGGAAGACAAAAAGGTCCCTGTAGCTCCCATCTGCCCCAGCAGAAAGGATGAGCTGATTATGTTCTACATTCAATCACCAGGAAGAATCAATCTGTAATTAAGAGACTCGTCTCCCACCCCTCTGTCAGGTTTTTGCCTCTTCTCCCCTTGCACCCCCAGCAAACCTTCCAGCACAGAGTCAATTTAATGAGATTTCTCAGTAACAAATGACCAGTTTGTAATAATTATATTTTCTTCTGCAATTGCTGTAGAAATGATTTAAAGCAGAGAAGGCTCCAATTTATTAAGCATCAAATTTTCTGCAGTGAACTTTTAACTACGAGAAGAGCCTGGAGACTGAGGGAGCTCTCCTCCCCCACTCTGGGCTTTTGCCCTGAAATATTGATGGTTTGGAGATCAAGATTTGACTCCTTGATGAAAATAAATGAATCCTGTGTCAGGCAGAGCCCAGCTGCGTTTTCTACCCTTTCATCAAGGTTGTGGCGAGGGGAGTGGGGCAAGAAGTGGTGCAGGGAACAACAAACCCACCCTTAGGCTGCTCCATCTTTTCCTGGCTCGTATCTGCAGGTGAAGGTTCCATTCCTGCTCCTCTCACCGGCTGTCAGGGAAATCCAGAGCCAAAGGAGCTCAGCTGGGGAGGTCCTGGGCTGACAGGGATGCACAGAACACAACATTCATCCTGAAAGACATCAAATCGTGGCTCCTAAACCTTGGAAAACCAAAATCCTGCTTCAGCTGTGCTCCCGGCTGTTTGCAGCTCATCGTTTGACTGAATGTGGGGAGGAAGAGGAGGATTTATTTCTCCCAGGACACAGCTCTGCTCTGCAGGAACCTCCACACTGACAACAGTCCCTCTCCACTGGTGGTTCACAATCTTGGCTTTCCACCCTGCCATTCCAATTAAACTAAATTAAATTGATTAAATTAAACATTCCAATTAAGTGCCCGGGCAGAAAGGGACCTCTGAGAGGTCCAAAATCTCCTCAATTTCTTTTTTCTTTTCACCAACCTGCCACCTGGACTTGAGGGAGAACATCTGGGGGAGGCTCAGAACAACATCCCAGCTTCAATCCTTCATTGAAAACTCTCTTTATTGGCTTTGATAAACCACAGCTCTCAAGTCCTGCAATCATTTCTGCTCCAGAAAGGCACCACAGCTAAATGAGTGATTTAAATCTCAGGAAGAAGTGAGACTTCAAAACTTTTTTCAACTATTGCACTGCCTCAGCAGCTCCCTAATTAGTGGAAGTTTCATCCCATTTTGTACCTGGAGAGCAGCAACAACAGAGCAGAAAGGATCTTGCCTGGAATTTTTTTCTGGTTAGACAGGAAAGTCCCCAGGGCCAGGTTTTATCTGGAGTTCCTCCAAATTTCCTGTGCAGTCAGAGCCCTCCTGGGACTGCTGCAATCCATAATTAATAAAGGAAGAAGAGCTGAACTTTGGGATCCCTGTGGGGAAGATGCAAGGCAGCATTAAAACAGGAAGGTGATGATGGAGAGAAGTGAAACCAGAACCTGAGGATGAAATCTGGAGAGGTGCACCTTTCTCCTTGATTTAAAATGCAATGATTGGATGCGTGGGGTGGGGTGGGGTAAGAAACATCTAAAAAAAAAAAAATCCCAAAACCAATTCCCTCCAAAAAAAAAAACCCCAAATCCAAAGGCTGCAGCATCCCCAACCCAGACTGCAAAGCTGACAGAATCCCAGAGTGGGTGGGAAGGGACCATAAAGAGAATTTAGTTCAGATCTGATTCTGGTACTTTTGTTTGGGCTTAGATGTTTATTAGTTCTTATCTATATTAGAGTTTCACAAACTGTGAGTTTTACAGCACTTTATTTTAGTAAGTCAAAAATAGAGCTGCATTTTTTTATTTCTTTATAAGGTTTTTTGAGGAGAAACGGTTTAATTAAGAAATTATACTTAAATAATTTTTAATTTAATAACTAATTACTCATGTTTTGTAATGTGGACTTTTTATTTAATTACATAATACTACTTAAACTTATGAAGAAGACGGACTCATTTCTGTTTTAAAACTTTTACCTTTTTTAGATATTATACAGATATTATTATATCTAGATAGTTATAGTTTCTGATTTTAGTTTCTAGTTTTTAGGTTATTTTATAGATATTATTATTTAGGTTTTTTATGTAGATATTATTATTTTCCACTGGAAAATGTCCTCTGTTCTAAAACTTTCAGCTTGAAGGGTTTTTTTACTATGTGATATGACATATTTTTATTTCAACTACACACTTATAATCTTAGTTTTAGTACTCAATTTTGGAAGTTTTTCTCTATGGCTTCAGGTTAAATGCAGTGATTTTTTTGGGGTTAGTGTTTTTTTTTAGTATAGAAAATTTAAAATTCTCTGTAACCAGGGTTCCAACAAGCACAATTTGATTTTTTTTTTTTCTCTGATTAATACCAGTGAAAAGACTGAGGCAGGAGTTTTAACCTGCACGTTGTTTACCCAGGGCTGTGGAAACCCAGCTCTCCTTTCAAAGCACACTTGTTACACCAGCCTGAAAAGCCTGTTAATTTAATTAATTATCCCTGCTAAATGGGCCCCTGAGGGCTCCCAGAGGTAAAATTCATCTTGGCAAGGAAACAACAGAAGTGACGGGAGCATCTGGCAGGCAGAGAATTCCAGTGCCCACCTCGAGGTGCTCCATGGAGCAGCAGCCAGGTGTCCCTGCTCCTTCCCCTGGCAAAAATATTAAAAATTCCACTTTCAGGCAGATTTTTGTGCGGTCACATCCACGGTTTGCCAGCTCTGTGAACATTCGCAGCCTCAAAAATCAGAGCTTTTTGTGTGTCTGGCTGGAGAATTTCTGCAAAAAATCAAGTCCTGCTCGGGCAGGTTTGGGCTAAGACAATTAATTTTTGCTTTTTAACGAGATAAACTCAGTCCCATCCAGGGAAAGGGACTTAGGGTTCATCCAGCTGCTGTCAGGAGCTGAGGGATAAAAGTGATTCTTGTTTTAGCAAGCTGGGGGAATCACCAGGGAGAGAGAGGAGAAAACCAGGCGAATCCCAGCCTCTTCAGGAAAGCTTTGCCAATATTTGGAAGCTGAGGAGCCAGCTCAGAGCCCTTGGCAAGATCAATTTCCACATTATCTGCAAAGATCTTTACCTGGATAAAGGTACCACAGGTCCTATTTAATTTAATTTAATTTAATTTAATTTAATAATAATAATAAGCAGAGTGGGAATGGAGTGCGAGGAAAAGCAATAAAATAGGGCCTTTTTTATTGCTTTTCCTCACATTCCATCCCCACTCTGCTTATTCGAATTTAATTTAATTAATATTTTTAAAATTTGTTTTTATTTATTTATGTAACATTTTAAATTTTATTTAAATTCTTTTTTTAACCTTTGACAAAGTAGGACACAAAATTCTCCAACAATGCAAACATTTTAACAACTCCTGGCTCCCTGTTATCATATAAAGCCCTAAAAAAACTTCCTCTGACCTCATAATGAGATTTCCTCATTAATAATTTCATATATTCGAATTTAATTTAATTAATATTTTAAAATTTGTTTTTATTATGTAACATTTTAAATTTTATTTAAATTTTTTTTTTAACCTTTGACAAAGTAGGACACAAAATTCTCCAACAATGCAAACATTTTAACAACTCCTGGCTCCCTGTTATCATATAAAGCCCTAAAAAAACTTCCTCTGACCTCATAATGAGATTTCCTCATTAATAATTTCATATTTTAACACCAACACCTCCATGGTTGCAGTGGAACTTCCACTTTAGCAACCCAACTGCAAATGACTGATTATCCCAGCTTAACGAGCAAGAGGACAAACAATGGAAGAGCAAGGATAATGCATCATGAAATGTACTTTGTTCATTTATTTGACAACTGCAGTTTAGTTGTAATTAATTATGATAATACTCCGTGGCACACCAGTTCATGTTCTGGAGGGTAATTTGTTCGAGTCTCAGGAACACCAGGCCTGCCCTCCTGCTAAATTTTGGCTGTGCAGGGGAAAAAAAATAAAAAAATCTGATATTTTGGGGGTGAGCACAGAGGGCACTGTGGAAGGAGGGTAAAAATTAAAAATCTGTCAGGGTTCCAAGGACAGACCGTGGATTAGACAGAAATCCTCTCCTCACAAAGCTCTGGGAGAGCCAGGACAGCTCCACAGGAGCTACAAAAATCCCACCCAAACCACTCCGTGCTGCCTGGAAAGAAACACCAGCTGGAATTTTTAGGATTTCTGCAGGAAGCAGGGCCCTGCCTCAGACTCTGCTGTAATTTTGGAGTGACCTTGATGAGCCCCTGATTTTCCTTCCCCCCTCAGCACAATTCCTTTGCTTGCCCAAATTTTCTGAAGCTCCTTTATGGTGGACCTGGGGAGCCTTGAGCTGTTCCCAAAGCACAATTAATAATAAATAGACTCAGATTTTGGCAGAGCAGAACGATCAGGCTTCAGTAGGGATAACAATATCCAAATTATCAGGTGAAAGCCTTCTGGAAAAGCAATTAGATAATAACAAACCTGCGCCAGAGCCATCAAAGACTTTTCATGCTGGGCTAGAAAATCAGGACCCAAGAATGAATGGGATTGGATTGGATTAAATAAATGTTCCAACCTCCTCACCAGCTCCTACGTGGGACTGGAGCTTTACAGAGCTTTGGAAAAGCAATCACAGCGTTTTGTTTCGAAATTTCCTTCATTCCTCCCAGATTTTGGAATAAAAGCATGAAGTAGAAGTCACCTCAGTCCACCTTCTACCCCCTAAGACTTTCTGCTTTGCTGCATTTTCCAGGAATTTATCTGGAGAAAGATCAGAAAGGTAGAAGAGGCCACCAGAGGATTTTCCTGTTAAAAAGCACTGGGAAATTCTAAGAAAAAGCATGGAAAAGTGTCACTCAGAAGTTGTGCAGGCTGGGGATACAGATGAGAGAGCAGGAGATAAATCCTGCAAGGGCTGGAAGGCAAAGACAAATCCACCAACACTCAGTGCCTGCCCAGAGCTCCCAAAATACTGCAAATGTTTAAAGGAAAAGCAGAAAAATAGAGACAAAAACACTCCCAGCCCTTCCTGTACCACCTGGAGATGTTTTGGTTCCTCCTCTGACTCTCTTTCCTCGCAGCAGCTGAGCCTGAGGATTGATTGGGGTTAAAACTGAGGGTTTGGGGGAAGAGAGGAGCCAGAGGATTGATTTGGGGTTAAAAATGGAGGTTTTGGGTGCTCTGGGGAAAGGGAGGAGCCTGAGGATTGATTTGGGGTTAAAAATCAAGGTTTTGGGTGCTTTGAGGAAAGGGAGGAGCCTGAGGATTGATCTGGGGTTAAAAATGGAGGTTTTGGGTGCTTTGAGGAAAGGGAGGAGCCTGAGGATTGATCTGGGGTTAAAAATCAAGGTTTTGGGTGCTCTGGGGAAAGGGAGGAGCTGGTTTGGTCTGTAAGGGATCCTGCTCAGACTGGGAGCAGAGTTAATCCTCCCTGATGGATCCAGGAGGAGATTCCAGGACGGAGGAGGCTCCTGGAGGGCAGTACCAGCCAAAACGGGCTCTTTTACGTCTTAACTGGTGCAGAACTTTGAATTTCTAACAGGGCAAAATCCCGAGATTTTGATTCATCCAGAAAGAACCAAATCACTGTGGCTGTCCCCATTTCCAGTGCAGCCTAAAGAAAACCCAAATAATCACAGCAAGGCATCCCAAAATCTTCCAGCAGTGGGAAGCAGGTTAGGAATGAAATGAGGATCACGAGCAGGGCAGTGCTGGAGCTCAGACCCAACCACCCAAGCCAAGCCCAAAACGTGAGCTCAGCTTAATTTTTCATTTGGCTCTGCCGCCGCCTCTCTTTTGATTTCCCAAGCAGCTGTGGTGATTAATATCAAAGTTATTGCGCTGCTGACATTCAAACCAAGCAATTTCAGTGGCTGGAATAAACCTGGATGAAAAAAGGAAGGTGGTGGGGTCAGCCCTGTGCCAGTCCAGGCTCTTTTGCTGTTTGCACTCACCCAGAGCAGAGCTGAACGTGCAGAGAGCACACAGGAAATATCAGCTCTGCTCACAGGCTTTGGATTAAAGATAAAAGCTGAATATTTATCTTCCCTTCCAGGCTCTGAACTCCACAGGTCCATTAGCTCAGGGCAGGGAATAAGGAATGCCGTGGATTTAGGATCCCAACCCTTTTGGGTGCATCTCCCTTCCTCAAATAAACATTCTCCAGGTCTGAGAATCAAAAGAAAAAGAAGAATCAATCTTGTTTTGGTTTTTTTTCTTCAAGCGAGCTTGACAGGGAAAAAAAAAAAAACCACCCAAGTAATTCAGCAAATATTACTTAAAATAAGGGTTCCATAAAACGAGTTGTGCTCTGCCTTTCTTCTTTTAAATTGTTTCTTCTCCCCCTCCTTCCCCTCCCTGACTGACAGCTCCCTGATAACAGATTCCCTCAGTTGCAGATATCTTTTATAATGTTTCATTCATGGCACTGCGAGCTCCAGGCTCCCTCTGTAGCTCCTGAACTTTCTCCCCCTTTTCCAGTTGTTCCAGGAGGAAAGATTGTCCCAGCTGCCTGGGAATGCCTCTCCACACCCCTTGTCCCTGCAGGCTTGGCTTTCCCAACCCCACAAACCCTGCAGTGACACAAAAACAGAGAGAAAATCAGATCAGTGCAGGGCATAAATGACTTTTTGCCCTGAGATGCGTTTCTGAGCCCAGCTGGGGTCACGGTGCTCGAACTGGGCACTTCCAGGATCACCAAAATTCCTGGGGATCCCTCCAGGACCACCAATATTCCTGAGGATCCCTCCAGGACCACCAAAGCCCACCACGGACCTGCAGCAGCCCCAGATCTCCTGTTTCAAGCTCAGGGTGTCACTGCTGGGGCAAGCCAAGGGATCCGAGCACTGAGTGCTCTCTAATCCCAACCAAAGCCCGGCTGAGATGAGAAATAAGCACACGCTCACTTGGTTGGCAAACAGAGGCTCCCGTTCAGCCCTGATCTCCACAAAACACTTCCCCTCCCTTGTGCAAGCACAGCCTGAAACACAAACTGAGGAGAGGCTCCAAATAATTCTGTATTTTCTCCAGGAGCAGTTTGCACAAACACTGGGTTCTCCACGCTCACTTTTTTTCGCCAGAATTCGGGGTGAAAGCTGGAGCTGCAGGATGTGAGACCCTCCCCGGGTGGGAATTCCATCCCTTTCCTTGGGCTTCCTTCCTGACAGGGTGAATTCAGGGGCTGGTAGCACATTACAAACCATCAAATCTCACTCAGCTGTGCTGCTCAGTCTCCCTGTTTCTGTGGATTCGTTGTGGAATGATTTAAATCTGAGCAGGATGGGGGGAATCTTTTCAGAGGGGATGCTCTGCCTTGGCTGGGCTGGGTTTGCCTCCAGTTTCTCTGAAAAGGAGGAAGAAATGTCCTTTTAAAATAATTCTGGTTCCACCACCAGGCTTGGCAATTGGCTAGAAATGCTGATTATTTGATTCAGGGAGATCTCCAGTAATAAAAAGAGAGAGGGAGGCTTGGGTTTAGCTGCTAATCCTGACTTCCAGGCTCAGCTCCCAGAACCCACTGAGATATTTCAGGCAGAAACTTTGAACCACCCCTTTGAAAGGATTAAGCTCCTCAGGAGGAATAATGCACTTTAAATGTCTCTAAAAATCCCTGGGAGTGTCCAAAGCCAGGTTGGAGCACCCTGGGGTGGTGGAAGGTGTCCCTGCCCTTGGCATGGGGTGGAACAGGATGGGATTTAAAGTCCCTTTCAACCCAAACCATTCCTGGATTCTGCTTTGAATGGTCAGAATCTACAGCCAGGGGAGGTTTGCAGAGATTTTGGTTCCTCAGCTGCAGACAGTGTGACCAGACAGCACAGAAAGGGCCCAAAGCCAGCCTGGCACTCCTGCTGCCATCAGAAAATCGGGATAACAGAGCCCTCCTGCCTCACTGGGGTGGAGGGAGAAGAAAAACATTAAAGATTCAGTGATTCTCCCCTAAATAGATCCCCAGGGAGCAGAAAAATGAGGTTTTCCTCAGCTGGGAAGAGCTCTCCCGACTCCAGGGGTGAACTGGATTTGCAGAGCCCAAGGATGAAGCTCTTGGTGCTCTTCCAAAGCTTCCAGGAGAGCAAGGGAGGGCTGCAGGGAGCTGAGGCACGTCCTGCTGCTGGGGTTCAGCAGGTGACAGTGCCCTGCAGGTCACCTGCACCCTGCTGGCAGTGGGGGACACCAGGGGCAAGCATCCCTCTGCTCCTGCTCCTGCAGGGAGCTGCAGAATGCAGGTTCTGGGCTCAAACCCAGCCTCGCTCCTGTGGCGAGGGCAGGTTCCCCCCTCAGGGTCCCCTGGAAGGTCACAGTGCCACCAGATCCGTGCAAGACCCTGGAGTTTCCAAATGAAGTCAGATCCCAGCCTTGCCCTTCTGTCACAACCCTCTCCGTGGCCCCAGATCAAGGGAAATGTTCAATTCTCAATGTTTCACAGTAGGCTGGGTTGTTTTTCCTCACTTTCCCCTCACACAAAGCCCAGAGCTGCTGTTTCCAGGCACTCAGGGTTCCCCCATCCCTGCATTTCCCTTTATCTTGCTATCCTGAGCCCACCCTGCCCTCTTTTCTCCCATTCCTACTTCCACAGGTGCCACCAAAGCTCCACTGAAGCTCTGGCAGCTCCAGGAGATTTGTTCCTGAAGGCAGCAGAAATGCCAGAGAAATCACCCAGCCTCATTCCCAACCTCATTCCCAGCCTTCCCTCCCCTGCCAGTTTCCAGGAATACTTTTACTGCCCCCCAAAACCTTCCACAATCAGCAATCAGGGATTTCTTTTTATCATTTTGCGTGCAGTCGAATATTCCAGAGGACAAAGCCGGAACTCTCCGGCCTTACAGGTGGAATCTGACAGGGAAAATCTATTTCCACATCCAGGAAGATTGGACACTTGTTACAGTGAAAAAAAACACCTTAATTCCTGCACAAGGGAGAAGGGAATTCAGGGAGATAAAAACGGGATGAAATGCTGGGCTTCATGTTTGGACTGAGCATAGCACTTCTGCAAAAAAACCAAAGTTCCTGCCTGGCCAACTGTGGGGTGTTAAATCAATGCCTGATTCAGGACTGAAGAGAGAGGGAATAACATTCCAAGCTGGGCCAGCAGGGAACACATTCTGCAGGCTGGAAAGAGCAGCTTGCTCTGGCTAATTAATGGGTAATCAGGGCTAGAGCAGTAATTTTCTTAGTGGTGACCAATTTCCCCTGCACAGGTTTCCCCTGGGGTATCTTCTGCTCCCTTTGGATGGTTCCTGATTTGAGGTTTTTCACTTTAGCAAAGTAAAAGCTTCAACTTGGAAAAATTATCTGAAATAGCATCAAGGGCCCAGTGTGTGGCTGGTGGCTGCAGAGGAAAAGGAAAATAAAAGGAAGTCCATTCAGGCTCAAATCCAGCTTGGAATGGGCTTCAGAGGAATCATTGGAAGCTTAACTACCTAAAACCCACTCTGGTCCCCTTCCTGGCAGAGCCCATGGTGACAGCTGCAAGTCCTGAGCAGCTCAGAGAGGTATTTGGCCTATAATCCAAAATTTGGGTGCAAAAAACCCTTCATTTTAAATGATGCACATGAAATAAACCAATGTTAAAGTGGTGTCCAGGGAAAAAAAACCCAAAAAAAAAAAAAAAACCCCCAAAAAAACCCCCAAAAAAAAAAAAAAAAAAAAAAAAAGAAAAACCCAAAAACAAGGCAGATAAATTTGATAAAGTTTCAGAAAGTTCTTCCCCACTCAGAGGGACTTCAGTGCCTGACCAGGATATGGAAGCAAGGCTGGGAAAAAGCTTCCTGAGAGCTGTCTAGCCATGTGTTCCAGCTGAAATGCTCCTCTCAGAGGAGCTTTGCAGAGATTTTGGTTCCTCAGCTGCAGACAGTGTGACCAGACAGCACAGAAAGGGCCCAAAGCCAGCCTGGCACTCCTGCTGCCATCAGAAAATCGGGATAACAGAGCCCTCCTGCCTCACTGGGGTGGAGGGAGAAGAAAAACATTAAAGATTCAGTGATTCTCCTCTAAATAAATCACCTCAGATCTCCTGAAGATGCATTTTTAGCCTCCTGCTGATGCTCAGAGCTGCTGGGGCAGGTGGTCACCCCCCAGAGCATCCCTGGAGGGACAGGAGGCAGCTGAACCCCTGGGATTTCTTTGGAAATAGGAGGAGATGGGGAAATAAGTGGGGAAGAAGCAGGACCAGCTCCACCCTCACTCTGAACTTGGCAGGAGAATGGGATTTGCTTTGAGCACTGTGTAAATCAGAGGAGCAGAGTGAGTTCAGTCAATAAATGCAGGAGCTAATGAGCAGGAGCAGTTGCTCCTTGTGCTGTTTTCAGTAGTTGTGTTCGAGGGTTCCAGGATGAGGGAAGAGATGAGAATCCTGACTCCATGTTTCAGAAGGCTGATTTATTATATTATGATATGATATGATATGATATGATATGATATCATATTATATTAAAATGCAATACTAAAACTATGCCAAAAAGAATAAAAATAAAGGATCCATCAGAAAGCTGGAAAGGAAAGGAATGGAATGAATAACAAAAGTTTGTGACTCTGAGAGAGTCCACACAGCTGGATCTTTGATTGGTCATTATGTAGAAACATCTCACATGGACCAACCAAAGATGCACCTGTTGGTAAACAATGTCCAGACCACACTCCACAGCCAGCAGACAGTTCATCGTTTACATTTCTTTTCTGAGGCTTCTCAGCTAGAATAGGAGAAAAATCCTAGCAGAGAATTTTCATAAAATATCGTGGTGACAGTTTTCCACCACACGCACTCGCCAACCCTCCTGCTCTGAGCGCTCCAGCGCCCCATCCAAAGCTCAGCCTCGTCCCCAGCCCTAAAATCTGGTCCTGTAGAGCATCTGAGAGTGGTGAGAGTTTTCCACCACACGCACTCGCCGACCCTCCTGCTCTGAGCGCTCCAGCGCCCCATCCAAAGCTCAGCCTCATCCCCAGCCCTAAAATCTGGTCCTGTAGAGCATCTGAGAGGCACAGCACGAGAAACAGCAACGTTTTGTCTCTGGAGCTGCCCCTAATCACAGCAAAACTCCGAGCACATCAAGTGGCTCTGCTCCAAGCTGGCACGGCACGAGACACCAGGATTTCTCAGACGAGCACGAGAGGGCTGGGGAATTTTAATATCTTCTTCCCCTTACAAGTAATTTCCAGTGTTTATGCTCTGTGGAGCTCCTTAGGAGTGTCAGAGCAGAACAAATGTCATTTTTAATGGACTTGCTAAATCACAAAAACCATTTGGAAAATTGCATCTGATTAAGAGATGAAAACGTTCCATTATTCACGGGGCGGCCGCAGCAGCTCGCAGCAGCAGCAGGAGTGGGCTGCAGGGAAATCTTGGCCCACAGGACTTCCCACCCCAGGAGCTAAAAGCAATCTTGTGATCTGCTCCTGCCAAGAGCAGAGGAGCTCTCCTGGAGAGAGGGAACAACGCTCAGCATCTGTCACTTACGTCCTGGTTTCTTGTAGGGAGCCAGGGAAAGGCACAACAGTGGGAATTACAAAGCTCAGCTCCTGCACTGTCACGGGAGATATTCAAATCCTGCCCAGATGGGGATCACAGCTCCCTCTGGGAAAAGGCCAGGCCAGAATCTCTCATTTCTAGGGTGGTTGTCACTAAGAATTTTCAATTATTTGTCCCAATTCACCCAAAAAACCACCTCTTGCTGTATGGAAGGTGAGTAAAAATGGAAAGTTCCTTTCCATACAATAAAGCAGATGTGGCAACAGAGCACAAATTGGAGAGGGGGGCTACTCTGGAGAGCAAACAGCACTAAAGCAGAAAGGATCCCCATCAAAATGCTGATTTCTGCCAGCCTTAGCTCTGCCTGTGCTCTCTAGATGGTGATGCAGAGTAATTAAGCTCTGGTTTACCGAGCATGTAACCTTTGGTAAGTGGATACTGGGAGAAGTGACAGCAGATGATTTAGCCAGACATGCCACAGCAAGGGAGCTGCCTGCACCCTGCATCAAGCAAACATCAATCAAACCTGCACTGCTGAGCTGCTATTCCATTTTCAGGGGATCTGGGGAGTGTGTTCCTTCCTGAAGGCTTTAAATATTATTATTATTACTATTATTCTTATTCTTATTATTGTTGTTGTTGCTATCATTGTTATCATTGTTATCATTGTTATCATTATTATCATTATTTCTGGTTTTAATGGAACTAAATCATGCATCTTCAGGGGAAGATGTAGGTAGGGCAGCAACATTCTTTTTGGAAAAGCAAAACCAGGCCATTTAAAGCATTGCACTTGAAAAGAATCCCAAACTTTCCCTGGCTCCAGAGAGGAGCCTGAGTCCTGGTTTTACAGTGGGATTTCCATGGCAGAGCTGAGGTCTGCACTGAGCCTGAGGCTCCCAGAGCTGATGATTTCCCTGCTGGGGCTGTTCCACCCTGTTGCCTTGATTTTTTAAGGTTTTCTGAGCCTTCTGATGTTTACATTCTTGTAACTAACTTTCTCCCACACTTTCTATAAATAACTTTTTGTTTTGTATTCTTTTATGGAGGAGGAGAAATGTGATGGACTGTTGGTTTGTCCAGTGCTTGGAGAGGTGGCACTGTCACCCTCCCATCCACTGTCACCTTTGGAAATCTATAAATGTTAGAATCAGAAATTTTAAAAACCCTTTTACCTCGAAAGGAGCAGCGTGTCCACATCGTGTTATTTCGTGTCCTGTGGTGACACACCCTGCCCTGAGCAGGTCACAATCCAGGAAATTCAGGATTACTCCCTGCACTGACTGATGCTCAGGGTAAGGCAGAGAGGAGATGTTTTAGTGCCTCCAGTTCCAAGCATTCAACAGGAAACCAACCCTGATCCAGCAGCATTTCCAGAGTGCAAATCCCTCCCACAGAGAAATTCACCCACAGCCCTCACCTGGTGAGGATTTACCCGGGGCCAAGCGTTGTTGCAAGATAAATTAATTGAGGCAGAGGTGATTTGACATCCTTGCATGGAGCTGTGGAGTGAAAATCGGGCTCTCAGCGCTGCTGCAGCACTTTCAAACAGCTCCAGAGAGATGCTGAAGTTCAGCTCAGACCAATTTCCTCCCCCTGTGCAGCACGGTTCTCATGCAGAGGTTAATAACTCCTGATCTGTTCTGTGAACTCAGCATTTCCCCCGAATTTCAGCTTGATGTAGTGCCCTTTTCACCAGCAACACACTTCTCCCTGCCTGCCTTCCCTCCTGCTAATCAGTTTTATCAACACAGCCCCAGGTGAGGAATGGCTTTCAAGACTGAGAGCTGGAAATTCCTGCTTCATGCAAATGATGCCAGTCAACAGAGCCCATTAATGAGCTCCAAAAACCCAAAATCACAGCTCCAAAACCCCAAATATCGCTGTCAATTTACGCCACAGCACAGCCCGGCCTTACAAGTTTATGAATCTCAGCGCTCTTTAAAAAACAAAGCATTAAATCATTTAGCCTGGGAGATGAGAATATCAATTATCTTGCTCTCTATCCTTTCCCCTAAGTGTTGATTTGTGCTTCCCCTATTTCATCCCAGGGTTTTTTTGAGCGTGGGGAGAAAATTTACAGAGGGAAACGGGGGAAGCTGTGGAGTGCTGGGGGAACCCAGATTGATGTGCTCATCCCAGCAGAGTCCAAGTGCCACTCAGCATCCTGGAAAAGCAATCCCTGGCAGCCTGAGAGCTCCCTCAGCAGTGCTGAAGGTGCTCATTTTCACAGCCAAGCTGCCTGACAATGGCTCAGCAAGTCTGGAAGGAGATCCCCGTGTGCCAGGAAAACATCCAATCCTCTGGATTCCCTGCAAGGAACAGCTCCAAGGGAATAAAATGCTTCGTGTTATCAGGCAGGTCTGCAGGCAGCACACTTAATCCTTTGCTCCTGCCCAGCCTACAGTTTGTTTTGAATTCAGAGGTGGTTTTGGGTTTAAAAAAAAAAAGGAAGAAAAAGGAAAAAAAAACCCAATCCAAGCTCATTTTGTGACATTTCTCCTGCTGGATTGGGACCAAATGGCTTCAAACTTGTCCACCAAAAGGTCCCTGAGGAGCTTTGGCTTTGTGGCAGACAAATGTTGTCTTGTAGGGATTAATGAGTCCAGTTCTAGGTCTGCACCTGATTCCAGGCATTCCAGCACTAATTGATTTGTATTTCCCTCTTCCAAGCAGCATTTGGCTCCTTGTCACCCTGGATAATCTGAGCTGAGGGTGCTGGGAAGTTTCCTTCCCAAAGAAGCCTGGAAAAAGGGAGGCTCTGCTCCTAGAAGGGTTTGCAGCAGAGCATCCCTGGCTGGGGGTGATTAAAATATTTGAAAATTTAAAATGTTTGATATAAATGCTCCTTTCTCCCACACGACAT
The DNA here is from genome assembly GCF_017590135.1 of Pyrgilauda ruficollis. NCBI lineage: Eukaryota > Metazoa > Chordata > Aves > Passeriformes > Passeridae > Pyrgilauda > Pyrgilauda ruficollis. Next base: position 4,903,934 of record NW_024526822.1, read on the forward strand.
TTCTCATGCTGGGTCCTGGGGTGATCAACACCATCAAATCTTGCGCTTGGCTGAAGGTCAGGCTCAGTCTGAGGGGAGGACCAGGATCAGCTGAGAATGGCTCTGGAAAATGCTCTGCTTCCTTCCTGCTTTGGTATCCCCTGGACCTGCAGTTGGAAGGGCAGCTTTTCTGTGCAATAAAATCAATGATAAAATAGATAAAATCAATTATAAAAGTGATATAATGCCTTGCTGGAGCCTTCTTTCTGCTTCAAGAGGTGCAGCCACCCCCAGGTGAGTGACAGGGCAGACAATTCTCCCAATCCAAGCATGCCAGGAACAACCTGAAGTGGGATCACCTCCTCCCATGCAGTAAAAATACTCACAATAATCAATATAAAAAATAATTGTATCCTATAATCAAAAAGGAGCTCATTTTCATCAACTTCTCCAGGTTTTAATTAAATATGGGGGTACTCAAGTGCTCCTTTACAGCCCCTTTCCCAAGGGAGGATGGGCAGCCAGCAGTCCCTCTTCAAGAAGTATTATTATTATTATTATTATTATTATTATTATTATTATTATTAGTTGTTGTTGTTGTTGCTGTTGTTGTGGTTGTTGTTGTCAACAATAATAATAAAAATATTATTATTATTGATGTTGTTGTCATTTTGATGTTGTTTTTATTAATATTAATTGTTATTATTGTTGTTATTTTTATTCACGTTCCTTTCTGTGATGGGACACCCCCTCCTGAGCCCTGACAATAAACTTTTAGCCAAAGAAGTGAAGGAATCTCCATGAAATCCCCAAAATAACGCTCAGCCAAGCCAGAGCTGCTACATCCAGAGGTGACAACACAACTTGCAGGACAATAATAATCATTTCCCTCTCCTATATTCATTCCATAGGATTTAAAAGCCAATGGCTTTGCAGCTCATTATTGGAGATCAACTTTGACCAAATTGGGGAAAAAAAAAATAAATCAAGAGTTTCTAAAGAAGCAAGAAATTAATTACACGACAAACTCCACAGGAGAAGGCATCAGCAGTTTTCCTTTTAACTTCCTGCCCTTTCTTCCCCACAAGTCTGGTTAATTTTGAGGCAGAGCCTTTCAGAGCTCCATTCTCCTGCAGGAAAGCCTGATGGGAGCTAATTGATGTGAGAGAAACTGGAGCACGAAGGGAAAAGTGCCCTTCTCCCATTTATTATTCACACTTCGTGGTGAGAGAACCTCAAAACGTGGGGAGGAACTTCCCCTTCACCCTGTGAGCAGAAACTTGCCAAATTCTTGCTCTGGAGACACGTTTTGATTTTCCCTAAATAGCATGAAACCGTGGGGAAATTTAAAAAAAAGGGGGGAAAAAAGGGACATGGGAAGTGTCAAAGGTTTCTTCAGGCTGGCAGAGCTGGGTGTTGAGGGTGGAGAGGGGAATTTGTGTGGAGAACTCAGAGCACCTTCCATGGTCTGAAAGGGCTCCAGGGCAGCTGCAGAGGGATTCTGGGTCAGGACTCAGGGATTAAACTGACGGAAAGTAGGTTTGGATTGGATTTGGGGAAGGAATTCTTTAATTTGGGGGTGCCCAGAGAAGCTGTGCATCCCTGGAAGTGTCCAAGGCCAGGCTGGAGCAACCTGGGATGGTGGGAGGTGCCCCTGCCCATGGCAGAGGTTGGAATGGCATCTTTCAATTCCCTTTCCAAACCATTCCATAGGAACCAGCTGAAAGGAATAAATCCCACTTTTTGTCTCCCAAAGGCTCAGCACTTGTCATCTCAGCTCCCCGGTGGATAAATGCTCCCCCTGCCACTCTGAGCTGTCACAAGGATTTGTATCTGCCCTCATTACATCCCTCCCAGTCATGGGGTAATTAAATCCAATGTTGCTATAAGTCTCACTGAGCAAAGGAAAATTCACCAGATTAATCAGAATATCTTTCAGAAAGGGTTCTAAAAATATTCTAAATAGACCAGAAAAGCTGATGAGTGGCACTCTCATTTATCACTGAGCCAGGCTCTGGATACAACAATCAATTGGGGTGATAGATAACACAGCATCTTCTGCCTCTCCTCTTTCATTCTAGAAGCTCTCATTCAGAGCCAGATCAAGACACAATTCTCTCTATTATTGTCTCTCTCACCCACTGGAGCTTATTCTGGGCTGTGTGCTCAGCATTCTCTCCAGGGCCTGCTGTTGTCATGACTCTGAATTATGTTTTTCCCTCCTCATTGTCTCCATCCTGCAGTAATGGGTTTTTTTGGAGCACGTGTGTCCCTCAGATACTGCTCAGTCCCATCCTGCCAGCAGCCTGGGAGGATTTTGCTGCTCTCAGGGCCATCATGATGTCACTGCAGACACAAAATAGGAAATTCCCAGATGGTTCTCAAGGCCTGGTTTTGTTTTTAGTTTTTTTTTGTTTTTTCTTTTTTTTTTTTTTTTTCGCAAGTCTGGGCTGGTTTTCCATGATTCATAATTTGATATTTGCAAAGCAGTTCTTTAAACCTCCTCAGCTTTGTTGCTGGCCCTGATAGAACTGATGGCCTTCCTCCATCAGCTCAAATTCATCCAGGCCATTTGTAAGGATAACTTCCCAAGGGGGTTTTTTGGGTTGTTTTTTTGGGGTTTTTTTGGTTTTTTTTTTTTTTTTGGTTGTTTGTTTTTGTTTTTGGTTTTTTTTTGGGGGGGTTTTTTGGTTTTTTTTTTGGCCAGCTGATGTTCTGACTTTATTGTTTCCTGCCTTTCACAGTGGCACAAGTCTGACTGGGCAAAACTCACAGCTCATTTACGTCAAGGACTGAAGCAGCCACTCGTCATCTGCAGCTGGGCCAAGTCAGCTGTGACAGAGGGGATGGAAATATTCCCACTGGAGCAGCCAGAGAGCTCAGATCCAGGGAAATGTCCCTGCTGGGATCAGTGTCACTTCAGCTGCTACTGAGAACATTTATTATAAATATATCATGCCATAAAGTGAGGCTTTGCTTCTCTGGTGGAAGTGACCTTGCAAAGGCAGGAGGGGATGATGGAACTCTCTGTGCCTGTGAATTCCCGCTCCAAGGGAAAACATCAGATCCTGAGGAAATGCAGATGCTGTTTGTTGAGTTTGGGGCAGTTCTGCAAAGCTGGTGCCACCTCTGCACCCTCTCCAAAACTGCTCCTGCATTCCCCTCCCATGGAAAACCCAGATCAGCACCAAGAGCAGCCAGATCACACCTGGAGAGGAATTCAGAGCTCCTGACTGTTCCTGTGGCTGCAACACAACCTCTGCGAGGGCGCATCTCCCCAAAATTAGGAAACAAACTGGTGCAATGTCCAGGGGAAGGCAGTCTGCAGCAGATTGAGCAGGTGCACCCTGAGTAGGTGCACCTGAGAGCAGGGGGAGCGTGAGCTGGGCACTGCCTGCCAGCTGGAACACAACCTCTGCCACAACACAACCTCTGCGAGGGCACATCTCCCCAAAATTAGGAAACAAACTGGTGCAATGTCCAGGGGAAGGCAGTCTGCAGCAGATTGAGCAGGTGCAGCTGAGAGCAGGGGCAACGTGAGCTGGGCACTGCCTGCCAGCTGGAAATGACCTGGGGAAAGAGGCAGGCAGCAGTGGAGGAAGGAAAGGATATTAAAAACACAGCCTCATGTTTCAATGCCAGAATTATGGGGGAAGCAAAGGAAACAGGCTGGAAAGCAGCACAATCCCTCTCAGTCACTGGATGCTGCTGCACCAGGGCAGAGCGGAGGGGCCAAGGTTGAGGGAGCTGCCATTGATCATTTTTGATTTACTGCTGCCCAGACAAGAGGAACTCGCATGATCCATGGGCTGTATATTCTTCTATTGATCTCCCAGACTGGGCTTGCTAAACTCCACATCCATCACCCCCCAGCCCTGCTCAGATTCCCCCGAGAGGCAGCTGAAGAGAAGCCACTGTCCTGTCCCCCGGGCCGAGGTCCAAGTGCTTGGTGACAGCCAGGGACTGGGGCTGAGCCACTGCCTGCCTGATGGATTGGCAGCATTTCCAGCTATTCCTTTCTCACCTGGAAAGGGCAGAGCAGCCTGGGGGAGTTGTGCTCCCAGTCCCCACAAACTGATGGGGAAGGAGGGAGGAGAATTCACCCCCGGCTCGTGCTCAGCTCGCCCCACACCTCATCCCACTCCCACTTAATTTAATTTTAAAAACTTCCTTCTCCCAAAAATAGAGCTCTGAGCTTGCTTTCCAGCTTGGCCACAGCCTCAACTGCACGTTTTTAAGGATATTTCACTCCTATTTCACCACCCTCTGTTCCAATCCCGACTCCAGTCCTTTGCCAAGGTATGTCCAAGTGGGGAGCATGAGGAATGAGAAGACAGCTGGTGAAACAAATGCAAATCCCTGTCTACACCTCCTTAATCTGTTTTTTCCTGTATTATCCCTGCCAGCAAAGACTATTTCTGGCCTGGGCTGGCCTGGCTGGGGAGGGCTGAGGGGGCAGAGGGAGGCTCATGGTGCAGGCAGCAATAAAATCTGAAAGTGTGGTTGAGCTGGTGCAGATTTTGAGCTGGAGAGTCAGGGTTTGTGCCTGTAAAGTAATTTCTCAACTCTCAGATGGAGGGATGAGACTCAGCTCAGAGGAGAGACTGATGGTCACCACCTGGGAGCTTTTTACACCTTCACCAGAACAACCGAAATCCTCTTTGCTGAAAAATTTGTGGCAACTCCCACAACTCCCCTTCAGTGCCAGCTTCTCTCGCAGACTGTGGGAAGAGGAAGGGTTTCAGGATCACAGAGGGGTTTGGATTTGAGGGGTGCAGAGATCATCCCCTGCCATGGGCAGGGCACCTCTCACTGTCCCAGCTTGCTCCAGCCTGGCCTTGGGCACCTCCAGGGTTCAGGGGCAGCCACTGCTGCTCTGCCCTGTCACCATGACATGGAAAAATCCAGGATTCTTCTCCTGGGAAGATGAGCAACCTCAGAGGAAAAGAAAAACAATATCTGATCGCTTCTCCCCGTGTTTTGCTGCTCTGGGATGTGGCAGGTGCATCTTTGATTGGTTCCACGTGAATTGTTTTTACTTAATGACCAATCCCAGTCCAGCTGTGAGGGACTCCCTGGTCTGTCATGAGTTTTTATTATTCATTCTTTTCTAGCCTTCTGATGTATTCTTCTCTCTAAAATTTAGTATAGTTTTAGTATACCATATAATATATTATAATATAACGAATATAATATAATATAATATAATATAATATAATATAATATAATATAATATAATATAATATAATATAATATCATCATAGAATAAATCAGCCTTCTAAGAATATGGAGTCAGATTCATCTCTTCCCTCGTCCTGGGACCCTCAAACACCACAACACGGCCCCAGTACAGAACCAGTGCAGAATGGGGTGACCTAAACACCCTGCACAAACCCCAAAGTTATTTCTCTATTTCTAAGAAAGAACACCCCCAGATCAAACTCAAGGAAACCAGGGGCAGTTTTGCCCCAAACAAGGACTGAGAAAGGAAACATCAATGAATCATTTGAGGATTCATCTCCCACCTGTCCAGCCATCATTTTCTTCTGCTGGGATCTGCAAAACGTCTCCTGAAGGCGCTGATGGATCTGACAGCCCCGAATCCATCACCTGAGTTCTGCCAGCAGCTCTGCAAGGATCTGTGCAGAAATCCTCAGCGAGCCTCTCCCCTGCCCCTTTCCTGTAGGAGATGCACGTGTGAAGAACACAAAGATTTATTAATTTGCTCCCTTCCTGATGTTCCAGGTGTAAAAAAAAGCAAGCCAGGGATGAAGGGGATGAGTGGGTTAAGAGGAATCTTTCTGTGAGACAGAGAGAAAAAGGAGAAGTGAAATCAGACATTACCAGGTGATCTCCTGCTGCCCTCCCAGTGCAAGCAAGAGCCACATTAGGACTCAAGGAGTGTTGAAAAACCTCTAAAGGCTCCAAGGGAGAAGTGCTGGCAGGGGGGGGGAGGAATGGCACTGCCAGGTGCCATGCCAGGAGATCTCAATGTTTAGGAGAAAGCTGAAGGTGGGTTCTGACAAAAAAAGGTGTTTTATCAACCCCACAGACTGAGCGTGTTCTGCTCCTCTGTAGGAGGGTGAAATAACCTCCAGCAAAGCCTACAGCAAGGATCCCAAATATCCCCTGTGGGGCTGAGCAGGGCAGGAAGGAGATGCTGCAACAGCCCAGGACACGTGGTGGGTTCAGCATAAAAGCACAGCCAGGGCACGGCCAGAAATAACCTTGTTCAGAGGCAAAGCCATGATATAAATGTTAAATTTAGAAGAAAAATACTTGTTTACCTATTACCAACCAGCCCCACTATTAACCAATTACTGGGAGGCAGCTCAGAGCAGCAGCTTGGCCATTAGAGTTGAGTATTCCAGGGCCTGCTAATGGGAGATAAATTCATGTCTGCAAAATTGGATGCAATTAGAGCCATTTTAGCAGGAGTTCACAACAGAGCTGACCTTTGCTTTCACATGCAGGGGGCCAACAGAGAGATGATGTCTGATATTATTTTATTGCTTGTGGGGAGAAAGCTTTTGTGTTGGGCAGGACCAGAAAAACCCACCTCAGCTGAGAAAAACATTTGGGAACTGGGGTTAGAGACTGCTCTGGGGGTTAAAAATCCTAAACTGGAGTCTCATCTTTGCCATCAGCTCAGTGTGACAGTGACTTTGCCTCTCTGTGACTGGTTTTAGCCATCTTTAAGGCTTGGCTCTCTCAAAAATCCCTCGTAGCTCCCAAATTTCCCCTGATTTCTGTTGGACACTTCCCTTCTTTGCTGTTGGCACCCTCACAGGCAATGATCACCTTCCACTGAGAGCCCAGCTCAGGCAGTCTGGTGGGGAATCAGATCATTCCAGTGAGGAAATTCCTTTTTTAGGATAAATACCAGGGATCTTTTTCCAAGCCAGAGCAGTTCTTAGCCTCTAAAAGACTTCACCAGCACTACTGGGGTGACTTTAACAACCACAAGCAGGAAGGAAAACCTTTGTCTGCAGCAGTGAGGACTGGGTGGGCACCAGAACCACCTCTCCTTGCATTTTCATGCCTAAATATTTTTTTCCTGTGCTCCCCAGTCCTGTTCCTAACCCTGGGGTCTGCAGCTACCAGGCAAAACTCTTGCAAAGTCTGGCATCTCTTAATACCCAAAGTGCTTATTTTAAACACAGACTGATGGCTTTTCTCCTAGATAATGATGATTGATTCTGTTTTCCATCCTTTGTCAAGGCTCAGCACATGCCTGGAATTTTAACTACTCCTTCTTCTGATGCTTCCATGCATCCATCTGTTCCTCTGGATCCCTCTCAGCCTCCTGCTTTAAATAATGAACTTTGCTACGCTCAGAACAATCTATTAATAAATAACAATCTCGGAGATTACACAAGCCAATTAATAGTGAGGCAGCACCAGGAGCTGGGCTGAGGGATTCTGCTGAGGAGGGGGTGGAGCTGCCAGCCCTTGGGCACAGAGGGTTTGGGGGACCCTCCTGGAGGGCTGGGGGCAAAGCTGTGCAAATGAACAAACTCAGATCACCAAGGAGAGAGCGGGGCTGGAACAGCTGAGGGAGCTGGGGGGGCTCACCTGCAGAAAAGGAGATGAACAGAAGATAATTAATAATTAATGGCCCATGAACAGCCGAGATCTCCTGGAGGGAGGATTGGCTGTAGGAGAGATAAAGAAAACTGCCCAATGAACAGAGAGAACTGCCCAGCTCTGACAGATGGGAACAGAATCCACACTTATCTGACAACACAGGACAAAGACAAAGCTGAGGTTTTTTTGCAGCTCCCCTTGAGGCAGAAGCAAAGGGGAAGCTCCCTCAGCCCTGGGAATTCAGCACTGTTATAAATGCATATTATATATACCATACATGATACACAAATAAATATATATTATATTGTTGGTTTTTCACAAATATTAAGGTGAATACTATATATATAATGTTAAAATGGCCTTAATTTCATTTCTACTATTAACAAAAACTTAAACGTAGTAGTAGTAGTAGTAGTAAATAATATAATTATAAGTAAACTGTCTGTTTAATCAAAGTAACATCCAGTAAACATATAATAAATACCCTACTATTAATATATCAATTATCAACATCTACCATCTAAAAAAAATAAACCAGAATCCAAACTAAAAAGAATAAAAAAACCAAAAAACACATATACTCTAAAAAAACAAAACAAAACAAAACCAAAAAAAAAAAAAAAAAAACAAAACAAAAAAAAAAAAAACCCCAAAAAAACCAAACAAACAAAAAAAACCTTACAAAATAATTCAGTTCAGGGCACCAGGTCAGCAAATGGTGCAGTGATACTCCAGCCTGCTCTGAACCCCTCCTGGAAGTTCATTTTTCAGGGAGGAGCAGCTGCCAGCTCTCTGTGTCCGGCAGGGCAGGGATGTGGAGTGTCCCCATGGACCAAAGGGTGGCTCTGCAGGGCTGTCCCGCTCTCCAGCCCTGTTCCCTGCACTACTGGGAGTTTAGGAACGGCCTAAACCCTCGCCTAAGCCCCACTGAGCTTCACTGCGCTCAGATGAACACCCTGCCCACATCTCCATTTACTGTGTTTGCCCTCTCCTTCGTTCCTCTCATTTTTGCTCTCTGTTCTCCTGTCCTCTCCTCCTCTCCCTTCCATCTCTCAGTCCAGCTCCTGTGGGGTTTTTTTCCCCTCGTTTCTCCTCCTCCCTGCCCTTCATAATGACTTCATCTGGCAGGCAGCGTGACAAGCCAGAGAATTGAACACGGAGTTTTCCTGCTCCAGATCCATTTGAAGATTTCTCCCAGCTCTCGAGCCCCAGATTCAATTTCCCTCTGACAGAACAACAGAATTAGTCTCCTGTTGTCATAGGTAAATTACTCACAAGCCGGGTGTCAGGAGAGGGGGAAAAAAGAGGGAAAAGAGACAAGAGCAGGATTCAAAGGAAGGTGTGAGTGTGACAAGCAACAACGGAATAACAATGGAGACCAGCGGGTGACATCGATCACAGCTGACAAACAGGGACAAAGCCAGCTCTGGATCAAACACAGGAATTATTTACCTCTTCTTCCCTCAGCCCTTGAGCCATTCAACCTCATTCTGAGCATTTCTGTGTCTTGCAGAGGACGCATGAAGTCTAAATAACTCTGAGATTGAAAAATATTGTGTCTGATTGAGCTTAGGAGGGTGGATTTTGTCACAAGAATCCGTTCACAGGAACGCCCTGAGCTGGAGAAAGGCAGGGATGAGCACACAGAGCACGCCTGGCTCATGAGCAGGCAGGACATGGCAAGCTCTCAGGCTGGCAATCAAATTGAAAACATTCACATAAAAAAGGGGACAAGCAGCAAATCAGCAAAACCTCCTCTGTCTTCACACCCTGGCCTTTAATTCCTGTCTGCACCCAGAGCAGTCAGCGGGGCTGCAACTGCAGGACAGCACTGCTGCCTACAAAACACTCAATATTTGTCACTGAACACCATCTCTACCTGGTTTCTGGTTTTTATTCCCTGCCTGCCTGCCCTGATGCTCCGTCGTCCATCAGGGGTTGTGTCAGACACTGCTGATTTCATCTGGATGTCACAGGGGGTGGCAGGAATGGGAATTCTCCTGAGCAGGAGCCATCTGAGCCTTCACATCTCATCTGCCTCCTCACCCTCCAGGCTGCTCCGGGCAATGAACAGTCAGGCCTCAACACAGACGGGATTTTTGGGGTTTCTGGTGTCCTCTCTGAGGTGGCTCCTGCCCTTCTCTCCTGCTCTTCCAGAAAATTGGAATTTTGGAATGAAATCCAGGAGGTGGAAGGTGGCAAAGGGCACCTGAGTGAGCAGTTCAGGGCTGGAGGAGGCACCAGCTCAGGAAATGGTGCTGTGACACTCCAGCCTGCTCTGAACCCCTCCATGAAGTTCCTTTTTCAGGGATGAGCAGCTGCCAGGACATTCCCAATCCTCAGGAACCCAAACATTTCTCACGGGTGCTTTTAAGGGAGAGAATTCAGAGAAAACTTGTATCTGGGTAAATATTGGCTGCAGAATGACACCCTGAACCCCCAAACCAGGACAGAGAGAGCCCTGGAGTTTACAAACACCAGCAGGGAGGGAAGGCCAGACCAGAGTCACCTGCAGAGCCACCTTAGAGGAGCTGAACTTCACACCAAAGCCAGGCTTTATTTGTCTATTGACAGAACAAAGGGCTTTGTTGGTCTTTCTAACCCACCCTGAGCCAGTAAAGGTCTCTCTAATCTGCCAAAGGCAGAACAAAAACTGGGGGCTTAAAGCTGAAGCAAGTCAGGCTGGAAGGAGGACAGGATTTATTTTATTTTTTTTTTTCCAGAAAAGAATATGGATTGTGTCCCTCAGTGCCTTTAGTTACAACTGGGCAATTTAAAAAATTATTTAAATTCTTTCTCCTGAGTTTTGTCTGGAGCTGCCAGGCAGGGTTACACAGCCTGCCTCAGTCCAGCTCAGGATTAATAAAGGGGGAGCATTAAGAAGCATTAAATAACAAGAGAGAAACTGCAATTGTCCAGAGCACTCCACCACTCAGTCTGGAGATCCCTACAAATCCACACACACTGGAACCTGCTGGAAATACAGATTTCCTGCAAGGCAGAGCTGGGCTGACTTTGAAATCACCTTTTCCCAAGCACTGCATCAACTCCCCGCTCCTCCTCTTCCTCCCAGGAGCTGCCAAAGCCCCCTCGGCAGAACTGAGAGGAATTTCCACGACAAAAAAAAGCTGGAAGATCTCTCTTCCCTCCTCCTTTTCCCCCCTTCCATGAATAACATCAGCCACTGACCTTTTCAAGCAGGGTGCTTGGTGTAAAATACGAGTTGCAGCGCTCAGCAGTGCCCGTGGAGGAAGGAAGGGGATGGGGAAAGCCTCATCCCGCTGGCACGGCAGGGAAAGGGCTCCGAGCTTCTAACAGCCCACCAGGAGGGTTTATGACTCTGTTTCTGGCATTTTAAATTCATGTCATTATTAAGAGAGAGATTGTTTTACAGCATTATGGCTTTTTAACAAGGTGAACGCCACCAACCCCACCTCAGAGGAGAAAAACGGGGGGAAAAAAGGAGTTTGGAGAGGCAGTTGTGGCTCTTGAAGGGATCAGCAGTGACAGAGGAGCTGTAAGGAGCCCCCCAGGGAAGAGTGGGGTTTAATTTCTGAGTTATTCACCCTCTGGGTGTGCCCTGCAGAGCAGAGGGACAGGGCAGGTTTAGTCCCCAAGGTGTCCCCAGCACAGGGAGGGACAGCACCAGGAACCTCAGCTCTGCCTTCACCTGGGCTCTCTGCACCTCTCCCTGCCCTTCCTTCCTTGGCTATCCCAAAAATGTACCCAAAAAATGGCAGTTTGTTGGCTACCCTAAAAATATACCCCAAAAAAGGCAGTTCCTTGATTATCCTAAAAATGTACCCAAAAAATGTATCCAAAAATGGCACTTCCTTTGCTATCTCCAAAATATACCCCCAAAAATGGCACTTGCACTTCCTTGGTTACCCTAAAAATGTACCCAAAAAATGGCACTTCTTGGCTACCCTAATGGCAGTTCCTTGATTATCCTAAAAGTGTACCCAAAAAATGTCACTTGCACTTCCTTGGCTATCCTAAAAATGTACCCAAAAAATGGCACTTCCTTGGCTATCCCAAATATGTACCCAAAAAATGGCAGTTTGTTGGCTACCCTAAAAATATACCCCAAAAAAGGCAGTTCCTTGATTATCCTAAAAATGTACCCAAAAAATGTATCCAAAAATGGCACTTCCTTTGCTATCTCCAAAATATACCCCCAAAAATGGCACTTGCACTTCCTTGGTTACCCTAAAAATGTACCCAAAAAATGGCACTTCTTGGCTACCCTAAAAATGACACTTGCACTTCCTTGGCTATCCCAAAAATGTACCCAAAAAAGGCAATTCCTTGTCTGGGCAGCTCCTGCCTCGTGCTCTGGAACCCTGGAGCTGCAGCCCAGAGAGCAGGAGCCTGCACTCATTTCATTCACTGCTCTTTATTGCTCCATTTATGATGGTTTTTGATTTTTTTAATTTTTATTTTTTATACTATAAACCAACAGATCAAGCAGCGAAAGACACCAATTTTACCACTAGACAGGTGGTTGCTGGAACATTCTTTGCAGAGCCACCAGGTTGATTTCTGCTAACTCAATCCACACCAAATTCCCTAAAACCAGCCATGGACAGTGGTGCTTCTTCCAGAGGTGCCAATATTCTGAATAAAGAAGTCTCAGGGAGCTGGATTCTCTCCTTGCTTACACTGGTTTAGACTGGGATTAGCTTTGCAGGACGATTTCCAGCCAGGGTGTGATTAAATCCCTTGTTGTGGAGGGAGACTCCGAGCATTAAACAGCTTTTATTTGGTGAGCAGAGCAATAAAACAATGCCCAGCAGGACAGCAAGGCCAACCTCTGGCAAAATCCTGAGCTTCCAGAGCCTGGAATCTCAACTCCAGAAGCACTGGATGCTTTTAGCTGTGATTTGTTGGACGGTGGCCACCTCACCAGGCAGTTTGCCCGATGCTGTAACAATAACTGCATTATTTGCAACATCACAAATCTTTACTTCATCTGCAGCCGAGCCCAGCAGAGGACATGGATCATCAGCTCAGTCATTAATGAAGGTATTGAGTAGCTGAGGACCAAAATAATCCATCCCTGGGGGAGCTGCTTTAAGCACCCTGAGCCTCTCCTCCACCTCCTGCTCAGCCCGTTAATTCCACCTCAGGAAAGTTGTCCTTGATCAAAATTCCAGCTGATAGCAAGCCCTGAGAGGAAAATAAGGGTGTTCTTACAATGCCTTAAGTTTTAGCTGTCATATTTTTCAGATTCTCTGCTGCTTAGGTGTGGAGCTCTGAGCTTCATATCAAGTGTTGGCAAGTTCTCCTCACAGCTCAGTCACACAAAACAATAATTTTCCAGCCCCAGAACCAAGGACAACTGTTACAACTTCAGGCCCCAAAAGTGCAAACAACAGGGAATTGAGGAGAGCAAACTGTGAGACTGAGACTGCATAACCTGGAGCTGTAATTGGACAATTAACCCCAGTATGGAAATGGAGCAAAACTTATAAAAGTGTGAAAACTCGTGACCAGGATCCGTCTTGGATCTGTCCTGGATGTAGCCTTGGCCAGGCTGTTGTATTGGCCAAGGTGTTTCCTTTAAAGGCTTTTTAGTAAATTTTTTTTTTTTTTAAGTCTGTTGAGTCTCTGTCCCACATCAGCCTCTCCAGGCATGACTTCCAGCTCTGCTCACCCGCCAGAAATCCAGCAAATGACAGAACTCCTGTTTGAAGGCACCCACCTCTGCTGACTCACATCGGGTTTATTTTTGTCCCCTGCTGTGTCCTGCCACACCAGCCACCTGTGTAACCCAGCTTTGACCTCCCACTGCTGCCCTTTGGCTTTTTGTGCTCAGTTTGAGCCTTGCGGCTCTGGGGAGAGCTCTGGCAGAGCGTTTGAAGCTGAGGGCTGGGCAGGGTTTTCACCTTCAGCTGCAGGGCCACACGTGCCAGGCTCAGGCACTTTTCTCCTCTTCCCCAAAGCCTCATCAGCTAATGCAGCTCCCAGAGAGCAGAGCTGGCCTGGATCCAGGGCTCGGCAAGGACACGGTGAGCTCACGTCTGTCTGCAGCCCCCACGGACAGGGTCCACCACGGGGGTGAATTTCAATGAGCACCTTGGATCCTCAGGGGTCTCAGCCTTGATTTTGGGAGCAGGCATGCCTCAGGTCTGAGCTTTTCTATTTTTCAGGTTCTGTGCTGCTTTAGTGTGTAGGTCTGGGTTCACATCAGGGGATGGGGAGCGGGCATCAGCAGAGCAGGGAATGGAATGGAATCCCAGGATGGTTTGGGTGGAGGGGACCTTAAAGCTCAAACATTTCCACTCCCTGCCATGGGCAGGGACACCTCCCTCTATCAACACAGCTGCACATCAGGTATTGCCTTCAAAGGACAGGAATTTCTTCCTTTTGGGATATTTTGTACACAAAACTCCGTGCAAACCTCTCAGCATTGAGACAATACACAGCTGGTGGCACAAATTTCCTTTCAGTCAAGAACCAAACAATTTTTCTTCTTTTTGGCCCAGGAAATTTGTGGAAGAAGCCAAAGCTAACAACTTAGCTGTATTAGGGGAGGAAGATGCCTTTATTTCAGGTTTCTCAAGTCTCTGTTGCTGTTGCTCCTTCCCAAAAACCAGCACTCAGACAAACCTGAATAACCTGGAGAGGTTTTATTTCCCTGCCTCAAGTCTCTGTTGCTGTTTCTCCTTCCTAAAACCAGCACTCAGACAAACCTGAATAACCTGGAGAGGTTTTATTTCCCTGGCAGGAAAACTTTTCCCTTTGTTGAGCGTGACCAGGGGGTTAAATTCAGCATAATCAGACAGAAGTGGGGCTCTTCACCTGCCTGAAGTTCAACATGCAGGTGCCAACGCTTCAGGAGACATCAGCAATTCCTGATTTTCTCCATCCTGCCCTGTCTCCCAAACTCTGCTGAGCACTGAGGCGTGAGGGGCTGCCCAAAAAAAGCAGAGCACAGCACCTCTCTGCTCCACAGGCAGCAGCCACCCCGGGATTTTCACCAGGAGAGGGAATAAATAAGCTCTGAGTGACAGAGTTTTTAACAACAAAATCATTCCACGGGCAGAGTGTGTAATGAGTTCCAGTCAGAGCAAGTTATGGAGGAATAATTTTCTAGTACCTGCAGCTAGCAACCACTTCATGGGTGCTTTTTATTCCTGGGCTGTAAATTGATTTTATACATCATTTATCAATGGAGGCCTGGCTTTATAATGGGGATATTTTAATATTTATGCCTCTCCACCCGCATGCTCAGCAAACAAATAGGAACAATAGGACATGGTTGGTGTTACAAGTCCCTGCTCCCAGGTAAGGGTGATGGAGGTCTGCAAGTGACAGATAAACCCAGGGAAATTTGATTATGGGATGCATAAAGAATTACTCCTGTGCTGCTGGAGAGGATTAAAGAAGTGCTGAGGGCTTAAGTTTTGTGTTGCATTTCCATATTTTGGCTTTATAAGGCAAAGGGGTCCTCGGGGGGACACACATGGCACACCCAGGGAGTGTGGGTGGATCCTGGTCCTTGGGGGGATGTGATCCAACACCTTGAGCTGCTGGATTGTGAGAACTCCCCCAGACCATGCCAAAAACCCCACAAAGTATAAACCCCTCATCATCCCCAACTCAGCAAAGGCTGTGCCCCCCATCCTGAGGCAGAATTTGGAATTTGGCTGTTCTGCAGCTGGGGGGAGGATGGGCAGCAAATTGTCCTCAAAACTCTGCCCTGTCCTTGCTCAGCCCTCTCTAACTTTCATTTTCATTGTTTTACCTGCTGGGCAGCAGCGATCCTGAGTGTTTTCCAAACAAAAAACAAACAAAAAAAAAAAAAAAAAACCCCAAAACATTTCATGGCTCTGTTTATTTTCATCAACTCTGTAAATAAAACCCCTGGCAAGTCCCTTCCCTCTGCTGCAGAGCACTCACCCAGGGCTCCTGCAGAAAGATCCCGTGCTAAACCAGCCAGCTCCAGGGATGGGACATTAATATTCAGCAGAGAAGCTGGAAAACACATTTACTCCCCACTCACAGCTAAAGCTGTTCTTCAGGCAGCTCCTTAATCTGTGGTCACCGTGCTATTTACTCCCAGAAAGGAGATGAATGCTCAGAGCTCTCAAGCTGGTTCAGTTGCAAAAAAAATGGACTTAATTTAGGTTTAATTCATGTGGGTGGAAGGCAAAAGCACCTGCAGAGGATGGGAACAAACCCCGTGTGCTTTGGGGTGAGGATGCACCTCCACAGGGCCATAAATAGAGAGTTACACTCCCACTGCACTAATTATCTCCCCATTAACGATGTTGATGAGGCAGAATCTCTGCCTTGGTAAATACCCCATTGTTTATCAGTGCAGGTGCAACAACAGAAGGACAGGAACACCTAAAACACCTTTTTTTAAAACACCTAAACCACCTTTTTTTTCCTTCTCCCACACTCCAGGCATCACAGGTAATATCAATCACAGGTAATATTCATCTCAGGTAATATTAATTACAGGTAATATTCATCTCAGATAATACTAATCACAGGTAATAGTCATCTCAGGTAATATTGATCAAACGTAACATTCATTTCAAGTAATACTAATCACAGGTAATATTCATCTCAGGTAATATTAAAAAAATAAATAAAATTTAAATAAATTTAAATTTAAATACAATTAAATCATATTTTGCTTCCTGCCTCACTTCCCTGCACCTTTCCAGCTCCTCAACTCGGCCTTGGGAAGACAAAAGCAAGAGAGGAGTGAGGCAGAGATAAACCCCCCAAATAATTCTGCCTTGCCCTGGGAGGAAGTCTCCAGGATCCCCAGGCTCTGCCTGCTTAGGAGAGCACTCAAAGCACTTTTCACTCTCTTTTTTTCCCCATTCTCCCTCCCTTGCAGCACGAGGAAAAAGTAGAATTTCACAGCTTCTGGCTCTGATGGTTGGGTTTTTTTTAGAAGTGAGTGGAATGCGCTGCCCTGCACACGTTCCTGCAGCAGGATGCGCTCACAGGGACGCTGGGGAGGAAAAGCCCAGCTGGAAGATGCACGGAGATCCTGCCTGTTCCTTCTCCTTTCAGCCCTCTCCTGGAGACCCTGCTTTGCCAAGGGAAAGGATGGAAGAACCTGGGTTGGAATTCAGCCCATGGAGGCAACAGTTAAACCCCAACCCTCCCTGCAAGGAGGATCCACAGAGCACAGGCACAGGAGAAGGCAATGTCAGGATAATCACCACATCCCCATCCCTCCTCGTGGATTGAAACCATCAAGGAACCCCTTGGAGGGCAAAAAAGAAGTTTTCAGTCTAAAAAAAACCTGCTTTGTCAAGCAGGAAGAGCTCCCTGCCCCTCTTGCCTTCCCCAGGGGAAAGGACAGAAAAGCCAGGGTGGAATTCAGCCCATCGAGGCAACAGTTAAACCCCAACCCTCCCTGCAAGGAGGATCCACAGAGCACAAGCAAAGGAGAAGGCAATGTCAGGATAATCACAACATCCCCGTCCCTCCTCATGCATTCAAACAGCTGAGGAGCCCCTTGGAGGTGGAAAAAGAAGTTTTCAGTCTAAAAAAAAATTGCTTTGTCAAGCAGGAAGGGCTCCCTGCTCCTCTCCTTCCCCACGGTGCCTTCCAAGGTCACTGAGCTGATCGGCCCTGGCACATCAGCTTTGTCCCAGGGATGTCTTGGAGGAGCTGCAGCCCCCGGGAGGTGGCCCAGGAGGGGAATGTTGGAGTCACAGCGATGCCCTGAGCTGGACAAATGTCACCGAGATGCAGCTGTGACCCCGCAGTGGCAGCCAGGAGATGCTGCCACAGCCTGTCCCTCCCAGCAGGGTTTGCTCACACAGCCTCCCCTAACCATTCTATTTAAATAACAGCTCCGCTGTCAGCTGGGCTTGAAACCCGATCCCGTCCCTGCCCAGCCCCTGCAGCAGCAGGGCTGATGTGGGAATTGAGGTCAAGTTGGGTTTTTTGCCCCCAGACAGGGGCACGGAGCTGGGCTGGGCTCAGGGCTGCACCAGCAGGGCTGTGTGACAGGAGGCTCCAGGACTGAGGTCTCACCAGGTGTTTGATGCTTCCACAGAGAAAAATGAGATGTGAAAGCAGCAGGAGGAGAGCAGGAGATCTGTTTAGCTCCCTGTGAGAGCCCAGCTCAGTCATTTAATCCTCCTTGGCCTTGATGAGAAGGAAAATCAGCATCGCCCTCCGCAGCCCCCTCTCCATCCTCTCCCTTCACCATCCCCAAGCTCCAGAGCTCAGTCCTGGCACCAAATCCCTCCTTCAGCCCCCTGGCCAAGCACTCAGCCTCGAGTCTGTACCCTCCCTCTGCTGCCAGGGCCCAGAGTGGCACTGGACTGGGTCTGAGCTGCAGTCCCCTCTGTCCTGGGACAATCCCTCAATTCCCACTGAACCCCTGCTCATCCTGAACCCCAGCAGGCTCCGTGGGCAGCACACAAATCTCTTCTCCTGTGAACAGGAGAAAGCCAGTTTGCTAAAAGCTGAGCTCCAGAGTCAACCAACAGCAGTTTTCCTTGGGGAAAAAATGAGATGCAGCACAGATTTCATGGAGAGCTCCCTGATCCTGGACCTTAGGGCAGCAGGGTTTGGGGAGAGAGGTCAGCCAAGAAGGGGAAAGGGAAGAGAGAAATTAATTTTAGAAGGTTTAGCCTTATTTGGAGGCTAAATAATTTGATTAACATAGAAATGACAAAGAAACATTCCAATGAATAAATCGATATTCAGTCCCGAACACCCTGGAGAAGGGAGCACAGGCAGGTGCCAGATCCCTGCACATTTTTTTGTGTCTCCATTTTTCTTCTTTCTTTTTGCCACCTTCCCCTTCTGAGGCTGATGTTTGGAAGGATGCACAGAGCTAAATAAATCCTGATAACTCCCTGCTGGCAGGGCAGGGGGTTCTTCCCCTCCTGCCTGTGCCTGTCACTTGTGATCCACTTGGACACGGAAACAATTTTGCTCCTGGATGGAAAACAGACCCTTTGCCTTGAAAGATCAGCCCAGCTTCCTGCTGATGCATTTGTGAGCTGTCATTCCACCCTGCCAGCGTGTCACTCACTGCTGGAAGTGCCTCCTGCTGCTGGGGGACTGGGAGGGAGGGAAGGAGAGGGGATCCCAGCACCTCTGTGCCCACATCACAGCCAGGGTGGGCTTTGGAGGGAGAACACCCCTGGGAAGGAGCAGGCTTTCCTCCCCAGCACGGCTAAATTTTGAAATTATGATAATAGTAATAGATAATCAATAATATCTGACACTTCCTGTCGCTAATTTGCTAATTTTAACCACAGAACCTGGGGAAAGGCCCCAGCTGTTCACCTGACCCCAGCACTGCACATCTGGCTGTTCTGCACAATTCCCACAATCACAAAGTCACCAGGTTGGAAGAGACCTTCAAGATCATCGAGTCCAGCCCAGCCCCAACAGCTCAACTCAACCCTGGCCCCCAGTGCCACATCCAGGCTTTGTTAAACACACCCAGGGATGGTGACTGCAGCACCTCCCCGGGCAGCCATTCCAGAACTTTATCACCTTTCTGGGAAACCTTTTTCCTGCTATCCAACCTGTATTTCCCTTGGTGCAGCTGGAGGCTGTGTGCTCTGGCTCTGTCAGTGCCTGCAGAAAGAGCCCAGCCCCAGCTGAGCACAGGCACCTTTCAGGAGCTGTGCAGAGTGATGAGGGCACCCCTGAGTCTCCTTTTCTCCAGGTGAGCACCCCCAGCTCCCTCAGCCATTCCTTGGGCAAAGCACCAAAAACAACCCCCTGCTCCGGCCTGCAGGAATTTCATCCACCCCCCAGTACCAAAGCACCTCCCCAGGGACTTCAGGGACCATTAGAGGGCCTTCAGTTCCCTTGTGAGAGCAGCACTCTGCACATCAGCTCCCTGAATTACCCCCAAACAAAGAAATTTTTGGTGTTAAAATCACTCCCTTGACATTTGGTGGCCTTTCACTGTCCCAGCAGCTCAGGGGTGGGAGGGCACAGCAGCTAAATCAGAAATTAATGCCTCTGGAGCAGGAATTGTCCTGATTTTAAAATCTCATTTAAAAATCTTGTTGAAAAATGTCATTTATAAATACTACACGTGAAGCAGGGTTCCAGACTGGGAGAGTAAAGGGGTTAAGGAATTGCTCTGGTGTCACAGCCACGGCCACTTCCCCGCTCTGACCCTGCCTTTGCCCTAAAACCTGCTCCTGATGGGATATCAGGACAGCACTGTGGGGCTCCTGAAGTGGTTATTTACATATTTTCCTCTCTCTGTATATGCTGGGAGATCTCAAAGGTGTTTTCCCCCCACGTCCCATTTTTGACGGATAGCACGGATCAATTGAAGTCATTCTCCACAAAACTGCTTTTCTATGGGATGAAAGCTTGGAATTACTCTTCCCTGGGATGGAAGAGTGGAATTAGCACATCTGACTTCCCCCCAGCACCCAGGATGCCTCCTCCTGCTCCCTCACATCCCTGATTCCTGCTCCTCTCTGGAGAACAGTGATAAAATGCATTCATTACCTCCACTTCAGCAGAGGGAAAATGAGGGGAAAGTGGTTGTTTATTAGATGTCGAGAAATACCAAAACCCTTTTAACTTGTACTCTAAGAGAAAGGAAAAAGGTAAAAAGGTAATTTTCCAGGAAGCTCCTGTCATTGTTTGAAAAGAGAGAGTAAAAAAGACTGCTTTTATTATCTGCTTTATTTATGGTTACTTAATAATGACACAGACAAGTACATTACTTGCTCACCACTTCCCTGCTGCTGCCTTTGTAAAGACAAAAGAGCAATCAAGTGAGGGCCTGTTTGCTAAAAGCTGAGCTCCAGAGTCAACCAACAGCAGTTTTCCTTGGAAAAAAATGAGATGTAGCACAGATTTCATGGAGAGCTCCCTGATCCTGGACCTTAGGGCAGCAGGGTTTGGGGAGAGAGGTCAGCCAAGAGGGGGAAAGGGAAGAGAGAAATGAATTTTAGAGGATTTCCTACTTGTTTGTGGGATATTGATCATTTTTAAGCTGTCAAATGAGAGTATCTGCCCAGGGTGGGATTCACAGGTGGTTCTGCAGTGCTGTCACCTGCCAAAAAAAAGGGAGCAGCTTTGTTTTGGGCGTGAATTCTTTGAGGCCAGGTGGGTACAGAAGAGTTGTTCCCAAATGTGATGGCCAAGCTCATTCCTCAGCACTGCAGAGGATCAGGGGACAGCAAAGTACCAGAGACAGAGGAGAAAAAAAGGGACAAAAAAGGGTTTAGTTTTGGGTCCAGGCTGGATTCAGGATGTTGCAACACCAGGCTGAGAGGTCAGTTCCCAAAGCAGAGCAAGGAAATCTGAAATACTGCTGGAGATCAGCTGTGGGAAGGGCTTGGGGATCCAGGAAGCTGGTTTGGATTTAATGCCTCAGTTTCTGACACCTGCTCTAATTGAAACAAGCACTTAGCAAATGTGAGCAAGTTCAGAACAAGACTCAAAAGAAGGGAACAGCAACCCTGTCCCTATCAGAGTCCTCCTTCTGTGCTCTTTTCTCTTTATTTTCCTACTTAAAACTAAAGAAAATCAGCTGAGCTATTTCAGAGCCTGTCCAGCTGGTGCCACACGATCCTCCAGGCTGATCCTGCCTGGGTACAATTGTCCAGCCAGGAATGTAACTCTGCAGAGGAGGGACATGGAAGAGGAAGGGAAAATTCCTTCCCCACCTCCTGGAGAAGGCTGAGCCACTTAAATAAACCCAGAGGGCTTTGTTTGGCCTTTGAGATGTATTTTTTGACCTGCCTGTACACTGATAGCCAGCACAAAGTTTTCTGGCTCCGAGGCATGGACAGCTCTTAATGAAGAGGTTTAAGTGTGTGGTGATTTATCCTGCACACAGAGATCTCCAGATCCAGTCTGGATCATCAGGGCACTGCTGGATCCCCACAGCAGGCACTTAGAGAGATTGGAGCTGTTTGAGGTGAGGGAACAATCCATCCCTGAACATCCCAGCAGCCAAGCAGGGAAGGGATGCAGCCATTAAAACCGGCTCCTAATAACTCAGAGAGCATTCAGAGCCACCCCAAACACCCTGCTACAAATCAGGG
The DNA here is from genome assembly GCF_017590135.1 of Pyrgilauda ruficollis. Lineage (NCBI taxonomy): Eukaryota > Metazoa > Chordata > Aves > Passeriformes > Passeridae > Pyrgilauda > Pyrgilauda ruficollis. The sequence goes on from NW_024526822.1 coordinate 4,925,527, forward strand.
CATTAATGAGATATTAACCCATCCCACAGCAGGGAAGGGAGCTGGGAAAGGAGCAATAAATGTGGGGAAAATGTGAATTTCTCCCATTCTCTAAATGTGAGAAATGCTGGGAAAGGAGCAATAACTGTGAGGGAAAGGCCACGAGCATCAGGATCTCTGTCCAGAAGTTTTGTTACCACTTTTTACCTTCAGCAATTTTTGCAAAGGTTCTCAGCACAGCATCCTGCACCTTTGTGGCCCCTGCAGCTCCCTCAGGAGGAAAATCCTGTTTGTCTGGCAGGTGTTTGAGACAGGAGTGCAACAGGCTGCCCGTGCAGGGTCACCTGGGCCACGCCTGGCTTCCCCACAACCTGCTCAGCCCCTGTTGACTCGAGCACAGCCAGAGCCAAGCTGTTTGCTCCCTGCTCTCATCCCAGCTGGCCTGGCACAGCCTGGGGAGCAGCTCCAGCAGCACAGGAACTGCTGGAATACAGGGAATCAAGGTGTGTGCTTGCATAGGGATGTCTTCCCAGAGGGAAAACCCCACAAAAAACCTCTCCAGTGGGATTGTTAGCACATGGATAATTCTCAGTATTCACCCTCCAGTGCAGCTAACCAGGCTGCAGCCTGGATAACAATATAACCTCCAGGGTAAGGGGCTTCTGTCACCCTGATTTTTTAAGTTTTTCTAAGCCTTCTGATGTTTACATTCTTGTAACGAACTTTCTGTCACACTTTATGTAAATAATTATTGTTTTGCAGTCTTTTATGGAGGAGGAGAAATTTGATGGACTGTTGGTTTGTCCAGTGTCATTGCAGAGGTGGCACTGTCACCCTCCAATCCACTGTCACTTTTGGAAATCTATAAATGTTGGTGTTAAAAAATTAAAAAGGTTTTTTTTACCTTTAATAGAGCAGCGAGTCTGTGTTGTGTTGTTTCGTATAGTGACAGGCTTCAGTCTGACTTCGGAATAAGCTGAGTCCATCATGACATTTGGCAAAGGACAATGCTGAGTTTCTCCTTAAAAAACCCTCTTTGGGTCACCAGGACCAGGACATTTGCACCTCCAGGTCTCAGAGTGTGGGGTGTGAGCACAGCTGGGAGCAGTGAGGAATGCAGCTCTGGGTGGGGGATATTCCATCCTCCCAGAGCAAAACCAGCACCAGGCAATCTCTGAATAAAGATTCCTTTTCCCCCTGCATGGCTCTCCCATTGCCACCTCTCACGGTGCCTGGCACGGTGGCACCCTGACCCCTGGCAGGGACTGGAGTATAAAAGCACAGAAAACTGTGCCAGGCACACAAATCCCCCATCCCTGCTGCCATCCCCCACCCTGTGACGGCCCCAGCAGCAGCAGGAGATGATGCATGGAAGAAAAAGCTGCACAGGGAGGGAGGCAAAGTCACCTGCCTGGCGTTACATCACTTCTCCCTGGCTCCTGACAGTTGTGGCATTCAGCAGCTGAGCCCCTGTGACAGGTGAGAGGATGTGCAGGGACCCAGCTGAGGAGTGATGTCAGGACAGATCTGAGAGCAGGAGGCAGGCAGGGAGGTAAAAGTCCTGAGCAGAAGTGTTTAGAATTGTCTAAAATGTAAAAAATGTGCATTTATGGGGACAGAAACAGCCTCTGCATGCATCTGGCTAAGAGTACAGAAGTTATTCCAGGGCAGGGGGAAGAAAGATGAGCCCCAAGCAAGGTGCCTCAATTAGAAAAACCTTGATAAAGGGCTTAGGGAGAGTGTGAAAGGGAAAAAAAGCCCCTCAAAGCACCACAGCCCCATCTGTCTCTGCCACAAACAGCCACACTGGGCACTAAGGAGTTTGCTGGGAGACGTTTTCCCTCTGCTGATTGATGGCATTTTCCAGGCTGTTATTAACTGGACTTCACCACTTTGGGCTGATCTATGGAGCAGCAGCAGCTTGAAAGCGTTTGGCACCGCAGCCGTGGATTAGAGGAAGGAGTAAAAAATCGAGGCAGCTCCTCAGAGCATCCCCATCTGTCAAGGTGAGCGCAGGGGCTGCAGGTGATGGGGAGGGAGGGCAGGGGAGGCTGCAAGGCAGCACTTCCCTGCACAAGGAGCCCTCTCCAAGGCTTTTCCAGGAGCCCCTGCTGCTCACAGAGTGAGGAATCGGGTGAAGGAGCAGGGGATGGAAGGAGAAGCTGAGGTTTTCAGGGTAAAAGAGGCAGGAGGAGCCTGCTCAGCACAGGCTGCTTTGGAGCGTGAGGGTGGCTGAGGGCTTGGCTCGAGGGCAGAAATAACCAATCCTCTCTTTTTTGAGGAGCCTGAACCACCTTCTCCAGCATTCCAAAAGCAGGGAAGGCACAGGGGGGCTTCCACCACCAGTAATTAGGCATTTAATTAGCAGTGAGCAGAGCACAAAGCCTGACTGGAGAAAGCATGGAACAAGGTTGAAATATTTCCCTGACCCAGCACTTCTGCTCTAAAAACACACAGAGCTGTGAGCTGCAATCACAACAGCAATTCTGAATATCAATTAATCTTACTTTAAGCAGTTCTCACTGCTGGGTTGTGATCTACAATTCAAGATTTTCTTCTTCTACGCCCTAAATTTCCTCTGGCACCCAGGAGCAAAGATGCAGCCCCACCCCAGCCTGCTGGGGACTGCTGATCCTGAATCCACACACAAAATCCCCTCCAGTCTCTCCTCCAGCTCGAGCAGTTTGCCCAACTTTAGCACTAATTTATGAATCATTTCAGTCAACTTGAAAGTGGCCTCTGTAATATTTATTTGTCCAATATCCATCCACTCAGCACTGTCTTGCCACAGTTTCAGGGGTCTAATTAAATCACAGGCTGAATTGGAAAAAGCCGTTCTTGCAGCAAGGCTGAGCTGACCTCCTCAACTCATTTATCCACTGATAACCCTCGTGTGGAAGCACTCAGCCCCCCTGAGGGAAAAACTACTTCACATCCCATTGGTCCCCAGCTTTTCCTTGACTTCTCAAGCAGCTCTTGCTTTTATTCACTGATCAGAAATTACTTGACCAGCCACCAAAAAAAAAAAAAAAATTAAAAAAATAAAGAAAAATCACCAAACCAACTCTTCATCCACATCTCCCAGGGAACCAAAGCTGTGAGAAATCATGAGAGGGGACACGCAGCCAGGGCAGCCCAGGGGTGTTATGAAAGGTGACAGCTCTCGCTGCTGCGCTGCGTTTGAAAATGTGAGTAATCATCAAGGTGTCGTTTGTGTTCTCCCTCTGATCAAAGCACTGGACAGAAAAACATCGAGTTTTGCAGGGGAGCAGAGGTGCTGAAGGAGCCCCGGCTGTCAGGAGGAATTTAACTGCTTATGGCCTCCTGTTCTGTGAGCCATTAAACAAAAAAACAACAGCTGCTTCCCCTCCTCGGCAGACCTGGGCTGTTCATTATTAATTCTGCTTTGGCGTTGCCATCACAGGGGTACAAAATCCTGCTCCCAGACCTTGTGTTAGGTGCTCAATGCTCCCAGAGCAAACAGGTGCTGCTGAAGCCAGGCTCACCCCGCCTGCGGAGTGATGCAGCTCATCTGGAAAGCTCCAAACATCCAGAAGGAAGCCAGACAGAAGGAAATTCATCATTCCCAGCCAGGTGGGCAAAGTGAGATGGAGAAACACTTCCCATTCCCACAGATCCATCTCGCAGGGTCCCTGCAGAGAGCACAGAGCTCTTTCTGTGCTGCTGTCGCTCAATCCTGCGCCCTCATGGTCATAGTAAAAGATTTTTAAATCGTAGAAAATACGGAAAGTTAGAAAGAAAGTTAGGCTTAGTAGGCCCTGGGAAATTTAAGGGTAGGCCCTGGAAAATGCTAAGGGTAGGCCCTGGGAAATTTAAGGGTAGGCCCTGGAAATGTTAAAGGTAGGCCCTGGAATTGCTAAGGTTAGGCCCTGGGAAATTTAAGGGTAGGCCCTGGGATTGCTAAGGGTAGGCCCTGGGAAATGTTAGTCCCTGTGTTTGCCAGATCATGTGAAACTGCACCTGTGTAGTCAGTATATGATAAATGATATCATTGTTAGGTGTGATTAGATATAATTATTGTGGAAAGAATCATGAGAAACTGTGTTAGGGGTTTGAGGGGATCATGAGAAATCCATGCTTGGATGAAATCAATGTATACAATAGGACAGTGTAAGTTTAGTAATTAATATGTGAGTTATATAATGATAGAATATAAAACATGTTAGGCTCAAAAGCATGTTGGGTCAGATTTGGGTCTGTGCCCCTGACACCCAGAGCTCTTCAATAAAAGCACCTGCATGTAATCATTCCGTGGTTTTGTGTTCCTGAACGCCAACAATGGTGACAGCAAATCCCAAAAACCCCTGTGGTGGCTGAGGGTACAAAGGAGCTGTAGAAGAGCCCCAAAATGCCATTTTCAGCGGCTGTGATTATCCAGGGAAGAGGCACAGAAAGCCTCAGCAGCTCATCCAAGAGCTGAGCTGTTATCCCTGAGCCAAGGTCCAGCTCCCAGTGGGACGCAGCGCCCTGCTTCCCACAGAGTGCTTTGGAAATGTCATCCTCAGCCACTGTGAAATGAAAAGGCCAAAGGAGAATTTCCTGGAGCCCGAGGCTCACAGAGAGCAGGGGGACTTGCTGCTGCCAGAGGATGCAGCCCTGGGAGGAGCAGCACAATCTGTCCCACAGGAGCAGTGAATGAGCCTCTCCAGGGCTCTCCTGTGCACTCACCCATCCATTCCTCCTCCTCCAGAGGAAAACGGGAGGATTTCTGTGCTCTGCCCAAAGACATCTGCCCTGCTCCACTCTGCTCACTCAGCAGCTGGAAATATTTCTTCAGGGATTGGCTGCTCCACCAGCCCTGAGCCTGCTGGGGAAGAGACTGCATGGATCAAGTGGCAAAGGGGGGAAAATAAAAATCCTAGGAGCTGCTGACTTGAAGGAAAATGTGTCCCTTGCACACAAGAGCTCATTAGTCTGGGGATCCCAGAGCCCCTCCTCATCCTCGTCACGCTCCAGCTCTGTCCCTGTCTGAGCCTGCTGGACAGCCCCAGGCAGGACAGCCCTGCAAAATGTGTCTCAGTTTTCCTGCCAACTCAGCTGAGGCAGGAAAAGCCCTTGGGAGCTGAGCTCTGCTGCTCTGGGTGTCCATGCAGGGACAGGGGATGGAACAGAAGGGACATTTCTGACTGGGTGGCTCCTTCTAAACGTTCCCCCCAAGGTGGCAAATGTCCTTTTGGAAGGAGGAGACAAACCCCAGCTCTTTGGTGAAAGCCCTTCCTCCCTTCTGAGAGGTTCATCTTTGTCCTCGCCTGTCCTTGACCCACGGCCAGGCCTGGGGAAGTTTCTCCACCAATTTCTTCCCGCTCAGTTGGAAAATTCCGGGGAATATTCATCATCCTGACACAGCCCTGAGCCTGGGAAGTCACCATCCATCTTTCCCCCGAGCTGCCCTGCCCTCAGGGAGATGATTATTGCCCAGGGAGGAGGCAAAGGGGATGGATCTCCCTCCATCCTTTGGGATACTGCAGAGTCCTGCAGGATGAGGAAAGAGGCTGGGTTTGGCTTCCAGAGCCCAGCAGAAGTGGATTAATGTCTGATTTTCCTCCCCTGGCTGTCGAGGCACACTCCATTCCCTGTTCCCTGCACTGCCAGAGGACAGGGAATTCATCGTTCCTCACCCTGCTCTGCTGCCCTGGCCCTCTGCCCTCCCCTCCCTGCAGATCAGGAGCTGTAAAATGGCTTTTTTTAACCCAAATTGGAGATATCAGGGTGTCAAACAGAGCAGGTGCTAAAGGGGCCTTCACACTGCTCAGCCAATTCACCTGCAGGAGCAGAAATATTGGAAACATGGGGGAAAAACCTCTTATGCAAAGAGTTTTCCTCACACTGGGAGAGGCACCTTCCCTGGGCCATGGTGGCATCTGGGTGTCCTTTCCCCACTAAAACACATCAAAAACTATCAGAAAAAAACCAAATTCCAGCATGTTGCTGGACCTCAACTCTTCTAAATTTGCACGTCCTGGACCACCCCCTCCATACTTCCTTATTTATTATTCCAAGCATTGTATATTATTATTATTATTATTATTATTATTATTATTATTATTATTATTTATCCAAGAGTTTAGAGTTGTGCCTAGGAGCCAGGTGAAAATTGTGGGACATGCCATTCCTCTGTGCCAAAAGATATTTCTGTGATCCAGAGCTGGCAGCCTGAGATCCCAAATTCCTGCTGAGGCCCAGCTGTGCCCAGCTCCAAGGACACTTTTTGCTACCTGCAGGCTCTGGGCATTGCAGGGGCAGAGCTGAAGGGCACTGGCACCACCAGGGCTGTGCGTGAAGGCTGAGGCTTTGTAAAGCTCAGCTTTCCTGCTGCTGGAGCTGGGCTTTGCCCAGAGGGATGAGTTGCAAGTCCCCAGCTCTGGGGAGAGCTCGTTCTGTGCCAGGGGAATGCAGCAATCACAGCTGACAAAGCAGTAGCCTCTGTCTGAGGAGCAGCTTTCCCCAGGTACAACATTTGCTGTGCAGGCTCTGTCTGAGGAGCAGCTTTCCCCAGGTACAACATTTGCTGTGCAGGCTCTGCAGGAGCAGCTCCTTCCCCAGGTACAGCTTTGGCTGTGCAGGCTCTGCAGGAGCAGCTCCTTCCCCAGGTAGAACATTTGCTCTGCAGGCTCTGTCTGAGGAGCAGCTCCTTCCCCAGGTACAGCTTTGGCTGTGCAGGCTCTGCAGGAGCAGCTCCTTCCCCAGGTACAGCCCCAAGAAACACAAATCCCTGTTAGGAAACTATGGGATGAAAGAAAAGAACTCCCCAAAGCCAGCCAGAGCCCCAAAGTGATGCCACAGCTCTGCAGGTGCTCACAAACACCCAGAGGTGTGACAGTGACAGGGCACTGAGGGGAAATTGCACATTTCTGCTGCCAGGCTCCTCTTCCAGCCCTGAACCTGAGGTTTGGGTAAAACTGCCCTGAGGAAAGCAGAGCCAGCATTAACTCAGGACGAGGAGAGCAGCCTGGCTGCTGCCCTGATTTCCCACGGGGCTGTGGGGTCTCAGAGGATGAAAACAACCCCAGGGAGCAGCGCTGGCTCAGGGATTATCACTAAATTCAGCCCCACAGAGCTCAGGCAGACACAGCTCTGAGCTCTCCGCATTATGCACGTCCCCATCCCCTGAACATCCTTTGTGAGCTCTCCATTTCAGCCACACTTTGGAGATAAAACCTCAGCTCAGCCTAAACAATAGAATCCATCAGCTTTTCCAGATTCTGAAAATCCCCTCCAAGCAACTTTTCTCCCAGCACCCCAAACTGCAGCTCCTTTGCAGTTGGTTTGTTTGCCTTGCAGGGCTTTGGCTGCAGCAGGGCTGAGCCCAGTCATGTGCTGGTGACTCGGTGGCCTCTGCTGGGATGCAGAACAGAAGCTGGCATCAAACAGCAGGCAGTGCCCTTGGGAGCACTCACCCTGCAGCTGGAGGAGGGGACAAACCCCACCCGGGGGCAGCAGGATGCCAGTGTCCCTTGGCAGGTGCCTGGCACCCACCCCAGAGTGGCATTTTCCCAGCAGGTCACTGCAGGTGGGGCTGCTGCTCTTGCAATCCCTTTTTTCTGCACCTTTTCCTGCACCCAGCCCAGTGTCCCAGTGGATTTGTGTCCCCTCCAGGTGTCCCAGTAGATTTGTGTCCCCTCCAGGTGTTGCACTGGATTTGTGTCCCCTCCAGTGTCCCAGAAGATTTGTGTCCCCTCCAGGTATCCCCTCCAGGTGTCCCAGTGAATTTGTGTCCCCCCCAGGTGTTGCACTGGATTTGTGTCCCCTCCAGGTGCCCCCTCCAGGTATCCTGGTGGATTTGTGTCCCCTCCAGATGTCCCCTCCAGGTGTCCCAGTGGATTTCTGCCCCTCCAGGTATCCCAGTGGATTTCTGTCCCTCCAGGTGCCCCCTCCAGGTGTCCCAGTGGATTTCTGTCTCCTCCTGTGCCCCAGTGGATTTATGTCCCCTCCAGGTGTCCCCTCCAGTGTCTCACTGGATTTGTGTCCCCTCCAGGTGTCCCAGTGGATTTGTGCCCCCTCCAGCCCCTCCTGACCCAGTGCACAAAATTCAAAATCACTTCTACATCACCCTGAGCTATTCCACACTTAAAATCTCCAGAAAAAAAATCACTCCCAGCTCCTCCAGCCCCAGGTTTTCCACGATTGTTTCTTTGCAGAGTCCCAGCAGGGCCCCCTCACCCCCAAAGGCTGAGGGTTGGCTGAGGACAGCACAGGTGTGGTGTCCAAAGCCTTCCCTCTGCTCACCTCACAGCTATTTCAAGGTGTGGCATTTCAAGTTTTAACATCCTCCTCTAAGAATAAACACATCCCTGCTCTCTGTGCTGAGCCCTGGCAGCTCCTGCCTCGTCCTCCAAAGGCAGAGTGGGGACTTTGGCCAGGTGGGGACGTGGTGACAGATGCTGCTGAATCATGGTGGGGCTGCTGCTGCAGGGACACTTTGTTCCCACTCCAGAGGGGCCAAAATCAGCCAATTTACACAAAAATCCAAGAATTGATGAGGCAAAGGAGTGCTGGTACAGCCTCTTCTGGAGTCACTTTCCAGCACTCCTCCCCTCCCTTTTTATTTTATTTTAAATTGCAATATAAAGCTGAGAAGGTCAGCTCGTTTTTACAGGTATAAATTAGACTCATTACTTGTTAAAAAGTCGGACTTGGAAAGAAAATGTGAATTTGCTGAGGAAAAATAAAAACATTAATGAGATCTAAGAATTATTAACCGGTCTGGGAAGGAGAGAAAAGGGAATTTAGGAGTGTTAATTAAAGATAACGGGCTCCAGTGCACGAAGTGAGGACACTGCAATGATACTCAGAGGGGACCAATTCTCATGACTTGGGTTTTTTTTCCTGTGCTTGTCCAACTGGAGGAGGATTTGATCAATACTTTGTGTGTGGGGGGCACAGGAGAGGATTTTGAAGGGAATATTTGGGGCCTGAAGAGGAAGGACAGAAGGCACAACTATTCCATATTATTCTGTACTGACTTGTATCAGTTCTGCTTTGCTTCCCTGAATATCTTCTATGCCTGAAGCAGCAAACTTCTATCTTATTCTCTCCAAAAAGCAGATAATTCCCTTCCCAAACGTGGCAAATTCCCAGAGAGAATGTTCCAGTGTTCTCCTGGCCTAAATTAACACAGGCACGCCCCTGACAACTCCTTGCTCCTGTGACTGAGTGCTGCCTCCCATCTCCAGTAAATCTGAGTGAAGCATTAAACAGAAACCCCTTCTCTTAAAACCCCTCCCAGGATTAAAGGACAGGCAGTGTAATTCCACAGCTGTTTAAAGTGGAACCATAAAGGTTAAGTTTAATATCAGGGAGGTGAGATTTCACCTGCCTGCAGCTATCACTCAGAGAAGCTCTCCCATGAAATTCTCCCTGCTCCTTCCCTTTCCAGGGCAGGTTCCACAGCCTGGGTCACACCTGGGGGTGGATTTCCCATCCCAAAGCCAGGTAGGAGCAGCCTGGGGTAGTGGAGATGTCCCTGCCCATGGAAATGGATGAACTTGAAGGTCCTTTCCAACCCAAACCATTTTAGGAGTCTATGAACTGGAAAAGGACCTCGGTAAAAGGGCACAGAAAGGTTTTTTCATAAGGATGGGAGTCAGGGGTGCCTCATTTTGGGTTTTTAGCTGGCACTGCCTTTGCTGACTGCTGGATTTACAAAGTTCCTGGTTTATAATAGCAGCTCTCCCCTTGTTCATCCTCCTCACCCCCATATCCCACCCATCCCTGTCACCCTGTTCTTCTAAAGTTCTGCTAAGCCTTCAGATGTTTACGTTTTTGTAATGGAGTTTCTCACACACTTTTCATGTAAATGATGATTGTTTTGCGTTCCTTTCTGGAGAAGGAGAGAATTGATGGACTGTTGGTTTGACCAGTGTGGTTGGAGAGGTGGCAATTTCATTGTCCACTCCATGGTCACTTTTGGAATTCTATAATTATCGAGGTCTGGAAATAAACGTGCCCCTTTTTGCCTTGGCCATCTCAGCGTGTGAGTTCTGTTAATTTTGTGTCATATTGCAACACATCCCAAAGCTCTCCAGCACCTCTGTCCACCTGAGCCAGTCCTTTCCCTCCTGGAAATCCCTCAGCCATCCACAAAACCTGGGCACAGCCTGCTTGGAGCTCCAAATCCCTGCAGCTCCTCTCCTGCTGCATCACCAACGCAATGGGAATCTGCCCAAGCCAACAAAAAAACAAATCCCGACAGGAGACGTTGCTGGATCCAGAATTCTGTGCCAACGAGGATGAGAGGACAAACAGAACAAGCAAAGCTTGACCTCCCAAAGGCAACAGCACCAGAATCAGCTGGGTGAAGGTGCTGACTCAGCTGGAATCCAAAAGGGGAAAGGAGGGAAATGAGTGGATTGGGATGGGATGGATCCCAGCTCCCTCCAAAAAAGTGGAACTCTGCAAGGTCTGTCCCTGTGCTAATGCAGGACTTGGGGCAGCTGCTGCTTGAGGAGGAAACCACATTTTAATCCCATAAAATTCCTTCTCAAGCTTCTCCCAGTCTCCAAATAAGCTGCTTCTTGGTAAGGGTTTGAAGGATAAATTTGGGATTAATTCCAAAGAATCATTCAAACACCCTCAGCACTGGGGGGGATGTGGGGCACGAGAGCAGCTCTTTGAAAATGTGAGCTCCCTATTTTTGGAAAGAGAGGAAAACTTTACCTTTTTTTAGCATTAGAGAGGATGGACTGAGGAAAGTCTTCAGGTGCTGAACAGTAAAATGTTCTGTACTGGCAGAAACAACCAGAGGATTAAAAAACTTCACAGGGACACAGAGATCTGTGCTCATGTCATAGTCACAGAGGGAATTTGGTAGAGACAAGTCATCCCATTAGTAAAAAAACCACAATAATCCTATTTCCCCCTCACTGTTGCCCATCTCAGTGAGATTTCCCAGCACAGAAAATGCCCATTACGCAGATGGAACCGAAAATGAAGAGTCAGTTGCTCTCAGAGGGAGCAGGAGCTCCAGACTCTTGGGAGTGGTTGCTCAGCTCAGGGTTTTGAGCTGCTGTGAGTGCCCAGATAGGAGAGAAATTTTTACACCTCAAGAGATGGGTAAATTAAACATGGGGAACATCAGCAGATAAGCTCAACCCTTTTTTCTAAAGGATAAAAAATTTGCTGTTCTCGGTCTCAGCCCCCCTGGTGACCATCACAAATGTATAAACCAAAACCAGACCCACCCCTGAGGTTTCCCCCTCGATCCTGCCTGCACCTGGAGAATATTGGGAATTCCATGCTAAGGCTGCAGCTCACCAGCAGGATGAAATTCCCCAAACCCTTCCACAGAAACCCTTCCAAAGCTCCACTGGCAACTTATTCCCCCACCAACCAATACTTCCCAGCATCTGTAGTTAGCTGAAATGAAAAAAAAAAATTTAAAAAGCCACAAAAGTCCAGGAGATGTTGGGAAGAGCTCAAGCCATGACATTTTGAGGCTGGTTTAGGCACAAACCTCATTTACCACCATCCACTCTCTGTGCCCAGCAGCTCTGCTAGAAAGCCTTGCAAGCAGGTGGAGAGGAAAGAACTTTTCCTCAGGGAAATTTTCTTCCTGACCCTGATTAATCAGAAGCTGCCTGGTGCCCTGGAGCATGGAGAGGAGGAAGCCAAAGGCAGCCAGAAGAGGTGCCCAGGGGAAGCAGCAGGTACCTGCCAGCTGACAAACTGGGGCTTGAAGTGTAAACCAGCCTGCAAGGGGATCTAAAAGCAGTTTAAAGTCTAGTTTCCTGCCGTAAAAACAAGACACTTTCCTCCCTGGGAATCAAAGAGGGTCTCCTGGGCTGAATTTCATTTCCTCTGTAATGAAAATTAATTGTAGTGGTAAAGACAAGGAGAAGCTGCAGCTTCCTCCCACCCCACAGCTCCATGCCTGCCCCTCCAGTGCTGCTCTGCAGCATTCCCAGGAATAAAACCCATCCTGTAAATGTTGTGTTTGATGCCCCATGTGTGGAGATGCGAGTTTTGACTCTATGTTTTCAGAAGGCTTGTTATATTATGATATATATTATATTAAAATACTACATTAAAACTGTACTAAAAGAATAGAGAGAAAATACTATTAGATTATTAGATTAATCTAATTATTAGATTATTACAAGGTTAGAAAGAATAAGAATAAAATTAATAACAAAATCTTGTGACTGCTCACAGCCTCGGTACAGGTGGCTGTGATGGGTCATCAAGTGAAAACAATCCACATGGATTAATGGAAAATGCACTTGTTGCATTCCACAGCAGCAGATAATTATTGTTTACATTTCGCTCCTGAGGCTCCTCAGCTTCTCAGGAGGGAAAAATCCTAGCAAAGGATTTTTCATAAAATATCATAACTACGTCTAAGTCCATTTTAATTATGGCAGCACCACATTTGCAGCCCATATCCCCCTGGGAATGCCCACAATCATCATTTCAGCACCAGTTCAATCTGTTTGTTGTGCCACAGCGCCAGCATCACTTATTTCCACCACGGGTTCTCTTCCACATAAAGAACATCCCTCCCCTGGGGCTGCTCCTCCTTCCACTCATGGGATGGCAAAGATTCCTGACAAAAAACAAAGCAAAAAAACAGGGAAATGCAGATTTTTCCATAAAAGTGATCAGGAAATACCTCTCCAGGAAAAAGCAGCAAAGGTTTTTTCTTTTTTTGATTTAGATTTTTTTGGATTTAGGCTGCAAAAGTTGCATAGTTACACCAGTCCTAGAATTTTTTCCTGGATTAGGACATGAGGCTAGAAGGGGAAAAGGAGAAAAATAGAAAGAGGATTAATAAGCAAAAAATGAGAGTATCAGATATAAAAAAGACCTTTACAAGAGAATTGAAGGCAAGGGCAGCTCCTGAGCCCCGCACTGAGGAGGATTTTTGGGATAAAACCTGGTTTTCATGGTGTGAGACCTAAAATTATCTTACTGAGATGACACAATTTATGGGAGTGATTGCAAGAAGATCAACCATGGGGTGAGGAAAGGAAAACGCAGTTTGCAAAGGTGAAGTCAGAGGAGAAAATGGATCAAATTTTAGGTTTATACCCCAAAAGGTCTGGAGGGATGATCAATCCAAGCATGGAAGAGGATGTCCCAAATCAGCTCAGCAGAGGGATATGAATCCCAGTTTCTCATCCAGTCTCCTCATGGTTTGTGCTGGTAATTCCATATTTATGGAAGGGGCAGAGCCACTGTGGATATTTCCCTTCCCAGCTGCATTTCCCAGGCTCAAACCATCAGCACAACCCATGGGTTATAACAGGTTTCTTCTTCCTCAGGGTGACAGCATCAGCAGGCAGAGGAGCCAGAGCCACAACTTCCTCACTCCTTATTTAATTTAATATTCATGAGTGATCCCAGCAGGGGAGCTCAAAAATCTTCCACTCCTAAATCCAAATGCTGCATAAAAGCACGTTATTTCTACCAAATAACTTCAAATGTGACCTTCAGATGTGCAGTTTCCACGTGCTGTGCCACATTCCAGAAATCTCCCAGGAATGACTCCCCTGGACCCAAAAACCTCACAGCTCTTCCTTGCACAGGCAGAAAATCCAGCTGGGACAAAGTAAAGCATCACATAAATTACAATCCAAACCCTGATACTCCTTGAAGAGGAGGTTTGAAGATGGGTTGGCTGAGAAAGATGTGGAAATGGGTCTAAAATCAGCATTAATTGAAGAGTTCAGATGAATTAAGGACCTGGAGACACACACAAAAAAATAAATTTAGCTGAGAACATTGTCCTTCCTAGAATTATACCCAGTCCAAATCAACTCAAGGTGAAGAATAAACCTGAAATTTTCAGATTTCTGCAGGAATTCTTTGCTGCAGACCTGCTTCTGACTGGTTTTCAGCCAGAAAATTCTGCAGCACTGCTGACTTTTTTCAAGTGGAGGGCTCCTGAATTGAGCTTTCCAGTTGTCTTGAAGCTCCTCAGCACTGCCAGCTCTGAGATTTACAGCTCACCATGGCCTCTAAATCCAGAGGCTGCCTGGAATTTCTTGTCAGGGCAGAGAGGAGGCAGCTGCTGGAGAGGCCTGATGTACACCTGGGTACCTGGCTGCTCTCCCCAGAGCTGCAGCAGAGAGGGAATGGCCACAAATCCCTGGAATGCTGAGTCACAGGGAGGTGATTCCACAGGGAATCCACAGCTCTGGCAAAGGACAAACAGCCCTGAGTGGCAGTGACCTCGCTGTGACAGGACAGCTCATCCTGCTGGCCCTGGCTGCAGGGGAAAAATCCAGGCTAAAAGCAAATTTTGGGACAACACTGCTGGATCTGCTCACTCAGCACTGCAACAACTCATCCTGTGCAGGATTCCTGGGAACAACTCATTCTGTGCAGGACTGCAGGGGACAATTCATCCTGTGCGGGATTGCAGGGGACAATGACCCATCCTGTGCAGGATTGCAGGGGACAAGGCCATCCCTAGGGACACCTTCCTCTATCCCAGGATGCTCCAAGCCCTGCCCAACCTGGCCTTGGACATTTCCAGGGATGGGGCAGCCACAGCTTCTCCGGACAACTTCTCAATCACTCGGTGGGAAAATTCTCCATCTCCTCCTCATCTTTCCCTGTGTTTCAGGTCGTTCAATCCCAACCAAATTCCCTTCCAGCAGCTTCCCCAGTCCCACGGAACCTGCTCAGTATCCCTGTCCCTTCCCACTGCTCCTCTGCACCCAGGATCGGGTTTTTCCCATTCTTTCCCGTGCCTTGGGGCTGCCAGCAGCAGAAGAGTTAAGCTGATCAATCGCAGAGGAGCAGCTCCCGGGGCCCGGTTCGCAGCCATCCATCAGCACCATTTACATGAGAACTGTCAGGCTGCAAATAGAAAGCCAGGCGATGTGAAACAATCCTGTCTGAAGGTTTTTAGCACTCCTTACAAATTGCCGCCGTGAATAACTTGTTGCCTGTATTTATCCCTTTTCAAATTGTCTCTTAGCTACACTCATCCATCTTCATTCCTCCCCGCCTGCTCCAGACACTCTCGGCTGCTGCCTCATTATTTTACATTTGTGCGCTGCCGCTTGGCTCGGGCTGGCAGAGCAGCCCCAGGAGCACAGATCCATCCCTGGGGCGATGCCACCGGGCTTCTTGTGGCCTTTCACGCATTCCCCCTCATCCCTGTGAGGGATCTAAGCCTTGGCACCAGCACATCTTCACCCCGGGCAGGACAACATCTCTAAAAAGCAGAGTTCCTGCTCCCTAACCCAGAGATTTTCGCTCTCTCCACTCAGAGCTTTCTGCAGGGATGGGCTGGGAGATGCCAGAGATCTCAGCAAGGCTCAGTTTGTCCTTGCTGTGACAGCGGTGACAACTCCTCTGCTGAAGCCCACAACTCCCTCATTTTCCTGTGCCAGTGGCACCAGACATGACAGATATTCCAGCAGTCCTGCTTGCAGGCTGGAGGGGCATCCACAGCTCCTTTGAACAAGAAATTGCAAATCAGAGCTGTCACAGGGAACAGACACCACACACTTGGAGGAGCTTCAGCTCCAGCTCCGCTCCATCACCACACAGGCAGCTGGTGAAAGTGTGCCTCCACCAGATTTTTATTCCAATTTTCTAGTCCATATTTTTATTCCAATTTTCTAGTCCATATTTTTATTCCAATTTTCTAGTCCAAATTTCTACTCCAGTTTTCTCTTCCAGCTTTCTGTTCTGGTTTTCTCACTGCTCCCTCTCTCAGGAATATCATCCATCCTCAAACCCTTCCACCCAGCACACACCTTCACCCCCACTTTCTCTCCCACCACTGCACATTTTAAACTCCTCCAAATTAAATTTATTGCTTCTCCCTTGCTCTAGCTTTTCCCTCTCTCCTTCCTTTGCCAGCCTCAGATGTATTCCCCTCTCCACACCTCCAAAGCACTGCTCTCCCTAATTTGTACTCTGCCTCGCTTTTATTTGCCTCTGAAAAGCCTTCGAGCGGCAGTGTTTGTGTGAAAGATGCTATCCAAAATAAACGGATATTGTGCCATAAATCCCAGCCCAAGCACAGCTAAGATAGGTGCAAAATTACAGCCCACAAGGAGGTGGTTTGAGAGCTCCTGCTTTTATGGAGGAGGGAAAGAAGCGTTCCCTCCTCAAGAGTGTGGCTGGGATTATTTGATGGTCAGGCTCTCAGGGCTTGGCTCTTCAAACCCATAACTCCAAAGGTCACGTTTTGTTAAAATCAAACCCCCAAATCCCTGGAGAATCTGTGGAGCTGTTTCAGGAGAGGTCCCAGACAAAACAGCAGAGAAATGCTTTGGAAAGCAACCTCAAAATTGCTAAATAACCTCTGTAATCCTGGGATGTAGCAGGATGGGGAAGCTGAGATTTGGGTTTTGGTTTGGTTTTTTTTTAGGGTCTTCCTCTCTTCCCATAATGATATTAATTTTAATTTGTTTTCCCTTTCCCTTGTAAAGCAGAAATACCCTGAAAACCAGGATTCCTTTTTAGCAGAAAACACTAAGGCAAGGTAACTCCAATTAAATAAAGAAGGAAAAAGCCCAACAAGGACATCAAAATAGGGAAGTAATTAAAATTTACAGCCGCTGGATAAACATTTATTGGCTGCTGCTGATTTATTTTGCCTTCCTCAAATCCATTTCTGAATGATCATCAACATCTGGCGGGCAGAGGAGGAGAAATGCTGCACATGAGAAGGGGTTTAAGGATATATTTTGAGGGAAATTCACTACAAGGGAGGATTTGGAGTTATATTTTTATTTTCCACTGTGAAGCTGGAGGAAAAACCAAGCCCAAAATTCCTAAGTAACCTCTGTAATCCTGGGATGTAGCAGGATGGGGAAGTTTTCTGATAGAAATACAAAATATCCCTAGGAAATAATTTTTTTTTCAGGATAACCAGCAGTGTTTAATCCAAGGGAATGAACGACTGAATTTTAATTTCGTAAATAAAAGTGATATTTTGAACTGCATGTAAGAAAATAAAGTGCACTGCTGCTGACACGGGGAGAAAGAAGTTCTTTTCTTGTTCCCTAGCAGCTTAAAAGCTGTCAATTAGCAAATCCCTATGCAAATGTGCTCCAACTTGACAGGCAGAGCTTCAAAACAGTGATAACACCACGGGAAAAAATGCACCAAAACCCACAATATTTACAGGAAGCAGCAACACCAGGTAAATATTTTCATATGCTGTAAACTGTATAGATTTAAAGCCTTCTCAGCATTGCTTTTAATGTGATTAAAGGGCAGGGAAAAAAAGGCAATGTGCAAATAAATTGCTAAAAAAAAGGTGAAAAACGGGAGGTTCAGACAACTGAGTGTCAGAGAGGAGAGTGCT
Source organism: Pyrgilauda ruficollis (assembly GCF_017590135.1). Classification (NCBI taxonomy): domain Eukaryota; kingdom Metazoa; phylum Chordata; class Aves; order Passeriformes; family Passeridae; genus Pyrgilauda; species Pyrgilauda ruficollis. The sequence goes on from NW_024526822.1 coordinate 4,942,799, forward strand.
GAATCAATAAATTGTGCTCTCAGAGGCAGAATTCACTTACCCTTTAGCTAAAGTTGGGATCTATTCACTGCCTGATATCGTGGTCACTTCCCAGAGCACTAAATCAAGGCTGGGATTTGTTAATCCCAGCATTTTGCTGACAGAGCAGAGCTCAGACCCAGCCAAAAGGCACCAGATGGGCACAGGGGGGGATCCTGAGCGCAGCAAAGCCAGGGGGAACAGTTTGGTGTTCACTTGCAGAGTTTGTTTTGCTTTGTTGGCTTTAAATTGTTGTTCTGGGGGGGAAGAAAAGAAGAAAAGGAGAAAATTTCCCTGGAAGGTGGAGTTGGGTGGTAACTCCCCGCCAAAAAAGCCCAGAAAAATAAATAGAATTTTTATTTAAAAATAAAAATTTGCAGCAGCAAAAAATATTTATGGTCAACGAAATCAGGTGCTCCTAAAATGTGATTAAAGGGCATGGGGCTCTTCCCTCTTCTCCATCCTGGCACTGCTGCTGCTTTGGGGGATTTGTCAGCCAAGGGATGAAGAGAGAAGAGCTGGGATCATGTCAGGCTGGTCTAAAACCTCAGGCGGGGTCTACAACGCTCTTCAGGTTCATCTAAAACCCCGATTCAGGCCAGCTTAAAACCTGCACTGCAAGCAGGCCTAAACCCCATTTCAGACCAGTCTAAAACCCCATTTCAGACCAGTCTAAAACCCCGTTTCAGGCCAGTCTAAAACCCCATTTCAGGCCAGTCTAAAACCCCGTTTCAGGCCAGTCTAAGAACAGTTCAGGTTCGTCTAAACCTTGCTTCAGGCCGGCCTAAATGCCTCACTTCAATCCGGCCTAACAACACATCAGGCTGGCCTCAAACTCCCGATGCAGGCCGGCCTAAAACCCTGTTTTGGGCCAGCCTAATAACACAGCAAATGTTCTTCTAAACACCCACTTCAGGCCAGCCTAATCACACAGAAAATGTTGTTCTAAACCCTCACTTCAGACCGGCCTAAACCCCTCTCTGCAGGCCGGCCTAAAACCGTCTCTGCAGCACTTCACCAACACAAGTGTTCCCCAGAAAAAAGAATTTTGACCTTTTTGGGGCAAGACTTTTTGAGGCTGTGCCCTCTCATGCCCTGGGGGAAAAAGCTGCTGACACCAGGGGTCAGTTGATTATTGCCTCAATAGTCACTGAGCTCTTCCTAAAATTCACCCCTAGGGAGGGATCAATCCAGAGAGGCAGTGAAACATCCCAGCAAGGCTTCCCTTGGTAACAATTCCAGCAAAACTGCATTTCCTGAGCAGCTGCATCACTGAATCCACACTCAGGTAGCACAACAGACTCATCTCCTGAAAATACCCCTTTCCTTTAGGTACTTTTTGTTGTATCATTTTGCAAGGGCAGGAGGAAATTTGATGGAAAGCAAGCCATGATACTAAAATATTTTTATTCTCTCTTTATTTGCTGTTGAGGCAGAAGAGGCTTTAGTTCAGCTTTTTTATTATTTTTTCCCAGACACGATTGGTGTTACGTTTCCTATAGGAAATGTGTCACAAAAGTTTTGCTGGCAGCTTTTCCATGAGCACACAGAGGGCCCTAAAAAACAGGAGAGCAAAGCAATTCCCTGCAAGTCAGACTCAATCTCTGTCCACCTTATGCCTCATTAGAAGAGAGGAGGTTCTGAGCCTGGCCCAGGGTTTTACAGCAGCTCTCAATTACCCCGTGTACATTTTAAACACTTCCCAATTACTTGGGCCACCTCTCCACATCGATGTAGGGCTGGGTAGTCCTTTGCCAAACTCCAAAAAGCAATCCAGGGAATAACAGCAGCCTGCTGCAATTCTAGGGACAGAGATGGGGATTTTTTACTCCCTAATAAAACATCACTCCCTTCCCCAGCCCAGCTTTCTCTGGACGTGGATCTCACTCACTCACTAATGATTATTATCCCTTCTAGCAGCCAGTGGGAAGACTCCAGTTTGGTTCTGCAGGGATATTTATTACCCAGGCTGCCCTTTGATCCTGTTTAGTCTAATTGAGCCTGGCACACGGCTCAGGGCTGCTGATGGATCTGCCCCATAAAGGATCTTTGCAGACAGATGGAAGTTCCATGATTGTCTCCTTTTCCCTGCTATTAGAGGAGCTGGGCTCCTTCCCTTGACTCACAATTTAATTACCAGGCATATGGAAACGTCAGGAGCACTGAAGCCGAGGCCCTTGCACAGATTTCAGTGCTCATTCCTGTGTCTTTGAGCCACCTTTGTGTCCTTTTTAAAGGCTCAACTCCTAAAACAGCCCCTTCAACACCACCCAGAAATGGAGATCCCTCAGTGAGGTGCTGCTCTGGGTGGGTTCAGTGGAAGCAGCCAGCAAAATTCCCACTCCCACAGGGCAAGGACAGAGACTGATCCCCTTTTCCTGAGCCCAATTCCCTTCTCCCCAGCCCCATCCCCTTCTCCTGAACAGAATTCCCATTTCCTGAGCCCAATTCCCTTCTCCCCAACCCAACTCCCTTTTCGCAAGCCTGATTCCCTTCTCCCCACCCCAATTCCCTTTTCCCCAGCCCAATTCCCTTTTCCCCAGCCCTATCCCCTTCTCCCCAGCCCAATTCCCTTCTTCCCATCCCTATCCCCTTCTCCCCACCCCAATTCCCTTCTCCCCAGCCCAGCATCTCTCTCAGAGTGCCCCAGCCGTCATTAGCTCTGTGATCTCCTCCTAGCTGGAGGTGCTCACACCTTGTCAGCTCCTCCAGCAGCATTTATCCCATCCCAGCTCTCCCAAATGTCAGGCAACCGTGAAAACAAAATTCCCACTCCCACAGGGCGAGGACAGAGACTGATCCCCTTTTCCCGAGCCCAATTCCCTTCTCCCCAGCCCAATCCCCTTCTCCTGAACAGAATGCCCATTTCCTGAGCCCAATTCCCTTCTCTCCAGCCCAATTCCCTTTTCCCATGCCTGCTTCCCTTCTCCCCACCCCAATTCCCTTCTCTCCACCCCAGAGAATGGAAGGAAATAAAATGTACAGAGTGGTCTAAAGGGGGAAAGGATGGAGAGGGACCCTTTGGAGAAGGAATGGGAGCACAGCTGAGTTTCCTCTGGCTTGGAATCACTTCAGTGCTCCCACAGACCTGGAGAAATTATACTGAATATTAAAAGCTTCATCTCTAGGTCAAGAAAGGTGCCTGAACACCTGGAGACATCCTAAGCAACCCCTGGATGGAAAGGTTGCACTCACCTCACTGCTCAGAGCATGGAAAACTGTCACCATGTCACCAATCCCTCCTTTCAAAGGCTGGAAATCAGCTGGTGAACTGGGAAATTTCCCTTTGAGGGTGAAATTCTGCAGGAAAATTCCCATTTTCTTTGCCAGGCACTGGGGTTGTGTGTTCCAAAGAGCACCCTCACATCCGTGCACTCTGATCCCAGCACAGCACTCCCAACTATTCCTGATACTTCCCCAGTTTGATATTTTTGTCACTTCTTCTTGCTTTTTTCCCCATTTTTTCTCTCCTTTAGGAAAAAAACAAAACCTCTCTCCTCTTGCTTTCCTTCCCCACCAATAGAACCCTGCACTTCTCTGCTCCTTTTCTCAATTTCCACTCTGTGTTTGGCCGAGTCCAATTCAATTTAAACCAAATTACTTTATTGGTGCCACTGAAACACAGGGCTTGCAGGAGCCATTAGGAGCATGTTCAACCCCACATTATGGAAAAAATATTTAAGGGAACGAACTCTCCAGCAAATGGAATCAATACATTCCACCTGAAGAATTGCCAGGCATGGGAGGAAAGGAGTTGGAGCCAAACTCGACAAAATTCCGAGCTGATAATGTGTCAGGACATCAGCAGCATTCCAAGTGCCCTTGATGCCTCAGGTTTGAGCTTTTCTATTTTTCAGATTCTGTGCTGGGTCTGGGCTTCATATTATGGGATGGTGAGCTCTCTTCACAGAGTAATGAGACAGAACAATTCCTTCTCTAGCTGGGGACCAAGGACAATCTATGCAGCCTCTGGCTGGGTAATAATTAGCAAAGATTCCATGATTCACAGAGGGCTGATCAATAATCTTTATTAAGAAACCCATTGCTCTGATAGACAGTTATGATACAGGTGGACCTAATTTGTCCTCTGATCCAAACAGCATCACCATTGGCTAATTAAGAAGCCACCCTTTGGTAAACAAATCTCCGTAACACACTCCACGTGTGCACAACACCAGGTGCAGCAAGTGAAGATAAGAACTGGTTCTCTTTCTTTTCTCTGCTCTTCTCACAGCCTTTTCCCAGAACGATACCTGGGAAAATTGTGTTCCTCTCTGTGACCAAAGAGCTGCTGCCACAATAACCGACCCAAATCTCAGCCCAAGAGCACAAACAGCGTGGGCTGGAGAGAGAAAAATGAGCAGGATCCCTGATTCCTGCAGCCTTTCCCAAATGGATGCTCCCTGTTTTTTCCAGGGATTCTGGCTGGGAGCTGGAGCTGTTCCCTTTGGATCTCCTCCTGGCTGTGCTGCTGCCAATGAATCCACACTTCTCTGTCACTTCTGAGTCATCTCTCAGATGGGGCTGAGGGTGGGCAGAGGCATTTTTAGACCCAAAGGGGGAGTGTTGGCTGTGGCTAATTTTAGCAGGTGGCCTCAAGTGACCTCTGATTCCAAAGGTTTTCCCTGGTTTGGGTTAATTTTCTCTAGGAATAATTCTTAATTACTACACTGGGGCAAGAGAGCCTCACCTAGAACAAACAGATCCTTAACTACACTCTTTAAAATCTGCGTAATTCCACCCTTCCTGAAGGAGTCAGGAGTTTTCCATCTCCTCAAACCCATTAAAAACATTATTTTTAAATTTTTTTCCCTTATCACAGAGCCAGCCCAGCAAAGCTTTGCCTGTTGCACTTCAGAGAGGCACCTCGAAGCCAAGAGCTTGCTGTGACAGCTGTGCCATCCAAAGCCAAGCTTAAAACCCAGACCCAGCCACCAAAACCAAGATCTAAAGAGATGAAGGAGAACGGAATCGCCCACCAGTTACACCACAAAAAAAAAAAAAAAAATCAGCAAAATCTGCCTTAATAAATTTACAAATTCCCATTAGACAGCATTGAAGGTTGGATAAATAAATTATGAAAAGCAGAAATTATTAAATTGTAATTTTTTGTTATTCACAAGTAAGAAGGGATAGGATGAGGGCGAAAAGGCCTCAGGATGCACCAGGGGAGATTTAGGCTGGATTTTAGGGGAAAATTTCCTCACCAAAAGGTTTGGCACAGGGGATTAAACAGATCCTGGAGGGATTTAACAGAGGGGTGGATGTGGCACTGGGGGACATGTGGTGGCAGTGCCGTGTTAGGGTTGTGGCTGGACTCGATATTAAAGAATTTTCCAACCTGAATGCTGATTCTGTTCCATGAATTCACTGTAAACAGATTTTCAGAAGGGGATTTCTGGACTCCGGATTAATTCACACAGAGCACAGTGGCTTTCCTGGAATGGATTACAGGGGACAAAGCCACCTTCCCCACTAGGAATTTTCATTTTTCCCTTCCCTAATGCACTTTTCCTGTTTCCTCACCCTTGTGCACCCCAAGCTGAGCCCACTGCTGTGCCTCATGTCCCCTTTGAGCTGGGGACAGCTCCCTGTCCTCACTGGATCATCATCCCCTTGTTCTGACAACTCCTGGAGGCTCCAAAAATCCCAACACAGACAAAGAATAAAAAGAAATTCAGTTTTCTCCTTGGAAGCAATCAGCCAGAACATGTTGTGCTTACTGCAGAGACTAAGAGGTCTCAATAAAAATTTGATTTTTAGCACAGAACTGTCAGTGCTGCCTCCCTGTCACCCTGGGGGTGGCACAGCTTTTAAAGGCACCTCAAATCCCAGGTAAGGAACATTATGATTATTCCAGATGAGGAATATTACTGTTATTATCCCAGATAAATCATGTCCAACCCCTGGCGGAGCACCAGACGTGGCTCAGCCTGTACCACCACACCTGAGTGAGAAGCTGCAAACACTCACTGGTAACGTTTGTCAAAACAAAGAACAACAAAATAATGGTGATAAATCCAGAGTGTGCTGAATTCTGAGCGTTCAATTACACAGCAGCGAGGATCCAGCTGCTGGCAGGGGTGCATTAATCATTAGTAATTGGGATGGTTATCTCCTCTTCTGCTTTATGTGTCCTTAATAGCACAAAATGCTTGCAAAATAATTTGCTATTCATCATAATTGATTGCTTTCCTCCTAAATATTAATCCCCAGAGCCATCCCTGTGTGGGACCTGGGAAATTTTCCTCTCTGAGAGGAGACCTCGCCGTGCCTTTTCCAAACATTTCTGATGCACTTTCTGTCTGCACTTCCCTCTGTTTGCTTTTTATTGCTCTCCCCCCACAACCTTGCAAATAAAAATTAATTTCTGGGCGTGCTGCAAACAAAGCCTGGCCTGGGAAAGCCTCCAGTGGAATTCTGGACGGTGCTTTTAGCTCAAACAGCACTGCCCAGGCTGGGTTTAACAAATCCATCCCTCAGCACCTGCCAGGGGCTGCAGGGGGAGGTCACAGACTGAGCTGCAGCTTCCCAAAAATCCTCATTCCTTGCCAATAATCCCCTGCAGCAGCTGGGCTGAGGGGGGGCAGAGAACATCCCAGGCTCAGGGAGGTGCAGATTCCCAGGAATATCCCAACTCCTCTCCCCAGGGAGGCAGAGAGCAGCTGGGTGGGCAGCTGAGCCCAGCACAGCCTGGGAGATGGGGAGGGACAGCAAAAAGTCACACTGAGCTCCAAAATAATCCAAATCTATCATTCCAGCAGCCAGAATTCCCAGATTAAACACCCATTCCCAAATTCTCTCCCTGGGAAGGCAGAGAGCGCAGCACAGCCCTGGAGATGGGGAGGGACAGCAACAAGTCTGACCAGGAACCAAAATAATCCAAATCCATCCTTCCAGCAGCCAAAATTCCCAAATTAGACACCCATTCCCACACTCTGCTCCAGGGAACTGCCAAAGATTCCCAAAAATCCTCATTCCTTGCCAATAATCCCCTGCAGCAGCTGGGCTGAGGGGGGGCAGAGAACATCCCAGTGCTCAGAGAGGTGCAGAATTCCAGGGAAATCCATCAGGGATCCCTAATCCTCTCCCTGGGAAGACAAAGAGCCCAGCAGAGCCTTGGAGATGGGGAGGGATAACAACAAGTCACACTGGGCACCAAAATAATCCAAATCCATCATTCCAGCAGTGCCCCAGATGGGGAGGGATAACAAGTCACACTGGGCACCAAAATAATCCAAATCCATCATTCCAGCAGCCAGAATTCCCAGATTAAACACCCATTCCCAAATCCTCTCCCTGGGAAGACAAAGAGCCTTGGAGATGGGGAGGGGCAGCAACAAGTCAGACCAGGAACCAAAATAATCCAAATCCATCATTCCAGCAGTGCCCTTGGATGGAAAAAATACAGCCAAAATTCCCAGATTAGACACCCATCCTCACATTCTGCTCCAGGGAAATGCCAAATCTCCCCCAAAATCCTCATTCCTTGCCAATAACCCCCTGCAGCATCTGGGCTGAGGGTGGGCAGAGTTGAACTCACTGCGGGGTCACCAAAACGGGGAAAAATTCCAGGTGTGGAAGAGCAATCCCTGCTGGGAATATTCCCATCCAAACACCCAGCCTGCTTTAACTCCTGACAGGAAAATTGCTTGAAAACAAAGCTTCTGCCCTAGAAAATATTAAAAAAATTTGCCCCTCGTTATCCACTGCTTCCCGTTTATCCGTAATTTTTCATCTGAGCTCGTTTAGAGCACCTGGTGCCCCTTTAACTCACCGGAGAGCATTTTGAAACTTAAATATTATCAGCTGCATTGTTTTTATCACCTTTTGCCCCTCTTTCCTGGCCCTTGAAGTCTCCAGGCTGTTTAATTAGCAGACCTGGAGTAAAACCCATTTATCTAAAGGCTCTTTAGAGCACAGCACTCCTGTTGGCATCTGTTAACCACAAAATCTGGCCTCGAACTTTTTATTTCTGAGAGAAAAAATGAGAAGTTCTCTCTCAATGAACAGCAGAGAACCCAAAACAGAAGCAAGTCCAAACAAATAAACCTAAAATGGGCTCCAAAATGAGATAATCAGTGCTAATGACCCAGAAATTCTCCTTTTCACGTTAAAAAGGGCAGCCTTAGGGAAGGAAAATTCAGATTTTTGGAGGGGACAGAGCAGGAAAAGGGTTGGAGGGGCTTTGTTCCCAATTATTTTCCTTCCTAAGTGATGGAAGGAGGTTTTTGGAGCAAGAAGTGAAGGAAAAACAGTGAATTAAAGCTTTTTTTATCCACTCTCCTCTAAGTCTCTCAAGGTGTTTTTGCTGCCTGCAGGTTCCAGCTCAGAGCAGCTCCCACCACAACGCAGTAAAGGAGTAAAAAAACCTTAAAAACCCAAAATTTTTCACAAAATTCAAGCAAACCAAACCTCCTGCCCCGGAGGAAGGGAAACTCCTGAGGCCCAGGGGTTTGGAGCTGTGCTCACCCACCCTGCTCAGCACAGCCAGGAAACTGCTCCAAAAAGGGACAAATATTGAGCTTTTCTGTCAATTCCATGAACCAAACAGCACCAGAGATGCTTTCACTGCCTCAATCCGTGAGGGTTTGCTTTTCTTCTGCTACAAATGCACACTTTCCAGGATATCTGGCAGCAATCTGGAGGGAATAAGACTTCCCAGGGATATTTTGCAATTTCCACTTAAGCTCAGTCTGTCTTTATCTTCACTGTCATCTAAACTGTGAATACATTATTTTCTTTTCCCCCCCAACTTTCCAATTTTATCCTCTCCCATCAGCCTGTCATTCCTGGGATAGGAGCTGGGGGATTTTTTATTTATTTCTTGCTTAGGCAGGAACTTCACCTTAATGTGTTATAACACAAAACATAACAGCCATTACTGGCTTGGGTGGCAAAGTTAATATTTCATTTTCAGGTGTTTTACATCCTGATGGCTTCCCACGAACATCAGGGGTGATTCTCACATTTTTCACTGGGAAATGTAATGGGCTGGAAAGACATTCCCGAGTTCTGCATTCAGCTGAGGCACAGATGGGATAAGAACCCGCAAAAATGCAGTGGTGCTGCCTGTTTTGGGGCAGAATTTCAGAGATTTATTTAGCTTATAATCACGTTGATCAGGGAGACAGCAGAAGATTTTCTTCCCTTTTGTTTGCTCCCCACACCAATGAGAGAAAAAGGAATGGCTGCATTTACACCCGGAGCCAATCTTTAAGGCACTGGTGTGGAAAATTGCATTGATACTTCCTCACTAAAATATCAACTTTATTGAACAGCAGCAAAAGCTGCACATTTGCACAGGGCTTTTAAAAAGAAATCTTCATCTCCCCTCCCTGAGAAGCCAAACAGGACCTACAACAATTTTACCTGGATGATTCCCAAGGATTTAATTGGAGGCCAATTTATTTGTTGGGGGCTGAGAAAAACTTATTGACCAAGGGGGTTTAAAACTGGAGGAAAATTGAGTTTTGGAGGAGGGGATTTGATGGTTCACAGGTCTGGGTTTACAGGTGGGGTGTGATGCTTTCAAAGCTGCCAAATTGAACTAAATAAACTAAAATGGAGTTAAACTTAACTTGATGGGAACTGTGAGACTGAAGCAGGTGTGAAAATTCAGAAGAAATTCAGATTGCTGCGGTGAGCTCACCTTGTTGTGCAGTGTCCCTCTGAGTGACCAAATCAATGGGAAATGGGATTTCCAATCCATCATGACAAAGAAACAGAATCTGGGAAATTAATCAAATCAGGGGACAGAGCCTAACAGCAGCTGAAGCAGTTTTATTGCCAATATTTCTTCGCTGCCAGCAGAAAAAGATCTCATCCCTTATCACAAAGTGTCTGGGCTTTTTAAAGGCCCAACGAGTTCCTTGTGGCAGCGCTGAAAGGCAGCCCTCGTTCTCCTGCATTTATTCCATGTTTCTCCTCAGCCTTCTCCTCTAATGCTGTACATCAAGGCTTTAAGAGTTATTTATTTACCAATAATTCCACTTGCCTCTAAGTGGAATAATTTTGATTCACCCTAATTAAAATCCTAACACTGGCAGGCTTTGCCTTTCGTTTTTAAATTAAAAGAAAATTCCTGAATCACTCCAGAACAACCTTTTTTTTTTTTTTTTTTTTTTTTTTTTTCCCCCTAGGGTTTCCCCCCCAGGCAATCCNTTGGGTTCCTTTTGTGACCATTTTGGTTCATCTTGGGTGCAGCCCTGGCTGGGCTCTTGTGCTACCCAAGGTGCATCCATGGAGGAGATCCTTTTAATAAATCCCTGCTTTATTCTTTAGCTCTGTCTGGCCTCTCTTCTAGCTCAGCCTTCCCAAAGCATCAGTCACAGCCATCCACTGAGCCCAGGGAAGGGTGACAAATAACCCACTGCTCACCCCAACCCGCTCAACTGGAATTTCCCTGTTCCCCGTCCAGAGGGGCAGCAGCCACCCTGCACATTCCAGTGGGAAAATTGTCCTTGCTCCCAGCCTGAAAGGGCCACATCCCACTCCTGCCCCTTCTCACCTGCTCAGTGATTTCATTATTCACAGAGTGGAGCTCCAGCACTCCAATTAATCTCTGGGATTCTTTTCCTCCCAGTTCAGGCAATTTACACCAGCACCATTGATTACAGTATTGATCACTGCATTCAGCACCTCACCCCAGCTCAGCCAGGCCCAGCTCTGCTCTGCCTGCAGAGCCAGGGGCACAGGGCACCTCCAGCAGGGAGGTTGTTAATGCCCTCACAGCCTGGTCCTCCTTCATCCCCCTGAAAATGCACAAATCTGTGTTCCCACAGCCTGGTCCTTCTTCATCTTTCTGAAAATGCACAAATCTCTGCTCCCACAGCCTGGTCCTCCTTCATCCCCCTGAAAATGCACAAGTATGTGCTCTTTTCTCTCTTTTCTTTCACTTTTATTTCTCTTTTCTCTCCTCTCCTCTCTTTCCCCCTCACCTTCCATCTCTCCTCAGAGAACAGAGCAGGCACAAAGGCAGCTCAGGAAGGGCAGGACACATCCTTGTTAAAATCCTTGGTGTCAAAAATAGCCACCTGACACGTTCCTCCTCCCGCCCCGAGCTCAGTGACCATCACAACTCTCATTTTCAGTGCCGTGTCCTTCCCTGCCCAGCATCTGGGCTGCTCCATCCCTTCCTCTCCCTCAGACATCAGAGGCTGCAGAGCTGCCAGATCAAAGAGCCCTTAATGAAGGTGGGACCAGAGCTTAATTAGTGCTGGCCTTACCTTAATTAGGGCTGGGAGAGCGCCTTGCAGCAGGGCAGGGGGAGCTGCTGCTGGAGGAGAGGGGACAGGGCTCTTTGTGGGTGCAGCTCAGCCCCTCACAAGTGGATTTGAGCAGCTCCTTGTTGGCTTTATGTTCATTTTAGGGCAGAGCTGGTGGTTGGCTTTTCAGCTGTCCCTCCCTCCCTTTCCATCTTCTGTACCTCTGAAATCTTCGGGGTGAGTGTTGGGGTGAACACTCTGTGTGGAGACACAAGGTTTGACTCTGTTTTCTCAGAAGGTTGATTTATTATTTTATATATGATATATAAATGCTACATTAAAACTATACTAAAAGAACAGAGAGAAAAGAAAGATCAGAAGGCTACAAAGAATAAGAATAGAATAGAATGTATAACAAAATCTTGTGACTTCACAGCCTCGGCACACGTGGCTGTGACTGGTCATCAATTGGAAACAATTTACATGGATTAATGGAAGATGCACTTGTTGCATTCCACAGCAGCAGATAATTATTGTTTACATTTCTTTCCTGAGGCTCTCAGCTCTCAGGAGGGAAAAAATCCTAAGAAAGGATTTTTAATAAAATATTATAACTACAGGTGAGCTCTGCCCAAACTTGCACCTGTTTCATCCTCCCCTTTCTGAATCAAAAGCTGGATTTGCAGACCCTCAGGTGCTGAAAGCAGCACTTCTGTTCCTATTTTTCCTTTGCTCCTCTGCACAATTCTGCTCCTGACTCGCACCGAGGGCCCCAGGTCACATTGTGGGGAGGTGACACAGCTGAGGCCACCGTGTGCTTCTGGTGGATCCCTGCCATTGATCCTGAGTTCCCAAGCAGCATTTGGAGCCTGAGGATTTATTTCCCTGAGGATTTATTTTTCCGAGCAGCCCCTGCTCGGAGCTTTGTGCTCTCTCTGCCAGAGCCCTGCACGTTCTTTCCTGAGGTTTTCAGCTCTCAGGAGGGAAAAAATCCTAAGAAAGGATTTTTAATAAAATATTATAACTACAGGTGAGCTCTGCCCAAACTTGCACCTGTTTCATCCTCCCCTTTCTGAATCAAAAGCTGGATTTGCAGACCCTCAGGTGCTGAAAGCAGCACTTCTGTTCCTATTTTTCCTTTGCTCCTCTGCACAATTCTGCTCCTGACTCAGAGGGCCCCAGGTCACATCGTGGGGAGGTGACACAGCTGAGGCCACCGTGTGCTTCTGGTGGATCCCTGCCATTGATCCTGAGTTCCCAAGCAGCATTTGGAGCCTGAGGATTTGTTTCCCTGAGGATTTATTTTTCCGAGCAGCCCCTGCTCGGAGCTTTGTGCTCTCTCTGCCAGAGCCCTGCACGTGCTGGCCTCAAAAGCAGCAGTGATGAGCAGCAGCCTCCCAGCTGAGCCCTGGCCTGTGCCTGCAGCTTGCCCAGGACACTTTTGGGACAACATCTCAGCAGGCACCTGTGGAGCATCTCTGGTTCTAGCAGAAGGGGTCAAAACCTGCAGCAGCTCCAGCTGGAAGGAGACAAACCCGGAGTTCTGCTGCCCTGAAAACCTTCAGCTCCTTCCTGACTGAAAATCCGGATTAATCCACACCCCACAAGCCTTTTGGCCATTTGTCAACATCAGGAGAGCCCTGAGGTGCTTTTCAGGTTCCCCCCAGTTTACTTTCTAAAGGAATCCCTCCCCTAGAAGGCTCCTGCGTGGCAAATCCCCCCTTTGCCAGCTGCACTCGGAATTCTGGGCTTCAAAGCGGTTCCAACGCACTTTATTAAAAAATTGTCATCAAGGAAAACCCTCAGACCTGGGGGCACAGCGAATTCATAACATCAGTGACAATTTCTTGTTTCTTCAGTCTCTCATCTCGGGCTGTGTTGCCCACAGGGCTGACATCAGGTCTCTGGCGTGTACATAGATGTTCATTTAATCACTGCTGAAAAACAGCAAGGCTTTTCACACACTTTTAATGAAAACCACTCGTCCTGGTGGCCAGCCAGGCACTATCTCTTCATCTCCCCTTGTTTTCAAGGGCAGGGGAGAGCAGTGCCAGAATTCCAGAGAGGCTGAGCCAGTCTGGGCCTTCTCACCTGGAGAGGACTACAGGTAATGCCCCAAAAAACATCACAAAATATCCAAATTTTGTGGAAAATCCTGCTCTTGGGGCAGCACAGATAAATTCTTGATAAAGAATTTAAATTTAATTTGAGAATTCTTTATTCTTGATAAAGAAATATATCCCTGCTGCCGGGATGTGGATGGAGGGAGCAGCACGTGGCTGGGGGTGGTTATAGGGACCCCAGCCCTGCCAGCTGACCCCACAAAATGACCCCTCATTTTTAGATATTTTATCCAGTTCTGTTCATGCCTCACCTCTCAGGACAGGACAAAATCCCTGCACTTCCCAAAATGTCCCAGTGGCTTCCTGGTGCCTTTTGAATTCTGCACTGGATTTTGGCAGGAGCTGGTTCCCATTTCAGCAGAAAAATTCCTGAAGAATGCAGTAGGCAAAAAGTGCTGTAAAGAAATAATCACAAACCACAGAGCCTGCCAGAGGGGGAAAGGAGCAAAATGAGAGGTGAAAAGCAAATGGGGGAGATTGGGAACTGGAGAGCTTCAAGATGGAAATGCAGGTCCATGAGCTGCCAAGGAGGAGTTTAAATCCATAAACCCAGGCTCCCACTGAGGGAATCCAGCCCAGGGGAAGAGCAGGACACTGGGGACAAAGAACAAAAAGAAATTCAAGATTCCCCTGATCTCTGAGCATTGATTTATCTGACCATAATTGTGAGGGTAATTGCATTACAATTATTAAGACTCCAGCTAAGACTTGGACCATTGAGCATCAGCTCAGCCAAATTATTTTTGCTTCTGTCCAGCTCTGTGTGCCATCATTTGCTGAGGTAAATGATCATGAATTCAGCAGCTCTGCAGGTTTTGGGAACATTCCTTCATCCAAAGGGCAGCCCTGGAGCCAGGAAAAGAACATCTCCTGGGATTAAAACACTGTTACCCCCCACACAAATATCTTACAGCTTCATGCCTGACAGAAATGACAAAAAAAAGCCTGGGATGTCCTTCCAAGTGACACTGCAGGAGACAGGGAAAACAGCAGGGACACGAGCCAAAACACTGACCAAATGTTTCCACTTTGTGTCAGGAAACAAAAATAAGTGTTGACAAATAAAAGCACAAGAGCTGGGCCGGGCAAGAGATTCTTCAATGTTTCCCTGTCTGGTTTTTTGCTTTCTAATGTTGACACACGCAGAAAACAAACAAACAAAATAAAAAATCCTCCCTGCTGTGCCTGGATCTGGGAACACATCCCAGAGCCACGGAAGGTGCCAGCCCTTGCAGCAGGCTTGGCTGTCACCAGGCACCAGCAGGGACACTGGGGACAAGGCAGAGAGCTCTGCAGGGTCACTCTGACACCTCCAAGAGCCCCTTGTCACAGCTGTCCTGCCACCAGGCAGGGCTGGGAGGGGACAAGGGGTGCTGGGGACAGGGTGACCTCGCTGTGCCCTGGGGCACTCAGGTCCCTCTGGCCCAAATTTGACCCGGCTGTGGCAAAATCAGGAGCAAAAAGAGCTGAACTCGCCCTCAGCAGGAGGACAAACCCCTGGCAATGACAGCAAAGCTGCCTTTTTTTTTTTGTGTTTGGGACATAAAAATGGGTCCTTTCCCCCCAAACCACTGCACTCTGGGTGCACACCATGCCAAGAAGCTGCCCCCATGCCCCAGCAGGGATATTTCCCCATTTTCCAGTGTTCTCTTCCCCTGCAGAATGACAGCAGATGGATCCATACTCTGCTCATAACTCATTAAAACGCCCCAAGACCAGGAGAAGGTGTTGGTGTGAGCTCACTATGCAGACTGGCTCCCCGGTTAACCAAGAGGAGGTGAGGAGCCATCCCCACCCCAGAGCAGAACTTTCCTCTCCTGTTCTTTCCCTCCTAACCCAGCTGAGCAGATCACAGCAATCAGAGCAGAGGTGTAAAAAATACTAAATCTCAACCCAAAACGTACATTTGGGCAATGAATTTGGCCAATCCAGAGGAGCAAGAGCTGTGCCTCAGCCTCCATCCAGGGCAGAGCTGAGGGGGAAGGTTCAGACTCCACTGTCTGGCAAAGTGAGATTGCTTTTGGCTGCAAGCACAGTAAAACATTTGCAGAACCAGCACAACCACCCCGAGCTGCCATCTGACTCTGTCTGGGGAACTGGGACAGCAAAATAGGAAGAGGAGAGGATGAGCAACAGCTCTTCCTCCTCAGAGCTGCCTCCAGCTCAGTCTGAGGGAGGAGTTTGAGGGGCTGCTGGAGCTTTAAACCACCAGGAATAAAACTGTGGGCCCAGAAATCAGCCCTGGGGGTGTGGTGTGATGGGCTTTGCTATTTGAGAGCTTTCCTTTCCAGGAGAAGCACATTCAGCCACCCCATTCCACAGGTAATTCCACGTTTTAGCGGGATAATGACACCTGCAGCCTCTCCCTCAGCACAGGACCTCCCTGAGCACCCAAACACGAGCAGCCCCAGCCCTGGACCCCTCCTGAGCCGGGCTAAACACAGCTGGAGTGAGCTAATGGTGCAGAAGTGATGGGTACAGACACTGCTTACGTAAGGCTCATTTCTGGAGGAAACTCAGCTAAAAACAGCACTGAGGAGCCGTGTCGCCTTCCACACGCTCTGAGGTTAAATCAACCCTGCTATAAAACATCCCTGGAACCCTTTTTCCTTCCCCAGGCTCAGCAGCACTACAGCCCCAGCCTTTGCAGCCCTCGTCTCCAAGAGGAAAACATCTGGAGTGGAGAAACGATTCCCTCACGCCTCCCAAAGGACACTGCGACAGCAGCTCTTTATTCCAGGATAAAAACCCTCTCCAAAGTAATTAGCATGCCTCCAAAGTGGAGTAATTACTCTCCAGTGAAGTCACTTGTGTTGCAGAGGAGTGTGGCTGTTGCGGGAGGAGCGGCTGATTCCGCGGGAGCTGTTTGTCACCCCACGGAATGCCAAGCAGCTCCTTCCCCCCTGCAGGGAGGGCAGATGGAATCAGGGAACCAGGAGTTCTCCAGGAGATGCTGGAGCCCATTTCAGCCATCCACCACTTTCAAGGAAAATTCATTTTTTTTTTGCTGTTTTATAACTGCTGGCGGGAATTCAAGGAGAAAGGTCAAATTCTTCCCCTGCCCCTGAAGAAGAGACAACAGCTGGGCCCAGCTCAGAGAGCACCCAGAGGGAAGAGGATTTTTATGAACTCCCAACCATGCCCAGAGCCTCAGAAGAGCAAAATTTTACAAGGCACCAGAGACTCCACCAATAAATCCAATAAATCAGAGGGCTGAAGGAAAGCTGGCTGGGACCCTGCAGCTCCTGGAACTGCTTGTTCTCCAATAAAAGGACATGAAAGACAAAGTGGTTCCTGAACACACAGCCCTGCGTGTGCTCCTGTGCAGAACAGCCACACCACAGGAGCTGGGACAGCTTCTCCCTGCCAAAAAACCCAAATCCGTGAAGGCACAAGGGTTAACACAGAGCAAAACAGCCTGGGATGATTTTCCTTTGGGCTGGGCATGTGCTGAAACGTCCTGATCTATCTTTGGAGCTCCTCAGCATATTTGCTCAGCCGATTTGCATAGGCAAATATAAACTGTGCTCTCAAAAAATTGCTCAAGCAGAGTCGGGAGCAAATTAAACACTCGGGCTGAGGGGGAGGGAGAGGGAGTGAAAGAAAGTTGTAGCTCTCGTGTGCTCAGTTCCTGGAGCTGATCTGAAAGCAGAGAGACTTGCAAACATCAAGTACTGGGGGAAAACATGACAGGAGAGGCAGGCTCGGGGAAGGAGATGCACGAGTGGTTTATTCCTGCATATTTCCCAGCTAATGTGGAGAGTGCAGCTGTCAGCACTGGCAGGGATGGCATCTCGCTGAGGAGAAGCTCAAGGCGTCAAAGAAGACACAGATCTTCCCAGGACAGGGGATTCTGCTGATTTCCAGGCCAGCTGTGGCCGGCAGGGAGAATAAACTGTGCTGGTGCCAGCCTCAGAGGGCAGAGCTGTGTGAGCAGATGTGGAAGCCCAGGGCACTGGGGTGTCCTTTGACCCTCATTCATGGAGTGCTGGGGAACACTGGGAATATTCCTCTGGCTGCTCTGGGGTGTCCTTTGACCCTCATTCATGGAGTGTTGGGGAGGATGAAAGTTTGACAAGAATGTCTCACTGATATGTGTGCTTGGCAGAAAGATTTTTGAACGTGGAAGCTGAAGAAGGAATAGAGATGGAAGCAAGTTTTGATATAGAAGCAAAGAATTGCTGAGCCAGTCTTACTGGATAAGGCAAAGGGTGTGTTAGTTAGAAGGGGTTTTTATCACTTAGAGCAAAGGATAAACCCACCTCAAACAAGAAGATGTTTTTACCAAGCAGAAAAATAGCACAGGCAAACAAGTCAGCAGATGTTGCAAGTAGAAAAAAGGTCTCAGAATTTTCCACTGCATAAAAATTGAAAAACGACTTCTAGCTTAAACTGTAATGTACTAACTTCTAGTGATTGGAGAATAGCAACATGAATATGGTAATTACAGTAGTTATGATGGGCTATACGTAGAAGTTAAGGTATAGATTGGTTCTTATGAATGAAGATGCTCAGCAAAGAAAAGTATAGAATGCATTGTAACCAAAATTAAAGGGTCCCCAGGCTGCCTGCAGCTGGAGCTGACAGCTGTGGGCACGGGCTCTGTCACCCACACCCTGGCCTGCTGTGACATCTTGGGTACAATGAACTGCATTTGGAAGAGCTGCCTGCAGTCCCACATCCCTCATTTCAGCTCTTACAGTGGAGAGTGTTCCCTAGACTTCAAGGCACACTAGAATCCACAAAAGTGTGAAATAGATTATAGAGAGTAGTGTAGGTGTAGCACGTGGTGAGAAATTGAGGGTTTGGGGTTTTTGGTGTCTTGTGGATGGAAGCTGGATGGAGGGCACAGGGTGCTGTCCTGGGTTTCTTCTTCATGCTTCTTCTTCTTCCTCATGGGTTTGGGTGGCATTTGGTAATTGGGCAGAAAAATCCACATTGCAGCTCTGTGGGATCAGATATTGGGTTAAAAGGGGAAATAATCTAGGTGTCAGTTCTTAACTGGATATTTAGTCTTAAAATACCTTGGAACAAGAGATTGTGGCCGTTTTGTGCCATCTAATGAAACTCATGGTTGTGAGGCTGTTTTACTGATAAGAAATAATAAACACCTGAGTCTGAACATGAAATACCACCTCAAGTGCCTTCAATCCAGACCCAGAGAAACCCACAACTGGTCCCCAACAAGCAGATCCCACTGGGAAACCCATTCTGTGTCCAAGAAGCTGGGAAGAGGCTGGGGACAGTGGCAGGTCCCTCCTCCAGGCAAAGCAAACAGCTCTGCCACGAAAAACAAACACTTTGTGGCTCTGACACACAGGTGTGGACTCACCCTGGCTTTTGGAGGGCTGATTTTTGCCACCCTGCCCCAGCAGGGTGTGGGAGTTGAATTGTTTGTGGGATTCTGGTGGAAAAAGAGCTCACCTCGGGCTCTGCATCAACACCCAGCACAGCCAGGAGATGGATGGGAGGCTTGGGAAAGGCAAGCCTCAAAGAAAGGCAATTTTATCTGACCTTTCCCAGCCCAGGGAAGAGTTCTCTGAACTGGAGATGGAGCAAATTTCTAGAAGAGAAGAGAAGAGAAAAGAGAAGAGAAGAGAAGAGAAGAGAAGAGAAGAGAAGAGAAGAGAAGAGAAGAGAAATTATCCTTCAGGCCATGTGAGGCAGGACAGGGGGAAACAGGGTGAAGCTGCAGGGGAGGAGATGGGAAAAGAGAGGTTTAAATTCCTTCTTGGGATAAACTTTTAATGCTGAGGGTAAATAACAGACACTGGGTGCACAGAATCCTTGCTGGAGGTGGATTTTAGGGACTTCCATCAGGGTTAGTGTGATGTAATCAGATAGAGAGGGGATCAGGGGATGGATTAGGTGACCCCCAAGTCCCACCAGCCCCACTTTTCCATGACCAAACCTCTCCTGTGAGCTCAAGATGGGAGGAAAAGTGGAAAAGTAGAAAAGCTGATGGTGCTGATTCCTCCTCCTGCTGCAGAGGAACCCTGAAACCTCAGGAGCCCTGAAGAGGGGCAGCATTTAATCCACTGCAAAACCCAAATTTCCTTTTGGTCTTCCCTCACCCAACCCAGAAAACACAAATGTAAACGAGGTCTGCCTAAAAACAACCTTCAGGATGATCCTGTGCAAAAAACCCCCATCTGACCTTCCCAAGGGTGGAAGTTTTGGTCACCAAGCCCTCCAGACCCTTGGCTGTGATCAATCAGCCCCAAAAACCTCCTCTGGAGCAAACCCAGACCCAAATCCTCCCTTTCTTCACCCATGAGCTTTTCACTGGGAGATTCCAGCCAAGACATCCACGGAGGCTTTGGAGTGATGGCAGGGAGCTAGAGGAGGCAAGCCTGGACCTCTCCTGATGTATTTTTGACTTATTTTGCAATTTCCCCTCCCTCCTGTGTCCCAGCAGTCTCACACAGCCTCTGCCAGGAAATCCCAGCTCCAGGAAAACCCCAAAGCAAGGTTCACCCCTGGATTTGCAGCTCCCAGCTGGGCACAGCTGAGTGGAGATGGTTGGCACCTGAAGGGCACCTGCAAACACAGCTGGACCTGGGAAACGCTGAATTAAGTTGAAATTGTGGTAATTTGGATCATCGAAGACATCCCTCCCCAGCAGGGATTTTCCCAGCGGTTTTAAATCCTGTCCCTTCCCAAAGCTGCCTCACAACAAGGAAAATAAAACCCAAAATAAACTTGGTTTGCCTGGGGGAATTTGGGCACATTCAGTGACAAAACCGGGAAAAGATCCCAACAATTCACTGCTGCTGGCCTTTGATCTGCTGAAGGATTCCTGCCAGGCCAGGGAGCATCTCGGGCACATTTTGGAGGGAATTAGGGAGGAATGCTGGAGCTGAGGCTCCCCTGAACCACACAAAGGATCCTCCAGCACTTCCAGAGGAGCAGAGTGAGGAATCCTTTTTGTTCTGGGCATGTAACATTAGGAAACCTGTCAGCTTCCATTCCACTTGATGACTCCAGTAAGTCTCTCTGTCTTTTTGTCTATTCCTCCTTTTCTTTCCTTTCTTTTATTGTGGTTTTTTTTTTTCCCTCTCCCCGAGAAGAAGCTGACGTGAAAAATGAGAAGCAAGAATTGCATTGTCAGACAGAAACACACACATGTAATGAATTGTAAGCTGCTTGACCCTTCCTGGCTATTGATTCTGTTTTTTAAGCATGGACTGCTTTGCAGGAGCTGATAAAAGGCAAAAAAAAAACAAAAATAAAAAATCTGCCAAATAAAAATTGAACCCAGGATTTTCTTATTTGAAGCTGAAGCTTGTCACTGGCAGAGCTGCCTGAAACACCACAATACACTGCAATTTCTTCCCTCTCCCCAAACACCATTTTCTGTGTGCATGAGAAACTTGCCTGCTTTCATTTATCACACTTTTTTATCAGCAGGGAAAATGTAAATAATTGAGACCATGAACAAAAAAAAAACATACACACAAAAAACCAACCCAACATTCTAAAAAAAAGTGTTTTGCTTTCCGGGATCCCATCTCCCATCAAAACCTTAAAGATGCTCGTGAAATATTTTCACACACCCAAGAAGCATTTTTATGAGAAGATATATTTCGTGGAGAGCAAAAAAATAGGAAAAAATTTGCATTTCTCCAACAGCTGCAGTAAATCCGTATCTCGCAGGGATGCTGAGAGAGGAACACTAAGCTTTAAGCAGTTTCAGAAACGCATCTTCATCTGCCATAAATCAACTTATTTCCACTGAAACAACAGCTTTTGAGCCCAAATTCTGCTCCAGAAAGGAGTTCCAGGTGAAAATTTGGCCCCCCAATTTTGCAGAAATAAAGGAAGTTTTATAAGGGAAGTTTTCCTTTCCTAACTTGAAGCAAGCAATGTTTTAAATCACCCTGGATAAACCCAGCAGCTCACACTTAAACCTGTCAGAGTTTCCATCAGTTATTCCCAAGAATTCCAAATGATTTGGAGCAGGTGAGGGAGCGTTCCTGGAGCTCCCGTTTGATGGAGGGGGTTTGCAGCAGCAAGGAAGGACAGGTGCTCAAAAGAAAATAAAAGTGCTGAAAAGGAAATAAAGGTGCTCAAAGAAAATAAAGGTGCTGAAAAGAAAATAAAGGTGCTCATACAAAAGCCTTTCCAGGGAATTTTCCACACTCAGAAACATCATTTTCCCCCACAAACCCATCAGGCCAGATGAAAAAAAGATCAAAAAAACCCAAAAACCAACCAAAACCAAAACAAAACCAAACCACCAAAAAAAAGGAAAAAAAAAAAAAAAAATCCCAAACCAAAACCAAAAAAAAAAACCCAAACAAACAAAAAAAAAAAACAGAAAAACCCCAAAAATCAAAAGCAACCACAAAAAAGCAGCTCTGTTTGTCTCCCAGTAGGCCCAGCACGTCTGGAGATGAACAGGGCACAGCTCTGCTCCTCTGGTTTTATTTTATTTTATTTTATTTTATTTTTTTGCCAGGCAGAGTGGGAGACAAAGGGATTGAGAGGCAGAAGTGTTCTCCCCTCCTGATGGAGCCCTGTTTATCCTGCCCAGATTTACACCTGCTCCTTAAATAAAGAGATTTTTGCCCCCCTGTGTTTGTGTGGGAAGCACAATGTGCTGAGGAGGGAAGGTTAATAAATGACCCCACAGCAGGGGATGGGTGAATTTGGGAAGGAAAAGCTCCTGGGGGTGTTCTGATTTGTGGGGAAAAAAATCCTCTAATTGTCTCATATGTCTATAATTGTGTCATAACATTAGGATGGGAGCTAAGAGGGGAAGGCCCAGCACTGCCCAGTGCTGCTGTGCAGATTTATTTATTTATTCCAGCTTTATTTGGGAATCCTGGGGCTGAAGGGGACCAGGAAAAGCTGCAGATTTATTTATTTATTTATTTATTTATTTATTTATTCCAGTTTTTTTCGGGAATCCTGGAGCTGATGGGGACCAGGAAAACCTGCAGGGACACAGGAAAGGAGCTCTCAGTCCTGCTGTGCAGATTTATTTATTTATTCCAGCTTTTTTTGGGAATTCTGGGGCTGATGGGGACCAGGAAAAGCTGCAGATTTATTTATTTATTTATTTATTTATTCCAGCTTTATTTGGGAATCCTGGGGCTGATGGGGACCAGGAAAACCTGCAGGGACACAGGAAAGGAGCTCTCAGTCCTGCTGTGCAGATTTATTTATTTATTCCAGCTTTATTCGGGAATCCTGGCACTGATGGGGACCAGGAAAACCCACAGATCTTTTTATTTGCTTATTTATTCCAGCTTTATTCGGGAATCCTGGGGCGGATGGGGACCAGGAAAACCCGCAGATTTATTTATTTATTCCAGTTTTTTTCGGGAATCCTGGAGCTGATGGGGACCAGGAAAACCCGCAGATTTATTTATTTATTCCAGTTTTTTTCGGGAATCCTGGAGCTGATGGGGACCAGGAAAACCCGCAGATTTATTTATTTATTCCAGTTTTTTTCGGGAATCCTGGAGCTGATGGGGACCAGGAAAACCCGCAGATTTATTTATTTATTCCAGTTTTTTTCGGGAATCCTGGAGCTGATGGGGACCAGGAAAACCCGCAGATTTATTTATTTATTCCAGTTTTTTTCGGGAATCCTGGAGCTGATGGGGACCAGGAAAACCCGCAGATTTATTTATTTATTCCAGTTTTTTTCGGGAATCCTGGAGCTGATGGGGACCAGGAAAACCCGCAGATTTATTTATTTATTCCAGTTTTTTTCGGGAATCCTGGAGCTGATGGGGACCAGGAAAACCCACAGATCTATTTATTTGCTTATTTATTCCAGCTTTATTTGCAAATCCTGGGGCTGAAGGGGACCCGGAAAAGCCGTAGATTTATTTATTTATTTATTTATTTATTTATTCCAGCTTTTTTCGGGAATCCTGGGGCTGAAGGGGACCAGGAAAAGCCGCAGGGATGGGAAGGGAGCTCTCGGTGCTGCTGTGCCTCGGAGCCCCCAGCTGTACGAGGCATGGAATGACATTCCTGCTGCTCATCCCTCCCCTGCCTGCCCCTCTGGGCACCCCGGGCACCCCTGGGTGCTGCACAGCGCCCTGGGCCACGGGGCATGGTGTAGAACTTAGATAAAACCCTCAATATTATCTATACAGGGCATGAGTTACCCCCATAAAAACCCCCAGGGTGTTCAAAACCCCAGAGCCCGACAGCTGAGTGTCACCTGAGTGTCACCTGAGTGTCACCTGAGTGTCACCTGAAGAGGATTTCACCCAGCTGTCCTGCCCCCTCAGCATCCACAGCAAGCAGCGCCTTGCTAAAACTTCATCACTCTTATCTGGGAAATGGATCAAAACTTGGATAATGGCTCTGCTCAGACTCAGGAGCGAGATGTTTTACAGAACTGATTTGGAAATGCTCCTAATGACACAATTAAGGGATCAAGAACAAGTTAAGCTGGACTTAAATGGCTCTGAAGCAGTATCAGATGCATTAAGGCACCAAAATAATTCTGCATTGCGGCATCCTCGGGAGGTTCTGGCACACAGGGCCGGGTTCTGTCTGGTCAGTGTTTTAAAACAGGGCTGAAATTCCCTCAGCCAGGGATTTTACACCCTGTCAGGGTCTCCACAAGTCCCTGCCACCGTGGTTTTAGTGGCTCCGAAGCTTTCACCTTCATTTGCAGGCCCCACAAATCCAGCAGCAGTAGCGTGGCAAATTAAAGCCTGATATTAGTGAGCTTTGCTTTCCTTAATCCCTCTGAAAGATCCTCTAAAAGGACATTAGTCATTAAATTATTTCTTTAAACCAATCCTGGAATTTTTCAGCCTGCACCAAGCAGGGCAAGAGTATCCCATAAATATAAAAGGGTTTTTTATATCCCATAAAAATAAAAGGTTTTGTGTGGGGAACTTGGTAAAATTGGTCAGGAAAGATGAGCAATATTGGCTGCCTTCATTTGTGGGGCACTGGAATTTAAGAAAACTGGGATTAAACCTCAACATTTGAGGCATCCCAAATTCCTCTGCTGCTTCCCAAAGCTCCTCCCTCCAACATCAGTTGAAGACAGAGCGTTGGGAGACCAGAGTGATTTAGAAATTGCCCCCATTTTTCATCTCTCTGATTCCCGAGCATAAGTCACATCCTGATTGAGGAGCGGATCAGATCTCAAATTATTTGTATTTTTTCCCCTGATTGAGGGTACATTTGTGGTGAAAGGAGCGCTGTGTGTTTTATTTACAATGCCTGGCTCTGAGATTGCCCAAACCCGGTGATAAATTCCTGCTTTGTTCTCCTCACAGCATTTTCCTGCCTCTTTAGTGGGAGCTTTATGACTTCTTTTTTTTGGTGCAATATGAATTCGCCAGCCTATATATATGTATTCTTTTAATAATAAATACAATGTTTACAAGAATAAAACCTCCATCCCAGACAGAATTATGTGCCTGCACACGGATGGCAGAGCCAGAGGCTCCCAGCTCTTCCCAGGGCTGAGAACCAGCAGCTCCAGGAATAAAAGCTGCCCTTTGGAGCTCACCTGGGAGCAGGTTTTGTTCTTAAAACACCCCCCAGGAGGAGAAAGGGGGCACAGAGAGGTCTCAAACACGAGGTTGGATGCATTAAAGTGTTCCTTGAGCTCTGACCTAAGAGTTTCTTTCTCAGTTTTGGTGCCAGATAAACTCCAGGTGAGAGCAGGTTTTATCCCAGTTTTGGTGCCAGATAAAATTCCAGGTGAGAGCAGGTTTTATCCCAGTTTTGGTACCAGATAAATTCCAGATGAGAGCAGGTTTTATCCCAGTTTTGGTGCCAGATAAAATTCCAGGTGAGAGCAGGTTTTATCCCAGCTTTGGTGCCAGATAAAGTTCCTGATGAGAGCAGGTTTTATCCCAGTTTTGGTACCAGATAAATTCCAGGTGAGAGCAGGTTTTATCCCAGCTTTGGTACCAGATAAATTCCAGTGTTCTTGGGGGCAGAGGGACAGGTCCCTGCCAGGTGCAGAGCTCAGGGGCTGTTCCCTGTGCTGAGCCCAGCCAGGCTGCAGCCCCCAGAGCAGACAAAACCTCAACACTGCTGTCACCCAGAGGGATTTCCAGCTCATCCAGCCCACAGCACTTCCATCCAGGCAGGAATTACCAGGCTGGGCAGATCTGAGCTCTCCTGAGTCACCATGGATTCCTCCAGATCTCTCACTGTGCAGTTCCACAGATCAAAAACCCCCAAAGCTTCTCCTTCTTACCATGTGGTTTGTGATTATTCACTTGGGGGGTCACATTAAATCCAGCTAATCCTCAGGCTCCCAGGGCATTTTGCCATCAGCAACTCAGCACAGGGGAGGGGAGCAAAATTATTTTTTCTCTTTCTCTTTGTCCCTGGTCCTCCCAGAAATATCACAGCACTGAAGGGGATCAATGAGAATGTGCTGCTACACTTCCTTAATGCTTTATTACAGGCACCAGGGTCCTGCTAAACGGCATAATAAAATATCAATAAACAGACTCTTTGCTGTAAAGGCTCCTTCTGCTGCTGCAGTTTCTCCACCTCGAGCAGGATTTCTGCAGCTGGGGATGTCTCAGGGCTGCTCTGGAAGGATGGGAGGGGGAGATGGATGAATGGATGGATGGATGGATGGGTAAATGAATGGATGGACTCACAGGCACAGGGCTGTGGGGTTTTAGAGGCTGAAAGAGGAGAGGAAAAAAATCACATCACCAGAGGAACTGCCCACGAAAATTGTTCTGGTTTCAGCCTCCAGCAGAAAGAGAAATCCCAAAATGTTCATTTGAGAGCAAGACAGATTCTCCTCACTCAACAGCAATCACAGAGAAAAAGAAACACAGAGGCACTTTGGATCCAGATTTGAAACTTGGATTTTGGGGACTGTAGGTATGAAGGGAAGGTGGTGAATACATGTGCAGGGGTAGGAAAAAAATATAAAAAAGGCCCAAATGAATCATTGTGATCAAGCCCAGATAAAAGTGGTTTTTGATGATTGATGAAAAACGCCAGGATTTTCATTTTGGTCAAAAAGAAAGGCTTTGACCTTCCCCCCAGAGCAGGAAATCCTCTCTCCATCCTGCTCCAGTTTTGATATCACCTTTCCTTTAGTGCCTCTGACGAGAACACCTGAGCAAAGCTGCAGGTACAGCACAGCTCCTTTTTCCTGAGCAGCCTTTGGCTCAGCCAGGGCTGCGTGCAGCCTGAAAAATCCCTGCTGACCACGCTCCGTCCTCCAGCTTCCCCCGGGGCTTTGGCAGAGCCCCTGATAAAGACGTCTCGTCTGACACGGAGCTATTATTCTGTTTACAAGAGATCTGTCACAGACAAGTGCCTGCTGCACAGGAGCCATCTCCTCCCCAGGCAGGGAGCAGAGGATGCCCCAAATTAGCTCCTGAGCATGGAGTCATTCCAACACCCCCAGCCACAAACTCAGCCAGGGAACCGCGTCCCGTAGCGAGTTTGGCTTGTGACCTGAACGTTTTCTCTCGTTTCTGCTCCCCTTCCTTCTTTGTTTGGCTTCTGTGCCTTGCAGTTTATCCAATAATTCAGCTGGAGAGAGGGCGAAATTCGGAGGGGAAGGGCAGGGGATGGCGAGGCTGAGAAATACCTGCTGGGAATGCTTTGGAAATCGCCCAGAAGTGGGAATACATCATTATGGAGGGGACTGTTAGCGTGGAACGAGCAGACAGGAGCCTGATGGAGCGGCTGCAGTGCCAGCTCTCAGCTCTGTGGGCAGAGCCCGGGAACTTTGGATGCCCAGATTCCCATGGAAGCCTTTCCCTGATCCCTTCATTCCAGGGCAGCAGCAATCCTGCAGGAATTCGGGTCTTCCCTGGGGCCTCACAGTCAGAATGCTGCAGAGGTGCCCACAGAAGGGGCGCGGGGTGGCACAAAGGGTTAATTTCTCTCATCATCAATTCAGCCTCCCGTAAATTCAATTCCGTGATGCTGCGCCTGTGACGTGAGTAAATCACAGCCATAAAGCAGGGCAGGGAGGCAGGAGCAGCGTGTGGAGGGAATGCCAATGCCTGGGGAGGCAGGGCCGTGCCTCTGCCCGCTGCTGCTCCCCTCAGCAGGACAGGCAGCCCCGGGGCCGGGGTGTTCACAGGACCCAGGACCAGGGAAGAGATGAATCTGACCCCATATTTTTTAGAAGGCTGATATATTCTATTATATTAATATTATATTATATTATATTATATTATATTATATTATATTATATTATATTATATTATATTATATTATATTATATTATATTATATTATATTATATTATATTATATTATATTATATTATATTACATTATATTACATTATATTATGCTATACTAAAGCTATACAAAACTATAGAGAGAAAGGAATGCATCAGAAGGCCAGGAAAGGGAGGGATGAATAATAAAAACTCGTGACTGCTCAGAGCCTCGACACAGCTGGACCATGATGGGTCATCAAGTAAAAACAACTCACATGAGACCAGTCAAAGGTGTACCTGTTGGTAAACCATCTCCAGAGCACATTCTGCAGCCATCAGACAGTTAATTTTTTACATTTCTTTTCTGAGGCGTCTCAGCTTCTCAGGAGAAAAATCCTGGCGAAAGGATTTTCATGAAATATCACAGTGACACCCCTGGATCCACCAGCCTCACCCAAGGAAGTGGGCTCGGCTGAATGGGTTCAGTGCAGGATACCTGCAGGTCTCCCTCTCTTTCTCTCCATAAAAGCTGTTCCTCTTGTTCTCCTGCCTGGATTTTCCCCAGAAGAAGAGCCCTGCACACCTGTCTACCTGGGTTGATGTTCCTCTTGTTCTCCTGACCAGATTTTCCCCAGAAGAAGAGCCCTGCACACCTGTCTACCTGGGTTGATGTTCCTCTTGTTTTCCTGACCAGATTTTCCCCAGAAAAAGAGCCTGCACACCTGCTGTACCTGGGTTGATGTTCCTCTTGTTTTCCTGACCGGATTTTCCCCAGAAGAAGAGCCTGCACTCCTGCTGTACCTGGGTTGATGGTTGTACAAACGCTGGTGGTCTCTCCCTGTTCCTAAAAGGGCATTTCCTGACGCTCCCACTGAAGGTGCACCTGCTCCATATGTTCCAAAATCAAAGAGCCTGGACACCTGCTGTACCTGGGTTGATGTTCCTCTTGTTCTCCTGACTGGATTTTCCCCAGAAGAAGAGCCTGCACTCCTGCTGTACCTGGGTGTGGAGTTGTACAAACGCTGGTGGTCTCTCCCTGTTCCTAAAAGGGCATTTCCTGACGCTCCCACTGAAGGTGCACCTGCTCCATATGTTCCAAAATCCCTCCAGAACCCTCCAGGTGGGAAAGGACTGCAGGTTTATGAGGCCTGACACGTGAGATTCCAAAAAGGCAGCGGGAGCTCTGTGCACTGAACCCTCCCTGCTCCGCTCCCAGGGCTCAGCTCACCCTGCACCGCCCTGCCCTGTGGCTATGATATTTTATTAAAAATCCTTTCCTAGGATTTTTCCCCTCCTGAGGAGCTGGGAACCCCAGGAAAGAAATGTAAACAATAACTCTCTGCTGCTGTGGAATGCAACAAGTGCATCTTCCATTGCTCCATGTGGATTGTTTTCAATTGATGACCCATCACAGCCACCTGTGCTGAGGCTGTGAGCAGTCACAGGATTTTTTTTATGAATTCTATTCTATTCTTGTTCTTTGTAGCCATCTGATCTTTCTTTTCTCTCTGTTCTTTTAGTATAGCTTTAATGTAGTATTTTAATATAAGATAATAAATCAGCCTTCTGAGGAAAATGGAGCCAAGCCTCGTGTCTCCACACTTGGAGCATCACCGCGACGCTGCCCACACCATTGCTCCTCCAAAAGCAGATCCCAGCCAGCTTCCCCACCCAGGTGTCCTTCTCCAGGGCCACCAGGGCGCTGCCTGGCCACCTCATGTGTGGCTCTCGGCAGCACAACGTGACTCTGACCTGAGCTCACCTCCCTCTGCTGAGCCAGAGCTGAGCCAGCAGCGCCTTCCGAGAGCCCCGCGGGGAGCCCGCCAGCAGGGACAGCCTGCCCTGCCCTCTGTGCCCACAGCACCCCTCTCTGGGTGCCCACTTTGGGCTGTGACCCCCGTGTGTGGCCGTGCTGCTCCCCTGTCCCCTCCCAGGGTGGCTTTGTGGTCCCCGGCGCTGTCACTGCGCCTCGGCCCTGCTGCAAGTGAAGCTAATGCTGTGTGACACGGCACTCCCAGCGCATCACACACCCCAGACAGCACCAGCTGAGGCAGCTCCCTGCTTCCCAGCCTGGAAACTTCCAGCACCAGACACCTTTGTCTCCCTGCAAAGAGCTTTTCCAGCGGTGGAGGGGTTTTGTGAGGCAGCTGAAATCCTGTCACAGCCGTCGCCGCCTGCTCTTTCCCCCCGGAGCAGCCTGACTAACACAGCTGCAGACTGGGTCACAGGCTGATCCCTGCTCTGATCCAACCAAACCAGGAGTGGCAATGTTAGAGGAGATTCAGGACTGCCAGCAGCACACAGTCCCCCCTGCTTCCCTCTTGGCCGTGCATGGCAAAAGCCATCAATAAGGTCTGGGTAAAAGATTCTGCCCTCCCCTCCTGCTTCCGTAGAAAAACTCATTTCAGCCCTGCAGGCTTCCTTCAGCTGTCTGCATCCCTCCTGTGTGCACAGAAACACGGAGTCACAGCCAGGCAGGGGCCCTTTCTATTTGCAGCCACTCAGTGATAAAATGCACCTCACCCAGAAAGGAGGAGCAGCTCCTAAAACAACCCTCCCCCTCCAAAGCGGGCTCCCTGTCTGACTGACAGCTTGGGAAAGTTCCTAATTATGTCCCCTGGACACTTTGGAGGCCACCCACCCCAGAGCGTGCTGTGATGGCTCAGCGGCTGCATGGCCTCGTTTGTACTGATTTATATTGCAGAGCCAGCTCCAGCCTCATCAGCCTGGCCTGACCTAGATTTCCCTCTTGCATAGGTCAATAAAAACACAGCAAATAGAGCTAATCAGACGCCGAGGATGCACAGTTAATCCAGGCTGGCCCCAGCTGAACAGGAACACTGCAAACTCTGCTGTCAGAGAAAGGAGAGGATAAATCTTTCCCTAAACAGTCAAAGGGAACTGTAAAAAGAACACTCTGTTTCCAGGACAGATAATTCAGGAGGGTTTTTTTTTTTTTCTTTTTCTCTCTCAGCTTGCTTCCCTCTTGGTCTGGCTGCCTCTGGTGGATGCAGCATGAGCCTCCTTCCCCTGGAAGCAGCGAGCATCACTCCCTTCTCCACACCGAGTTTATAAGCAATCACCAAAAGGGCATGAAGTCAGACAAAAAGCAAATGAAAAAAATGTGTGCAGCTGGCTCTGGAGTGTCCAAATAAACCCTGGGTAAATGCCAGGCTGCCTTAGTCACTGCAGGGAGCGGGGCAAGCTCCTTCCAGCCGTGCAGGAGCAGAGCTGTGGCCACATCCACGGGCTGGACATGCCGTGGGCAGCACCCAGGGACACCCAGTGCCTCCTAGGAGCCACACGTGTCCCCCACTGTCACCCCAGTCGGGACCCAGCACTGAGTTTTGGCACAGGCAGTGACTCAGGCGTGGTGTGTCCGGGCTCTGCGGTGACACACGGCTGTGAGGGTGACAGGGAGCTGGCAGTGTCACCCACTGACAGCCACCCCTCCTGGGAGGTGACGTCTGTGCTCAGACAGCCCCGTCACCACGTGTGCCACCCGCGTTGTGGGGTGTGCAGGGAGCCCTGGCTGTGCTTGAACGTCGTGTCCCTCTGTGATCCCACTGGAAATGTTCTGTGGGGGTGGATGTCCCTGGGTTGTCACGCTCCGGCGTCCTCACAGCTGGCCTGTGCTCTCCTCTTGTGGAAATAGCAGGGGGTGTTATCCAGGCCATACAGAATGTGGGAATAACAGGGATGTGTTATCCAGGCCATACAGAATGTGGGAATAACAGGGATGTGTTATCCAGGCCATACAGATCATGGCAATAACAGGGATGTGCTATCCAGACCACATAACACAAATAAAATGCACCCAGCACACCCCTGTACAATAACACACAGTCTACAACCTCCTGAAAGGCTCTCCCTGAACATTTCCAGCACCTTTCCCTCCCCAAAGCAGCCAAAGTGTATCACTAACCACAGAGCTGCCAAGGTGCTCCAGCCTTTTTCCTCTGGGGTTTAAATGCCAGCCTTGCTCTTATCCTTCTTTTCTCCTGGCTCTTTTTCATGCCTGGAGTGAAGCAGCCCAGCCTTGAGTGATAACAGGGGCACCTCTCATCAGTGTGCTGATGTCACCTCTACCTGCTGATGATCACCACTGACAGTGGAACCTGCCAGAGTTCAGGGCTGGCTCAGCCTAGGGCTGAGGTCAAGTGCACATTTCCCCCGGGAAAATTAATATTTGCTTTCTCCTTGCAGGGCAGGCAGGAGCTGCTGCCTCTGCCAGGGATGTTCCCTCGCAGGGAGAGCCCAGCCTCCCTCCTGCAGCCACCAGTGCTGTCCCCAGGCAGGCACTGCGGCGCTGCAGGCTCTCGGAAGCAGCCTCAGAAGGGCAGGCAAGGGGGCCAAGGTCACCCCGAGCACGCTGGCACTCCGGTGGCAGCAGTCAGTGGCATTCCCAGGAGGATCAAAGCTGGCATGGACACACCAGCAGTGACGAGGTCTGCACTTGTGGACAGAGCTGTGATGCTCGAACTGACCTCAAACCACCCTGGGAGAGAGCACTGATCCCTGCAGGCACTGAGCAGCAGAAAAAGGAAATTCATGGGGGGAGAAAGAGGGGAAAGAGCTGAGCTGAGCTGAGCTGGGCTGGGCTGGGCTGGGTTGAGCTGGGCTGGGCTGCGCTGGGCTGGG
>NW_024526822.1:4976785-4990934 GCF_017590135.1 Pyrgilauda ruficollis
GGGCTGGGCTGAGCTGGGCTGGGCTGGGCTGAGCTGGGCTGAGTTGGGCTGGGCTGGGCTGGGCTGGGCTGGGCTGGGCTGGGCTGGGGAAGAGCTGGGCTGGGCTGGGCTGGGCTGTGCTGAGCTGGGCTGGGCTGGCCTGAGCTGGGCTGAGTTGGGCTGGGCTGGGCTGGGCTGGGCTGGGCTGGGCTGGGCTGGGTTGGGCTGAGCTGGGCTGAGCTGGGCTTGGCTGGGCTGAGCTGGGGTGCCCCACGAGGGACTGTGGGGCAGTGTGGTTGGTTTGAGTCACTCACAGGGGACTACAGAGCAGAGAGGGCTCAGCTGCAATTCCCTGAGCCTGGACCCGCGGGACAGAACCATTCCCTGTGGGGACAGCCCGTACCTGTCACCAGACCTGCACGGAGGAGCAGCAGCTCTGCCTGCCCTCAGGAGATGCTCCCGAGTTAGAGCAGGAGGAAAAGGCAGCTGCCCAAAGCTCCTCCCGGGAAATGAGCGCCGAGAGAAGGCTGGGATGGCTGCGCTGCACCGCATCCATGTCCTGCTGAGCCGCTGCCAGGGCAGGGGGAAGGAGCAGGGATGGACACACAGAAATACGCCCGTGTGTGTGTGTGAGCTCCCAGCACTCTCCGTGCAGCACGTGAGGGAATTTCCATGTAGGATCCCGGGAATCTGCAGCTCTGAGAGCTGGACCCCGGTTTCTTGGGAAGAGCTGGGCACTCTCAGAGTCCCGGACTCCAGGGAGGGAGCGGTGCCATCCCAGCTGCGTGCAGGGACACGGCTTTCTCCAAAGAACTGTTTATTCAAAAGATTGCAGCGCTTAATCTCAGCTCGGTAAGGCGAGGTTTATCAGCAAGGCTGTGCTCCTAAGCCAGCTGACGCACGAGCGAGTGGGACATGCCCGTGCAGAAAAGCTACAGCGGAGCAGCGCTTAAGGTCACGGAGATACCTGCAGTTTATTTTTCCCCGTGGGAAAGCAGAGCAGGGCCAGGCACGGTGGCTCCCAGAGCAGAGTGACACCGCCAGGCGATTCCAGCACCCACCAGAGACCTGCCCTGCTCTCCTGCCCCGGGGAAGCCCTGCTGGGGTGGGCTCCGGCAAGGAACCATTGTTCCAGAGCCAGCTCCTCCCGCTGCCTGCTGGCCCTCCCCATCCCCGCGTCTCGGGCGCCGGAGCATGAGCGTGATGTGATGTGACACCTTCCCCCACACTTTGTTATAAATATCGTGTTTCACTGTAACTGTGTCTGACACCCCCTTGGAGGCATTTGCTCATGCTCGCAGCCGGGGTGCGGGCACGTGTGGAGCGGCCCCGGGGAGCGGCGGGGATGCGCTGCCCACCACCCATCCCTGTTCCCACCACCCATCCCTGCTCCCACCACCCATCCCTGCTCCCACCACCCATCCCTGTTCCCACCATCCCCTCCCTGCCCGTGCCCACCCTCCATGCCCTCCCCGTTCCCCCCACCCATCCCTGTTCCCACCATCCCCCCCCCATGCCCACCACCCATCCCTGCCCGTGCCCACCCTCCATGCCCTCCCTGTGCCCTCTATCCATCCCTGCCCGTGCCCACCATCCATCTGTGCCCTCCATCCATTCCCTGCCTGTGCCCACCATCCATCCACCATCCATCCATCCATCCGTCCATCCATCCATCCATCTCTGTGCCCACCATCCATCCCTTCCCTGTGCTCACCACCCCTTCCTTGTGCCCACCATCCATCCCCTGCCTGTGCCCACCATCCATCCATCCATCATCCATCCATCCATCCATCCATCCCCCCACCTTTCCATCCACCCCCTCCCGTGCCCACCATCCATCATTTATCCATCCATCCATCCATCCATCCATCCATCATCCATCCATCCATCCATCCATCCATCCATCCATCCATCCATCATCCATCCTCTCCAGTGCCCACCACACCCTGCCCATGCCCAGCCCAGCCCCCGCTCTCGGTGTTGGAACCGGGCTGGTTCAGGTGAGCCTGCAGTGACCCAGCCCTGCTGGAACACGGATTTCTCCCTTTCCTGGCTCCGGAGCAGAGGATGGAGCTCAGAGGTGCCCAGCCCAATGTTGATTTGAGTATTGCCCCGTCCCTCCCCGGGTCCTGGCACCCCTGGGCAGCCTGGCAGTGCCTGTAGTTATAGGAAATGCCACTAGATGTCTGTCAGGGCCCTGCACATTGCCTGATGGGGACAGCCTGGCAAGGAGGGGACAGGGACGGGGCACAATCTGTGCCCGTGTCGGTATCAGTGTCCCAGACAGCATTCCTGAGATTTTTTGGTGGGAAAAACCTCAGTTTGCCGTTTCACAGACTCGAAATGGGTTGGGTTGGGAGGCAGCTTAAATATCATTTTGTTCCACCCCTGCCATGGGCAGGGACACCTTCCACTGTCCCAGGTTGCTCCAAGCTCTGTCCAGCCTGGATTTGAACACCTCGAGAGCATCCAGAACTTCTCTGGGCATTCATTTCCTTCTAAGAGGACAGCATGCAAACATGAACCTTGTTCATTGAACATGAACATGTTCATTCCCTGTCAGGGTTCTCTTCCCTGCAAGGCACAGCAATCCCACTGGGATCCCATGGCTCTGCTCCTGGAATTGCCCACAGCTCTGGGAGCAGAGGCCAAGCCTTGGATGTGCTGCCCAAAAACATCACTGATGCTCCTTCCAGCCAAAGGGCAGCTGCAGCTTTATGGCCTCACCCCTCGGGTGTCTCTGCAGCAGATGCAGGGAAATTACCAGCACTGCTGCGAGGCAATTACTGCTCGAGCTGCTTGAGAAATGCCAGCTCTTTTTCAGAGGAAATTTGGGATGGAAATCATCTCTTTTTGTGTTTTGGGGAATTTGAGCTTCTTTGGTGCTCAAAAGAAAAGGATGGCAAACGTGCTTTTCTTAATACTGTTGATGTAAAAACACATTAAGGAAGCGCAAGGATAAAAAGAGGAGAATGTATTTTTGAGCATAAAGGAGAGTATTTTACATATTTTACTATTTTTTATCTACAAAAAAAAATTTCTATTACAAAGGTATTTACGTTGCTCTGTAATAGAGGTTGAATAAATTCCTACCCAGTTTAGGTCCAGGTCTCTCCTGCAGAGGTCAGGATAGCACAGGAGCCTCTGCATTCAGGGCTGTCCCTCCCCATGGCTGCGCAGCCCAGCTCCAGACCAAAGGAATTGTGACAGTAATGGAGCAGAAAAGCAAATTTCTTTCCCTTTTGCTTCACAGCTGACGGCCCAGTATGGGACCAAAGAGGAAACCCTGCTAAAACCTCCCGGAGAGGAGCTGGCTGAGTGCTGGCGGGGAGAAAAAGGCAAAAGGTAGTTAAAAAGTAATGGAGAGGACAGAAGGGAGAGACAGGGAGAGATTTTGGCTCCAAGAATCGGGGGTGTAAGGAGCACAAAGCATCTGGAAAGGCTCAGAAGTTGTGTCTGAAAAGCTCCCCTGGCTGATGTGTCAAGGAGCTTCCAATCGCCTTTCAAAAGCTCCCCTTCCCTCCGCCGCCTTTGTAATGGGTGGCTGTTCCTAATTATCTGTAAATGTTAAACGTTCTCTAATTCAATCAGAACAACTTGTTCACAGATGGCAAACCCTTCATCTGCTCGGCTTTCGGCGGAGTCTCTGCCTCAAGAGCCATTGATGTCTCTTCCTTCCCGGAGGGGCTGGAGACACGCAGGAGAGGAGGGTTAGGGTACAGGAAGAACCCCCAGCCTGTCCCTTCTCCCTGGCAGCACCCTGAGCTCCTGTGCCACCCATCCTCCCTCTTGGGCAGGGCACTGCGGCCACGAGGAAGGGATTGGGATGAGGGGTGAGGGGTGAGGGATGAGGGGATTCGAGATTCAGGGTGAGGGATGAGGGATTCGGGGTGAGGGATTTGGGATTTGGGGTGAGGAATGAGGGATGAGGGATTCAGGGTGAGAGATGAGGGATTCAGGGTGAGGAATGAGGGATGAGGGGTGAGGGGTGAGGATGAGGGATTCGGGATTCGGGATTCAAGATTCGGGATTCAGGATTCAGGATTTGGGGTGAGGAATTTGGTGATTCAGGATTTGGGGTGAGGGATTCGGGATTCGGGATTCAGGATGAGTGATTCGGGATTCGGGGTGAGGGATTTGGGGCTTCGGGGTCCTCCTCTCGCCGCTGCCATGCTGCTCCTGGTCTCGTTCCCACCCTGCCACAGGTGCCCGCTGTGTTATCCTGGATCCCGAGGCAGTTGTGGCACAGGCTGGCACTTCCCTCCCTCTGCCCACCCGCGCTGTCACCTCCAGGCCAGCTCCTGTCACGCCCGTGCCCCGCTGACGCTGATCCTCCTGGACTCCGCGCTCCTCCTCTCGTTTTCTGCCCTGAGTGGCACATGCCAGCACTCTGTCCCTTCTCATTCCCTGCTCCTGGCCACAGGGCCTGTCCCCTTGCTGCTGTCCCAGTTTGATGGTCAGGGCAGCAAAGCCCTGCCCAGCACCCAGGAAAGGCTGTGACAGGGATCCCAAATCAGGTGACAGGGATCCCAAATCAGGTAACAGGGATCCTAAATCAAGTGACAGGGATCCTAAATGAGGTAACAGGGACACTAAATCAGGTGTCCCCATTCCTGACACTAAAATCTGTGATTGTCCCCACTCCTGACAGTAAAATCTGTGATTTACACCAGGGGCACGGGGACAAAGGAGGGGGCGGCCAGGTTTTCTCCTCAGACCCGAGGGACACTCCTTGCTGCTGATTCCTAATGATTTATTGAAGCATCTACTCTTCCTCCCAGACCCAGAAAAGGGTCTCGCCTTTGATCAACCAGTGACTCACCATCTGCAGCCGAGGTGATTTACGACAAGCACGAGCTATTTCTGCTCATGCAAGGGGAGAAAAATAGGGCTCCTCATCAGCAGGAGGGTGGGAAGGAGGGAAAACAAGCCGCCCACGGGCCGTGAGGCTGCCTGGGCTGGGCCGGGCTGCTCCCCCAGCACCGGCTCCCCACGGCAAAGGTGCTGTGGAAGGGAGGTGAGGGGGAGATTCTGACGTCTCACACAGATGGCTCCACGCCAGGATGGGAATAGAACAGCTCTGAGATGCTGTGTTGGATGCAGGGCTGGGAGAGGGCTCTGTGAGCCGTGGGGTGCAGGGCCAGCATTGACAGGCGCTGCTGAGCACAAGCCCTGAGCATCACTCCAGGCCTGAACCTGCTCTTTTCCATGCCTATCTTTCCCTCCCTCACAATCTAATCACTTCCAGATTAGCATTTTCTGGAAATTCGAAAAAAAATTCATTTTTCCTTTGAAGATACGAAACTGAAATCCTTAAAGACCCTTATACTTTTTCTATGGCAGCCCTAAAAGCTGGAGCATCACCTCCACCAACTCCCTGACTCAAATTTCCTTATATTTTTTTTTTTAGCTAAAAGACCAGCCCCTTTCCAGGGAAGGAAGATGTCTGCTTGCTCAGGATGTCAGCAGATTCACAGCTAACATTCATCCACCGAGCAGAGCCACTGCTCCACCTCCTCCAACAACTGGCTGAGGAGAAGAAAAGTCATTAAAGTGTGTGTTATATTGGCTGGAAAAATCCTTGGGAAGGAGCTCCACGCAGAGCCCCAGTGGGCAGAGTGCTCGGCTGCTCAGGAGCAGTGATTAGGGAGAGTTTGTTAATGAAGCAGATTTTAGTGACTGAAGGCAAGTGGCGAGAGAGGAGAGGGAGCAGAGTGTTCAGCAAATGCTGAATGTGGGCCTGCTGCAGCTGAGCTTCAGTGGCCATAAATCAGCCCAGATCTGCCAGATTTTGTCAGCTGAGGGTGTGACCCAGGGGATTTGGGGGTCCCTGAGGGCCACAGCACCATCCCACCTTCCAAAAACTGCTCAGCTCTGCCCGCTGCAGATCCCAAAGCCCTGTGGGGGCATCCGAAGCTGCTTCAGAGACAGAAAGGCTTTACTGACTTTCCCAAACTTGCCTTTTTCTCCTGCAGTCCCTTTAAATGAGGGGGATCCCCCGAGGCAGAGCAGGGGGACGCGGAGTGGAGCCCAGGCAGCCCTGCTGTTCTGATCTCGCTGGATGGAAATCAGCATCACCCCCTGGATACACGACCAATTCACCCTGTCTGGGGCTCTGTTCCCAGCTCCCTGGGCCCTGTGGGAGAGATGGAAGGCTGGATCAGGGCTCTTAAAAGACCAAACACCATTTTATGCCAGTGTTTACAGGAGGATTGCACCCAAAATGTGCCAAAAATGTGGGGTTTGTTCCCTCTTGTAACCTGTCATCCCTCCCCCATCTCATTCCTTTCCTGCTCTGCAATGTGTTGGCACAGCCACACAGGGAATTCCCATTTCCTGCAGCAGATTCCCAAATTTCCAGGTATGATTGTCTCCTTTTTTTTTTTCCCCTCAGTGATAGGCAACAGGAAAAAGACTTCAGGCGAGTTTGTTAGCCCAAAAGCAAGACCAGGACAAGCCCTTCCCCCGAGATAACTCCCATCAGGTGATGAGAAACATTCCAAACCCCTCAGAGCACTTCCCAGGGGATGCAGGCCCCCAGAGCTCAGCTTTCCAGCCTTTATCTCCTGCCTTATCCACACCTAATCTCCCTGCCCCTGCTGAATCAGCTGTGACAAGAGGAAATTAGATTTGTTGGGAGCAGGGCTGGGTGGTTTGGGAGAGACATCTCTCCTTCACAGAGGGGGAAATTTGGACACCCAAAGTTTCTGGGGTGAGGAGACCCGCGGAGCCAGGCGGTGCAGAAGCAGAAAACAGAGATTGCAATCAGATCCTGAGCAGCCCTCCCCGTGTCCTTCAGGCACCACCAGCTCAGCCTGGCAGGCTCTCCCAAATCCCTGCAGCGAGCAGGGAAAACGAGGCGCTTTCCCAGCTATCCTCCATCAATCTCTGCCCAGCCAGCCCTGCTCATCCCAGGATAAAGCCCATTTAGCCAAGCCCCTTCCCATCCAGCCCTTCATCACCAGGGATCGATATCCTATATTGACTGAGCTGGGCCCAGCCATTAACGAGTTCATTTTCCATCACTTAGATGCAGATGGATTCCCTCAGGAGCCCCGGGGTCACCAAAGTTTCATTAACAGAGGCTGTAAAAGTATTTAAATACATTTAGAAGAATCACTTGACAAATGGAGTGAGCCCACAGCCCTGCTCCTCTCAGGTTATCTTGAAAGAGAAGAGAGACTTTTGCTGCCCACAGAAGGACAAAAAGCCCTTAACAGCTTGTCCCTGCCATTATCCATCCCCAACACTTCACCTCCACAAAGGTCCAATTTCTCCTTAATGCTTCAGATGGAAACCAGTTACTCATTTATCCCGGCACTGGGTTAAATGACTGAATGGTTTTTGGCCTCCAAAATTCCCATGTTTGGTGGCAAACTGAGGCAGGAGGTGATGAAGGCTCAGCCTCAAATCTGCAGAGGTAGAATAGATACCACAGACAGGCATTGGGAGACCTGAATTCTTGTCCCAAATGTTTGTATCAGGGTAAAATAAAATGTAGCCAAGCCCAACCTGGCCTTGAACACAGAAAATTCCATGAGAAAAAAGGTATCAAAAATACAGGCTGAACTCAGGGCTCTCTTCCTGCTGCTAAAAGTCTTCTCCTTGCCACAAATCTGTAGAAAACATCAAATTTTAATCACCAAACTCTGTGTAGGTGCTGGCTTAGCTGTCCCCCCATGAGAACAGGATTTGGAACCCAGAAACATCACCAAATCCCCACCAAAACCTCATGGAAATGCAGCCCTGCAGACAGTTTCCACTGTGAGCTCATTTTGTGTCAGAGAGCTGGAGCCACGCATTTGAAAAATTTGCAAACAGAAATTTAATGTGACATTTTTTTGTCCCCGCTCGGGAGGAGATGACTCATTAAGTCACTTTACAGCTCTTAGTGGGTGCCCACGGTGGCAGGGGCTCATGGCATGTGGAAACACAGTCACACTTAGGAGGGAGGGCAAATAAATCTGACTCCCCAAAGTCCAAAGCCTGCATGAATCCTTCTTCCTCATGGGAAGGCTCTAAAGTACCATTAAGCCACTGATTTTTTTTTTCACCTTTTTTCTTTTTTTTTTCCCCATCACAAATAAACCCAAACTGCAAAGAGGAGTTAGGAGCAGAGGCTGTTTCTTTGGCTGGTGGAAAGTTTGGGGAGCCTTGCCATGAGGACTCACCCTCACTGCCAGGCCCAGCCACCCAGAGCCTCTGGAAAGGTCTCGTGATTTCCCTGGTGGCCTCCTCCCTCCAGAACCTGCAGAAGAAAGCAGAAACTCATGGATGGAGAACAATGAGGCAGGAGGAGAGGTTTGTCCCTTGGGACAGAGCAGCCACCCCATCCCACTGCCCCCCGTGCAGTCACTCCAGGCTGACAGAAACACTCCTCTTGGAGTCCCTCCAAATTCTCACTGCTAACTCCTCAGACTGCAGCAAAACCCCTCTGAATAGACATCAGGCAGGCCCAGTTGGCATTCACAAAACAGGCTGGGAGGGGGATTACTCTGGGCTCACGCTGCATTGTTCACATAAAACCCCTTCCCTTCCTGGGGTGGAGGAGGAACGTGCACAGGAAACCCCCAGAGCCTCCCCACAGGAGATCCATGGGTGCAGACAAGGTAAACTCAGCCTTTAGCATTCATATCTCTGTTTATCAAGTGTTAAAGCTGCCAGACTTGGGGACGATAAATCAGCATTTCTGGGATGTGCTGATTCCCACCTGGCCTGGTGGATGGGGGCAGAGGGTCCTGCTTTTTTGGGACAGCCAGAAATTAATGACATGGCTGAAAGAATGGAAGATAAAAGAAAATCTTTGCTGGATGTGCCTCAGAAACAATGGCAAGGGTTGATTGGGGCAGTCCTTCCCTGTCCCTGGGGCTGCTCTGTGTTCACAGCAGTGATTGTGCTCAACTCACTCCAGGATTACACCAAAAATTCCCATGTCTGGCATGGATTTGCTAAACTTAATGCAGAATTACACCTTGCCACGGATCTGGTCCAACTCCAAGGCCTCCAGAGGGTGGCAGTGGCTTTGCCCTGCTGATGGCAGTGTGCCCCTCACATCTGGGACGGCTGCAGGAGCACAGCTCCCTGAGCACAGCAGCTCTGCTGCGACAGCATCACATTCCCCCTCTCGTGCCACTGCCGTGACAGCCTGCAAATGAGACAGACCCACAAACCTCCCCTGTGACCCAGAGATCAGGGCCCAGAAGAGCTTATGCAGGAAGAGAAGCCTATTTGTCCAACCACAAAAAGCAAAAGGCTTATTTCCACTTGTAAATTTGCAGCAAGCCCTGATCCCGATTCAAATCCGAAGCAGAGCGTGTCAGTGAATTTCCGGGCAGGAGAAATCCTCTCTGGGAGCTCTCCCTCACGGATGGCTGCACTGCAGCTCCTAACACCCTCCGTCAGGAGGCTGCTCCCAGACTTGGTTGGGGACTCTGTGTCCTGCCTTCCTTGCACGGGCACTGCCAAGGCCCTGGGGATGGCAGGGCGCAGAGCTGCTCAATAATAAATGCTATTTTCTCATACAGTGACTGCTGCCTCTGAACGAGCTGTGTCCGTGCCTCCGTTCAGATCTCGGAGCTGAGAGAGAGCTCCCCTTGCCCGACCTCATCAGCAATGCCCTTTGAAGTGTTCCTGCTGATTCCATTCTCTGTTTCTCCTCTGGTTTCCCTTTCCCTGTGCCACGGGCTCCCTGTGGATGCTGTGCCTCACCTCCTGCCTGCCTCTGGCCCTCAGGGACACGCACACACCATCCCCAGTGCTTTGTGTGCCTGCAAGAGAGACCTTCCAGTCCCTTCTTCCCTATCCCTCCTTCTGGGAAGACAGCAGCTCCTTCTTGGAGGCATTTCTAGCTTTGATGAAGGAATTATTCTCTGCTGATGGGAACAGGCTGACACAGAGCCCACACGAGGCATTGGAGTGCCCAGCACTGCTGGCCAAACCTCGGGCCAGTGGTTGTTGTTTGCATCACTCTTATCCACGCAAGACCCCAAATTCCAGCCCAAATTCCTCCCCTGGATTGAAAACCCCTCACTCCAGCCCTTGCAGGGCGTTTCCAACCCGTGGGTCCCGCCAAGCCCACCAGCCTTGCAATTCCAGCTGCTCTCCACTGGAAATCCGCAGCAGAACCCATCCTGCTTCCTGCAAGGCTGGGATTCCTAATCTCCCAGGGTTTCTTTTCTCCGTGTAAAATGAGGATTACGTTTTAATTCCTGCCTCACAAGGGGGTGCTGTGGGGATTGCCAGGGTTAAGGCACTCAGGCAGCACCGAAAGGCTCTTACCAACCCTTCGGCAGAGGGGCTCAGAAAAAACCCCCACTGCTGTTTGCAGCCTGCTCGCAGCTCGCATCAGCTCCCATTAACTGGGAGGCAATTTTCTCCCCAGTTCAGATTTAATTCCTCCTCTAACTGCTGGCCCTATCCAGAGAACAGCAGGGCAGCAACGACTATCAGTGCTGAATTGCCTTTTAAAATAGGATGGTGCCCGGAGGTCTGAGGGAGTGTGAGCTGCCTGTGCAGTGCATGTGTGCTGTGTAGATGTGAGTTCATGTAGGAAGCTGCACCGGGAGAGCTCAGAAGTGAAGCCAAGCACGGAATCAGCTCGGGAAGCCCTTTGCACCTCTGATCCCCCATTGTTGGCTGCGCCGCAGACGCATTATGTGTGTTTACAGATGAAAAAGCAAAAATAAAACCGATGCCGGCTTTAAAATTCCACCGAGCGCAGCCTTCTGCACTGATTCCAAATGTTTATAAACACGGGAGTTAATGTAATCAGGACTGCAGCAAATACACACCAGGTACACGGCAGAGACAGGAGTGTCAAACGCGCTCCCAGCTCGGAGTGACAGCTCTCTGCTGTGGGCTCTGCAGCAAACAAAAGCAGCTGAAAAACCCCACCGAGGAATGCTTTAAAGAGCAATCCCTTCCCCCGTCCTCCTCCCCTCCTTCCAAGACTTTCTGGTAGTCATAACTGCAAAAATCTCAGAGAAGGTGTCCATTCCCACTGAGCCTTTCAAGTGGCAGGGAGCCACTCTTGGGAAGAGGCTTGGGAAGACACTGGGGGAATTCCTGGCTCCCCTGAGGGACATCCCTCAGCCCAACCCCGGTTCTGTGCTCATTCCACTGCAGCCAGGAGCTGCTTTAGAAAGATTTGGATAAGTCTGACTCCAGGAACTGTTCCACCCTGGGGAAGGATGTGCATCAGCTCGCCAGGGAAGATCCCATCCAGAGGAGCTGTGCCAGTGCAGAACCCTCACCAACTCCTCATCCAAAGGAGTGGTGCCAGTGCCAGCCTCATCCCAGCCCCATCCCAACCCCTCCCCGCTGCCCACTGCCCACGTTTTCCAGTGGGAAGTGTTTGGGGAGGTCCCATTCCAGCAGGTTGCTGAGGAGACGTTACCTCACACGGCAGCATCAGCAGAAAACGCCGGTGCCAGCAGAACAGCCAAAATGCTGGGAGGACAAAACACTGCAAGCCTGTTGTTTTTGGTTTTGTTTTTCCTTTTTTTTTTTTTTTTTTTTTCCCAGCCAAATGTTGTTTCATGCTCTAATGGCGATTTTCAAGAGCAATATTGGCGTGACAACTTATGTAAGTGTGGGCCAAGTTCCTACACCACTTCCAGGGTCTGTGCCTAAACCAGGTTTCACAGGGG
This sequence comes from Pyrgilauda ruficollis, assembly GCF_017590135.1. Taxonomy (NCBI): domain Eukaryota; kingdom Metazoa; phylum Chordata; class Aves; order Passeriformes; family Passeridae; genus Pyrgilauda; species Pyrgilauda ruficollis. Next base: position 4,988,413 of record NW_024526822.1, read on the forward strand.
TGCATAGGAAAGGCTTTGGATCTCTGTTTTGGTGGCTACTTGCCACCTAAAATGAGATTTTTACCACCCCTAAAACCCAAGAGAGGGTAAATATTGCAGTTTTAGAAATTATTTTCCTTGGAGAAGGTGGGGTTCCTCGCGGCCCACTTCTATCTGAGGCACCAGGTGGGTTGGTTTTTTCTCTCTTTGTTTGTAGTGGAATACATTTAGAGATTTATGGAAGGGATTTCTGAGTCTCACAGTGGTTCATGTGTTCCTGCAGTAGGAACCTTGAAATCCCCTGTCTTATCACTGCAGGGCTCCTTTCCCACATCTCTGGCTGGGATGAGTTTTAGGAACCCACTGTTGTGAGGGGTAGAACAAAGAAGTAAAAAATGGGCTTAAACCAGCTGATCTAGCAAAGCAGGAGGCAGCTCCCCCAGCCCCTCAGAGGCCATGCACACAGAGACCTCCCCAAATCAAAAACAATATAAACTATGATGCAATTAAATATGTTACATATTATGATCTTCCTCCTCTAGAAATAACAAAAAACTGCCAAACCAAAGCATTCTGCTGCTGCCTCTCCTGCTCATGCCCAAGTCCCCTTGGGCTTCACGGAAATTTTGGACTCACAAAATGCTGCAGAACAGGGGCCCCCATGGCACTGTGTAATAAATCTTAGAAGTTAACAGCCAGAACTGTGCCAAATGTGATGGGTTTTGCTTTGTGCAGGATCATGAAAATAATACATTCTGGCTCAGTAAGTCAGGCCTCATGCACCAGGGCTAATGGTCCACTGCTGCTGCTGCTGCTGCTAAATGGATTTACATTTCTGTCTCACATGGTTGAGGTCTGTGATTTGGGAAGCCAAGGCCCCAAGGCTCTACCGAATCTCCCCAGATTCTTGAAGGAAAATGTGAATTTTCCCCCACCTGAAATGCAGGAAGCTCAAAGGAGGAGAGTTGAGGTGTGGCTGCCCCACAGATCTCAGGGACGTCAGCTCAGGTGCAGTGACAACAGAATAAGTGGGAGAAAGGAGAATGTAACACTGGGAATAATGTAAGCTGGAGCATTGTTAATGTGGGGAACTCCATGGTAACTCAGAGAGACCTGCCCAGGGGAACAATGTCTCATTGGAGGTATCTCTTTAATGGAGTTGGGAAAGGAAATAATGAGATTTTATGGATTAAAACTGAAATTAGACAGATAAACACTGCACGGGCAGGAAAACCAACCAGCAACAAGGATGCTGGGAACCCTCCACGGCCTGCCTGTCCACAAGGATCGGGGGTTGCCCTCCTGAGCTCAGGTCTGCAGCTTCAGAGAAGAGGCAGGAGGCAGAAATCATCCATTCAGCAGCCTCAGCTCCACAGGCAGGATGTCCAAAGGAATCCCAGCGGCCTTACAGTCTGCGAATCTATTAACTAAACCTCATTACTACGTAATAACTTTTGTTATTTCGGAACAAACCTTGTATCTGCCTAATCCGCTTTGTTACAGAGCTGCCCATCCTTCCCTTGAACAGGAATTAACTTCTAAAGGAATTAAAAGGAGGAGGAGACTGCTGAAGGGGGTCCTTAGGGGTATCTTTTTATAGCTGCTGGCTGCCCCCCCCCTTTCCCTTTCCCACTATGTGTGGTATCCTTCCCCACTGATTCCATCCTTTTCTGCCTGCCAGGCATTGATTTGTTCCTGTGTTGTTCTAATGGAGCTTGAAATCAACATGACTTTGTTGTTGGTTGTTGTCATTGTTGTTCACATCTTTGTTTGGGGTTCAGCATCCTTGCAGAGGCCAGGGCAGCTCAGGAGCCGGCATTAGCAGGCTAAACACCTCCTTAGCGAGAGATCCACAAAGGCTGGCTCTGTGTCCACATAATAAAGGCTGCTACAAAGCGCAGCGAAACCGCTGCCCCCTCCTCCCGCGCATCGGCTCTTGTGCCAGCTCTGAATCCCCTCGCTCATCAGCGCACACAGAGGGTGGCCACAACAAGCTCCTTCCTGCAGCAGGCCCCAGGAAAACGCTGTGGTATCCACATCCCAGGCGTTTCGGATTGCCGGCTTAGCTTCCACGTATTTCACTCACACCGCGCGGGGTGAAAAATGCGCTCAGCCGGGGAGGTGGGTGTCGGGCACTGCCAGAGCCGCGGCCCGGGCGCTCCGGCGTGCGAAGGGAATTCAGGAACAGCCTCAAGTCCCCAAGCCCCGCGTGGCGAGGCAGGAGCACCTCCGCCAAGCCACGGCGAGGCGCCCCGTGCTGCGCGGCGCGGCCGGACACGGCGAACAAAGCCCAGCTGCCGCCAGCTGCCAACATCCGGAGGGGCGGGCGGCGAGCCCGGCCACCCGTCCCGCCCTCGCCGCGCATCCCCGGGAGCCGCCGGGCGAAGGGTTAACGCTGCGCCCTCCTTCCGCCGAGCGCTGACATCACGGGGCAGGCTCCTCCCGCCAGTGTGTGCGTGAGTGCGAGCGCGGCCGCCGAGCCCCGCACCGGGCACCGCACCCGGGCACCGCACCCGGGCACCCGCGGCCGGCCCGGCCCCGCG
>NW_024526823.1:0-23650 GCF_017590135.1 Pyrgilauda ruficollis
GTGAGTGCTGATAGCTGGCAGATCTGTACAGACGTCCCCATCCTGTGTTCATTGGATCTTATCCCATCCCAGCAGGGATTTTAACACAAGCGCACTGATATCAGCTATTTCACTGTTATGTCTAAGCTTAATTAATAGTAGAAATAAAAACCATATCTTTATTACAAAGTTACTTTAACCCTACACATACAAACCCATTTTAATATTTTAAAAAGCCAGTATTATAATATGTACCTATAACAGTGGGAGTTTGCAGAGCCCCCCTCCCGGGGGTTCCACCACACACCCACTCTTCCCCTGGGAAGGAACCAGACGGACACACAGCGAGGACCAGCAGCTTTATTGATGCCCAGAGCCTCGCTGGCCACAGATCCTCCAGCCCAGGCACGGCCCCTGCCCTGCTCAGGGCGTCTTGGCCTTCCTCCGCTGGGTGCCCCACAGCAGCAGGGACAGGGACACGGTGGCAGTGCCCAGGATTCCTCCGAAGAGAAGCACGGGGAACGCGCCCTGCCCGGGACCAGGGGTGAGCATCACGGCTCCCTGCAGCCGCTGCTGCTCCAGCCAGGGCCCGGCCCGAGCCAGGGGCGTCCCACAGGCTCTCACCTCACGCAGGCACTTGTAGCCGTGGAAGGGACTGTCACAGAGGCACTGGATGAGGCCGGGGCCGTCGGGGGCACACACAGAATTCTCAGGACACGGCCAGGCTGGCAGGGCAGAGCAGAGCAGGGGGTCGGTCAGGGGCCAAGCCAGACCCCACTGCCGGCCCCACACACCCAGTCCCCCACCATACCGAGCGGCACAGAGCTGTTGCAGGGGTTCCTCTGTCCCTGGCACAGCCGGCTGCTCCTGTCCACCGTCACGTCCTGCCAGGCGTCGCTCCCGCCCGGACACTGCAGCGCCGCTGGCACCGCGCTGGGGACACAGCTCAGCACGGGCACCGCGCCGCCCCCCGCCCCGGCTCCCCAGCACTCACAGGCTCTGCAGCTGGACGAAGCCCAGGAAGGAGTCACTGGGCAGAGCTGTCAGCGGGTTCTCAGTCAGGTCCCTGTGAGCACACGGACCTTCAGTGCCGTGTGGCACCCCCGGCCTGGCAGGCTCCGGGGACCCCCGGCACCTCGCTCAGCTCGGGCAGTTCCTGTGCCCCTGCCACCCCCTGCCCACCCGAGGCCCTGGCAGTGCAGCCCTGCAGCCAGGGCTCAAAGGTCTCTGCAGAGCTGCTGAGGGACAGCTTGGTCATTAACAAAAGCACTGATGAGCTGAGGTGCCACGGTGAGGGACAGCTTGGTCATTAACAAAAACACTGATGAGCTGAGGTGCCACGGTGAGGGACAGCTTGGTCATTAACGAAAGCACTGATGAGCTGAGGTGTCACGGTGCCCTGAGGGCCACCACGGCTCACTGGGCTCATCTGGACACCGAGCCCTGAGCCTGGCCAGTGCCCTGGACGTGGCTCCTCCCTGCCTCCTGTCTCTCCAACCTGGGGATGAGGACACTGTGGGACTGTGGCAAAAGCCAAGACGTGACCATGTGGCTCATCTCTCACTTGTCAGCACAGGTCCCCACTGGCTGTCCTGTGACAGTGCACACCATGACAGCTCCAGAAGGATTTGTTCCCTGCTCCTGCTGGGCACAGGGCTGAGGCTGCCTGGACAGACAGGTCCCAGAGCTCGCCGTTCAAAGCTGGGGGTGGTTTCTGTTTGATCACACCCTGTGGACTGACAGCCACGAGGGCAGGGAGCGGCCAGTGGCCCTGGGACCAGCAGGGCACGGCTGTGCTGGCCTGGGCCCATGGGAATGTCCCCCCAAACCTGCCCCAACCCCCCCTGCCAGCCCGGCCCGGCTCCTTGCAGGGGCCCCAGGGGGCCCGGGGGACTCACAGGACGATGGCAGTGGTGGCCTCGGCCAGTCCCGGGGGAACACTGCGCAGGGAGCAGTTGCTCAGGTCCAGCCTGGGAAGGGACAGTGCTTGGGGACACAGTAGCACGCCTGTCCCCCACCCTTTCCCCTGATGCCCTTGTGACCCCCAGCACCCATCTCGGCCCCGGGCTGTACCTGCTCCCCCCGCACCACCACCCAGGATGCTCCAGCCAGGCATTCCCCAGCCCTGCCATTCCCCTGTGAACCCAAAACCCCATCCCGGCACCTCCATCCCCCCAGCACCCCAGATTCGCCCCCAGCCTGTGCATCCCCGTCCTCCCCCGGGCCCCCCGTACCCCAGAAGCCGCCCCGGGGACGGGCCCCGCTCCCGGCAGCAGCGCCCATCGCTCTCGGTGTCGTGCCGGGACTCACAGAACCGGGCCACGATGGAGCCGTTCCGCGGCGGCCCCGGGCAGAGCCCGCACACCTGGGGAGGTCGAGGGGGCACGGGCAGCATCCCCGAGGTCCAGGGGGCATGGCACAGGGACACCCCCGACTCCCGAGCATCCCGCCATCCCCGAGCGTGACCCGAACCCCCGGTACCGCCGCTCCCCGGAGAAGGAGAACCTCCCCGGCCTCCGGGCAACCCACGGCTTCCCTCCGAGCACCTCCGAGCCGGGCACCCCGACCTCAGGACACCGACCCTCGGTTCCCCCGGGACCTCCCGAACCGGGCACCCCCGACCTCAGGTCACCGACCCTCGGTTCCCCGGGACCTCCCGTTCCGGTCATCCCCGATCCGGGCACTCCCTGACCTCCCGGCACCTCTGATCCGTGACACCCCCTGCCCCCGGAGCCCCCCGTTTCCGGCCCTCCCCTGGTTTCCGTGACCCCGTTCCCGCGGCTCACCGCGGCCCCGCGGGCGGCCCGGGGCAGCAGCAGCGGCAGCAGCAGCAGCGCGACCCCGCGCACGGCCCCGCCAGCCCCGCGCATCCCCGCGCCACCGCCGACCCCGAGCGGCCGGGGCAGCTCCGTGCCCGTTCCCCCCACCCGGTACGGCCCGGGCGAGCCGAGCCAGGCCCCGGAGGGACCCCGCAGCGCGGGCACCGGGGCGCGGTGACCGCCCGCGGGCGGCGCGGCGGGGTCGCACGGGGACGGGCACCGGGAGCGGAGCGCAGCGCAGCCCGGGGTGACGGCGTCAGCGGCGGCAGGGCGGAAACGGCGGCGGGAGCGGCCCCGCCTGCCCGCGGCGTCATCCCGGCGCGCCCCGGCTGCGGCGGCACATGGGGAGAGTGCTGCCGCCGCCGGTGAGTGTCGCACCGGGGCAAGGTCACCGCCGCCGCCCGCCACCGGCACCGGGCGCTCTGCGGGCAGCGCGGGCCGGGGCTCCCGGGATGGGGGCGCTGGCGACACCGGGCACGGGGAGCAGGACCCCGGGATGGGGGCGCTGGCGACACCGGGCACGGGGAGCAGGACCCCGGGATGGGGAAACCGGGCACGGGGAGCAGGACCCCGGGATGGGGACACCGGGCACGGGCCCGGGATGGGGACACCGGGCACGGGGAGCAGGACCCCGGGATGGGGGCGCTGGCGACACCGGGCACGGGGAGCAGGACGCCGGGATGGGGACACCGGGCACGGGGAGCAGAGCCCCCGGCTGGGAGCACTGGAGGCAAGGAGGAGAGCCCCCGGCTGCGGCCACCGGGAACACCGGAGAGGGGAGCAGAGCCCCGGGATGAGGGCAGCGGGGACATCGGGGACACCGGGGAAGGCGAGTAGAGCCCCTGAGAGCCCCGGGATGAGGGCACCGGGGACAGCGGCGGCTCCAGCGGGGTCCCCGAGTGCGCGGGGTGACGAGGAAGGCTGCGATGGAGCGTGAGGAGCGGGGCACGGGTCAGGCAGGCTGGGCACGGCAGGGACAGGGACAGGGGCTCAGCGCGGGGGACACGGGAGCCGGCAGAGCCGGCCTGGAGCTGGGACTGCTGGGTTTTGTGGGGCACATCCTGGGACCGCCTGGGTGAGGGGGCAGCAGCCCTCAGAGGGGTGAGCAGAGCTTGGCACCACCGGGGATGGGGTGTGGGGACAGCAGAGCCCCGGGGCACCGAGGGGTCTGCGGGGCGTGGGAGCCTTGGGCCGGGGTCGTGCAGGAGGCTGGGGCCGGGCTGTGCCCGCCGGGGACGCGCTGTAACCTCCCGTGTTTAGTCTGCACCGGGGAATGTGGGGGTGACCTTGGACCCTGGCCATGAGCTGCCGCACGTGGAGCCTGTCCTGGTCAGGGACAGGCCGGGGCTGGTGGTGGCAGAGACACTGCCCTCTCACCCCATTCCCCACCCAGACGCCGCTGGCGCTGCCGTGCTGCAGAAGCCCGTGCCAGCTTGGCTGCCCCCAGCTCTGTGGCAGGCAGGCCCAGGCAGGCTGTGCCAGGGCTGCCAAGAGGGGCTCAGCCTAATCCCACCAAGCATTCCCCAGGCAGGCATTCCTCCAGGGATCACGGTGGGCCCACAGTGGGCACTATGCCACTCCCTGGCTGCCACCCCCGCTCCAGACTTGTCCTCCCTGTGTCCCTAACGCTGCCCTGCTGGGACTGAGGGTCCCCCGCAGCCTGCACCCCCTCCCAGGCCAGGAAGGGGGGTATCCACAGCCCTGTGGCACCTGCTGCTCCCAGGTGCCCGCAGTCCCAGTCCTCTGGATGTCCCCTGGAAGTGGGGGCAGGCAGGGGCAGCACTGTGCCCGGCTGTCCCCTCCTGTCCCCCAGGAGCCAGGGCAGGGGCAGAGCACAGGAGGCTCTGGGGGATCCCTGTCAGCGGGGTCAGGGTGCCAGGGCCGGTGGATGCTCAGGTGTCCGCTCCACCTGGCTGATGCCCACTCCCCAGGCTGCCCCCTGCCCGTTCCTCTGTGCTGGGGGCAGCTCTGACAGGGCCCAGGGCTGCTGGGGCGGTTGGGCTGGGCTGGTTCTGGTGCTGGTGGGACCGGTGCTGCCGGGTTTGGTGGGGCTGTGCCGTGCTGGGGTGGCTGGGCCAGCCCGGGTTTGGCTCGGGTGGGAGTGGCACTGCGGGCTCAGCTCCGGGAGTGGTCGTGTTGGGTTTGGCGCAGGTGGGACGGGGCTGTCCTGCACCGGAGGCGGCTCTGTTGAGCTTGGCCTGTTCTGCCGGGCCTGGCGGTGCCGGTGCTGCGGGGGGCCCGGGTGGGACTGTTTTTGCAGCCATTGTCTTGGTGCTCTTTGAAGACTCTCCAGCTTCCTTCAGCGGGGCAGGTGGGGTGGCCCGGGGGGGACAAGCCCGGCCCAGAGGGGGGAGGAGGAGGAGGAGGAGGAGGGACCGCCGTTCTCCGCGCTCCGGGTCCTTGAGGCTGAGGCAGAGCGAGCGAAGGTCCCCGCAGCACTGACACGTCCCTCCGCAGCCGCCGGGGCCGGGCCGGTGCTGTCGGGACGCGCTGCCGGGCTCAGGTGCGCCCATGAGGCCGGCGGGGCGGCGGGGCAGCGGCGGGGCGGCGCGGAGACACGCTCGGCATGGAGTTCACGGCCATCGACTACAGCATCTTCGCCCTGCTGCTGGTGCTCTCCTCGGCCATCGGGCTCTTCTACGCCCTGAGCGGCGACCGGCAGCGCACGGTGCAGGAGTTCCTGCTGGCCAACCGTGACATGGGCTGCCTGCCCGTGGCCCTGTCTCTGCTGGCCTCCTTCCAGTCAGCTGTGGCCATCCTGGGCGTGCCGGCTGAGATCTTTCGCTTTGGCACCGAGTACTGGTTCCTCGGCTGCTCCTATTTCCTGGGGCTGCTCATCCCCGCGCACATCTTCATCCCTGTCTTCTACCGGCTGCGCATCACCAGCACCTACGAGGTGAGCACGGGGACACGGGGAGGGCAGAGGGGACACGGGGAGGGCAGGGGGACATGGGGAGGGCAGAGGGGACATGGGAGGGCAGGGGGACACGGGAGGGCAGGGGGACACGGGAGGGGGCTGTGAGGAGCACAAAGCACCCTGCAGTCAGGTGCCCTGACCTCTCTCCTCGCAGTACCTGGAGCTGCGCTTCAACAAGACCGTGCGGGTCTTAGGCACCGTCACCTTCATCTTCCAGATGGTGAGTGGGGCCAGGGCTGTGGGGCTGCAGGCTTTGGGGGCTGGCTGTGGCTCAGCACTGCTCTCCCTCCCCACAGGTCATCTACATGGGGGTGGTGCTCTACGCCCCTGCTCTGGCCCTCAACGCAGGTACGGTGAGCTCAGGTGTGGGGCCGTGCCAGGGGGCTGCTGCCCCTCGCCCCGTTAATGTCCTCTGCCGCTTCCAGTGACGGGCTTTGACCTCTGGAGCGCCGTGCTGACCATGGGGCTGGTCTGCACACTCTACACTACGCTGGTGAGTCCCTGCTGCCGCGGGTGCCTGTGCCCCTGCCCTGCCAGGTGGGCACTGTCACCGTGTGCTGACGGGCGTCCCGTGTCCCCACCAGGGTGGCCTGAAGGCCGTCATCTGGACAGACGTGTTCCAGACGCTGGTGATGCTGGCGGGGCAGGTCGCCGTCATCGTGGTGGGCGCCTGGCGGGTGGGGGGCATGGCCCGTGTCTGGCGCGTGGCTGAGCAGCAGGGCAAGATCGCCGGCATCGAGTGAGCCATCTCCCGGGACCCCATCCTGCTCTGGGGACACCTGGGGCAGCCCTGGCTGGGGGAGAGGGACCCCAGAGTGGCGGTGCAGGCCATCCCTGGTACCCTCTTTCCCGTGGGGCGTGGGGGGCCAGTGAGGACCCATCACCACGACCCCCTGCTCCTCCCCGCAGCCTGGACCCCAACCCCCTGGAGCGCCACACCTTCTGGTCGCTGTCGGTGGGCGGGGTGTTCATGATGCTGTCGCTGTACGGGGTGAACCAGGCGCAGGTGCAGCGCTACCTGTGCGCCCGCAGCGAGCGCCAGGCCAAGCTGTGAGTGGGGCTGGGCTGGGCTCCCCTCACCTGCTGTGAGCCCCCCGCCGCCGCCCGAGTCTGACAGCCCCGCGGCGCCCGCAGCTCCTGCTACGCCGTGTTCCCCTGCCAGCAGATCGTGCTGTGCCTCAGCTGCCTCACGGGCCTCGTCATGTTTGTCTACAACCTGGAGCACCCGCTGGCGCCCAGCCAGCGCCCTGCCTCCCCTGACCAGGTGGGTTAAGAGCCCCTCCCGTGTCCCCCGCTGCCCCCAGCCCCGCACTGACCTCCTGCCACAGCTGGTGCTGTTCTTCGTGATGGACGTGCTGCAGGACCTGCCGGGGCTGCCCGGGCTCTTTGTCGCCTGCCTCTTCAGCGGCGCCCTCAGGTGAGTGGGCGGCCCTGGGGCGGTGACTCAGGTGGGCTCAGGTGTCCCGGCCGAGCCCCCTCCTGCTCCCTCTCCTCCCCAGCACCATCTCCTCCGCCTTCAACTCGCTGGCCACGGTGACCATGGAGGACCTGGTGCGGCCGCACTTCCCCGGGCTGTCGGAGTCACGGGCCACGCTGCTCTCCAAGATGCTGGGTGACTAATGGGGGGTGGCCGGGGGCAGCCGCGGGGCTGGCGTGGCGGGGGGTCCACAGCACTGCCATGACACCCCGCTGCCCTCCCCAGCTCTCGGTTACGGGCTGCTGTGCCTGGGGATGGCGTACGTGTCCTCCATGCTGGGACCCGTGCTGCAGGTAGGCACGGGGTTGGGGCACCCCACACGGGGTGGGGACCCCGGCTCTGGCACCCCACACGGGGTGGGGACCCCGGCTCTGGCCCCCCCAGGGCACGGGGCTGGTGCTGAAGGCCGTGTCCCCGCAGGCAGCCATCAGCATCTTCGGCATGGTGGGGGGCCCGCTCCTGGGGCTCTTCTGCCTCGGCATGTTCTTCCCCTGCGCCAACCCCACTGTGAGTGTCCCCGACCCGGCCGGCGCCCCCAGCCCCGAGTGGGTGTCTGGGTGCCGTGGGGCACCCTGAGTCCGCACGGGGACCAGCGCCCTTCTTTGTCCCCTGCCACAGGGAGCCGTGGTGGGGCTGCTGGCCGGACTGGCCATGGCCTTCTGGATAGGCATCGGCAGCTTCCTGCAGAGCACAGCGGGGGCCAAGGGGGTGCCCCCCGCCAACAGCACAGCACTCCCCACCGTGGGCAACCTCAGCACCGTCCTGGCCACCACGCTGCTGCCCCCCACCACATCAGCACCCGCCCCGAGGTGAGCGCGGGGGGCTCGGGGGCTGGCTGTGCAGGGCGTGAGGTGCTCTGCACCCCCTCCTGACGCCGTGTCCCCCAGCCCCACGGGGCTGCAGCGCTTCTACAGCCTGTCCTACATGTGGTACAGTGCCCACAACTCCACCACCGTCATCCTGGTGGGGGTCCTGGTCAGCCTGCTCACCGGTGAGTGTGGGGCGGCGCGGGGGCCGCCGTGGTGCCCCCGCCCCTCTCACACCCTGTGCCCCCAGGCCCCACGCCGGCGGCGGCCCTGGACCCCCGCACCATCTCCCCCGTGCTGCCGTGGCTGCTGTGCTGCCTGCCCCCCAAAATCCGGCACTGGCTCTGCTGCGGGGGAGCCGACCCTGCCCAGGTGAGGGACAGGCTCCCGGCACCCCGGGGGCAGGGGGACATGGGGGTACCCCCCTGCTGCCTCCCCTGTGCCTTCCCTGTCCCCACAGGCCCCCGGGCACGCGGGCACCGCGGAGAAGAGCCATGGGGTGCCCAACGGCCTGTCCCCCCCCGGCCCCGAGCAGGGGGAGGAGGGACAGGGCTACGTCCGCAGCGCTGGTGCCCCCATCTACGCCGTGCAGGAAACCTCCTTCTGACGGCCCCGGCACGGGGGTCCCGGCCACGGCCCTGCCCGGGGCATCCAAACCCTGCCGGGGCATCCTCAGGCAGCCGGGGCGTGCCGAAGATCGGCGGGCTGCCCCTCCCGGGGGCTCTGGGACCACGGCTGGGGGTGTGGGAGCGGTGCCCCCTCTCCAGGCCGGGACGTTGTGCGGTACCCCCGGCCCAGCCACGTGCCTTACACACCGCTCCGGGCCCGGGGGCTGCCCTGCCTCGGGGTGCCGAGCGCCCCGCAGCCCCCGCCACCGTTCGTGTTTGGTGTTCCCCCAATAAATGGTTCTGGAGCACAGGCCCTGGAGGGTCCCAAGGAACTCCCTGCTGCCCCCCGGGACCCCCAGCTCCCCCCCAGGGGGCTGTCCCTGCTGCTGCCCGGACCCCCGTCACCCCAGGCGGTGAGTGGGGTGTCTGCAGTGTCCCCCAGGAGCCCACAGGGTACCCGAGACTGCCGTGTCCCCAAACGCTGGGGCATTCCCACCGTCCCCCACAGGGGCCCCCTTTTTCCAGTCACTGGGATCCCCATGGAGCCACAGCACCGCTGTGTCCCCAGGTATTGGGGTCCCCTAGTACTGCCCCTGGGATCCCCCGGTCCTTGTCCCCCAGCACCGGGCTGTCAGTACTGCCCCCCAGGAGCCGCCGTTTCCCCCAGCACCGGGCTGTCCCCGTGTCCCCCCGGGATCTCCCGGTCCTTGTCCCCCAGCACCGGGCTGTTCCCCGTGTCCCCCCGGGATCCCCCCGTCCTTGTACCCCAGCACCGGGCTGTCCCCCCGGGATCCCCCGGTCCTTGTCCCCCAGCACCGGGCTGTCCCCGCTGTCCCACGTGACCTCGCGGCCACGCCCCCTCCCCGAGCCGCCCGCACTCCCGCGCCCGGTTAGCCACACCCCCGGCGGGTAACGGGGCGTGATGCAACAGCGCGTGAAGCCACGGCGCGCTGACGTCACGTCCGTGTCATGGCGCCCCGGCGTCCCGCCGAGCTGTACCGGGCGCCGTTCCCGCTCTACACCGTCCGCCTGCACCCGCGGCGGCCGCTCGCCATCACCGCCGGCGGCGGAGGCGCCGCCAAGACCGGCATCCGCAATGGCGTGGTGCGGGGGAACGGGGACGGGGCTGCGGGGAGAGCGGCGCGGGAGGCTGAGCGGTCCGGGAAGGGCCCGGGTGTGGCGGGGGGTCTGACACGGCGGGGCCTGAGGGGTTTGCGGTGCCGAGGGGCCCGGGAGGGTCTGACACGGCGGGGCCTGAGGGGTTTGCGGTGCGGAGGGGCTCGGGAGGGTCTGACACGGCGGGGCCTGCGGCTCTGGCTGTGCGGGCTGCGGGTGTGCGGTGCCCAGGGACCCGGCTGTCCCGGGCAGCCCCCGCGGCGGGGCCGTGACCGCGCCCCCCGGCCCGCAGCACTTCCTGCAGCTGGAGCAGATCGGCGGGCAGCTCAGCGCCTCGCTGCTGCACTGCCACGACACCGAGACCCGCGCCACCATGACCATGGCGCTGGCCGGGGACGTCATTGCCGCCGGGCAGGACAACAGCTGCCACATCCTGCGCTTCAGCCTGCAGGAGCCCGAGGCTCCGGGCACCGCCGGGAAGGACGGTGAGACACCGCTTCAGCAGCACTTGCCCCCGGGCTGTGCTGTGCTTTGGGGATGGCCCTGAATCCCCCTCCCGCCTGCCCTGGATGCTGTGGGGGGGATGAAGGGTGTTGTGGAGATAAGGCATTCTGTGAACAGCCCCATGCCCACCCTGGATCTCCCCTGTCTGCCTTGGGTGCCATGGGGCAGGATGTGGGGTCTGTGGGGGTGGCTTGGAGATGGGGCACTGCCTTGTACCCTGCCTGCCCATCCTGACCCTTCTCTGTGCTTGCCCTGGGTACCATGGTGAGCTTTGGGGCTGGGACACTGCCCTGGGGCTCCCCACACCCCCAGATTCTATGGCCAGAGTGCGAGGGGCTGTGGGGTGCTTTGGGGCTGGGGTACAGCTGTGGACCTCCCATGCCCACCCTGGACCTTCCCTGTGCCTGCCCTGGGCGCTGGAGGGCAGGGAGTGGTGGGGGGTCTGTGGGGTGACTTGGGAATGGCATTGCCCTGAACCCCTCCATCACTGTCATGGACCTGCCCCCTGTGCCTGCAGGGTGGGCACAGGGACAGGGGTGGGCAGGGGGAGCTGGGACAGACACGGAGGAGCAGCCATTGCTGTGCCGATGGCAGCAGGGACAGCTGGATTGACAGCACCTGTGCTCACCTAACGCTGCTCCTCCACACCTGCCTGGGACCATGGCAGGGCCTGGCCCTGCCCAGTGCCCACACCAGCTCTGCCCCTGCAGTTCCCCAGCATGAAGAAGACGTTGGAGTTCAGAGCCCATGACGGGGAAATTGAGGACATCGCACTGGGCCCTGACAACAAGGTGGGTGTCAGGGGCTCCCCACTTCCCTGCCCTGCAGGAGAGGGGCCTCAGACCCCTGTGCTGTGTGCAGCAGGTGGTGACGGCGGGGAGGGACTTCCAGTGCTGCGTGTGGCAGCAGGACCAGCTGGTGACAGGGCTGCGCTGGCACGAGAACCTGCCTGGCATCCCTGACAAGGCCTATCGCTACCAGGCCTGCCGGTGAGGGCTGGGGATGGGGCTGGGGATGGGGCTGGGGGGCTGCACACAGAGCTGGGGGCAGATCGGAGGGCTGCGGTTGGGGCACTGGGACTGGGCTGGGGGACAGGGCAGGGCATGGGGCTAGGCTGTGGGGCTGGGGGTGGGGAGGGGCCACTGGGGCTGGGAATGGGGCACCCCTGCCTGCTGCCCTGCCCCGTCACTGTTCTGCTGGGTCTGTGGGAAGGGGTCTGTCTCCAGGGCTCTGCTGGCAGCTGCACGGGGAGGGGGCTGGGGCCAGGTTTGGATTGGGGCAGTGGTGGCGGTGAGGGGCTGCGTCCCACGTGCCCCACTTTCCCCCCGTGCCCCTCTCCTGGCAGGTTCGGGGCCGTGGAGGGCAGCGCCGGGGCTCTGCGGCTCTACACCGTGCAGGTGCCCCACAAGCGCGAGCGCCGCCCCCCGCCCTGCTACCTGACCAAGTGGGATGGGAAGAGCTTCCTGCCTCTGCTGACACGGCCCTGTGGCTCCGAGGTGGTCTCCTGCCTCTCCATCAGGTAGCCCAGGGCCAGTGGGTACGGGGTGGGGGCCGTGGCAGCCCCCGCTCACTACCCTCCCCCCACAGTGATTCGGGCACCTTCCTGGGGCTGGGCACAGTGACAGGCTCCGTGGCCATCCACATTGCCTTCTCACTGCAGGTGAGCTGGGGCAGGGCTGGGGCAGCCCCGCTGGCCCCCACAGCCCCTCACCTCCTGTGTCCCCCCAGAGGCTGTACTACGTGAAGGAGGCCCATGGCATCGTGGTGACAGACGTGGCCTTCGTCCCCGAGAGCCGGCCCGGGCGGGAGCTGCTGGGGGGCCACGAGGCTGCCCTGCTCAGCGTGGCCGTGGACAGCCGCTGCAAGCTGCACCTGCTGCCCACCCGCCGTACGTCCGGGGGGCTGCCCCTGGGGCCCGGCTCCTCTGCAGGGGGGGCTGCAGCCTCCTCTGACCCCTCCCTGTCCCACAGGCTCCCTCCCTGTCTGGCTGCTGCTGCTGCTCTGTGCCGGGCTCATCGTGGCCACCATCTTGCTGCTGCAGCTCGCCTTCCCAGGCTTCCTGTAGCCCCCTGGCCCCCGGAGGGTCCCCCTGGCACCAGGAGCGACCCCCCAACCTCCTCCTACCCCACACAGACTGTGAAGGACACGAGGGACCAGCCCTGGCCCCGCTGTCCCCGCTGGCGCTCGGGGAGCAGGCGCGGGTCCAGGGAGCCCGCAGGGCCCGTCCCTGTGGGACTGTGCTGGCAGCAGTGCAGGGCTGGCCCGGGACAGGGCCGTCTCCTGCCCCAGGAGAAGGGGGTCCTGCTGGCCCCTGCCCTGCTGCTGCCATTAAACTGGAGCATGAAGGCAGTGCTGTCCGCGAGTGCTGGGGGAGCGGCCTGGGGCTGAGGGCATCGCGCTCCGGGGCGGGTGTGCCCTCGGGCCGGTCGGGGGCTGGCTGCCCAGAGCCCCGGGGCCGTGTGTACCGGCACGGGCCGGCCCAGGTCCTCGGCCGTGCTGCTGCGGGGCCCGGGGCTCGGTGACGCTGGGCTGGCCCGGTTCCGCCCGGGACCGTGGGGGGCTCGGGGAGTCTCACACACCGGCGTGGCCCCGTCCCTGCTGTGACCACGAGCCCATCCCGGACGCCGGTTTGGACTGGCCGGGTCCCGGTTACATCGGCGCTGCCCCGGGGCACCTGCGTGCGGCTGAATCCCTGCTCCCCGCGGGCCGGGCAGGGCCGGGCCGGGCCGGGCGGGGCCGTTCCCGGCCGCGGTGGCAGGGCCGAGACGTGTCGGCTACGTGGCCCCGGGGCGGGGCGGGCGGCACCGACACGCGAACGGGGCTGGCTGAGTGGGTACCGGGGAGCACCGGCGGTACCGGGTTGGTGTGCGGGGTGAGTGGTACCGGGGGCTGCGCTGGGTGGGCAGCGCCGGCCGGTCCCACGCGCTCCGCGTTCCCAGCACCCTCCCAGCCGTGCGAGCGCGTCCCCGCCGTGCTGGAACCGGGGCGGCTCCCGGAGCCCCCGCCCCTCTCCCAGCGCCGGGTTCCCACGGGCGCTCGCACCGACCCCCGGCAGGGCCAGCCCCGACCCCGGTGTTCCCGTCCCGCCGCAGCCCGAGGTCGCGGGATGAGGAAGCCGCCGCTGCTGCTGCTGCTGCTGCTGCTGGGGCCAGCGGCGTGGGCCGCCCCCAGGGCGGGCACCAACAGGTACGGGGACACAGGTCTGGGGACAGTGCTGGGGGGGCACAGTTAAGGGATGGCAGAGCTGGGGGGGCACAGTTAAGGGAAGGCAGAGCTGGGAGGGCACAGTTAAGGGAAGGCAGAGCCGTGGGGACACAGTTAAGGGAGGGCAGAGCTGGGGGGGCACAGTTAAGGGAAGGCAGAGCTGTGGGGACACAGTTAAGGGAAGACAGAGCTGGGAGGGCACAGTTAAGGGATGGCAGAGCCGTGGGGACACAGTTAAGGGATGGCAGAGCTGGGGGGCACAGTTAAGGGAGGGCAGAGCCGTGGTGTTTCCAGGGGCGCAGCTGCGGGGGCAGTGCAAGGTGGCCATGGCAGGGGAGCACAGGGGTCCGAGCTGCACAGTGAGGGCTGGGACCCGTGGATCTGCAGGGGCCGTGGTGGGGGGCGTCAGGCAGGGGGGAGCAGCCCCCCAGGGGCACAGGAACCATCCCCTGTCTCTCGGCCAGGCCTGAGCCCCCCATGGCCGCAGTCGTGGATCCGTACCCCGACCCACTGAGCCCGGAGTCACCTGCACTGCAGTGAGTCCCTGCCCTGGGGACCCCACAGCACTGGGACCCCCACCACGGCCAGGGCTGGGCGGGGGGCACGGACAGTGCCCAGCCTGCCGTGGGGCAGTGCAGTGCTTCCCACCCCAGCCCTGCTCCCCCCAGGCTGCTGTGGAGCGCCGTGCGGAGCCTGGGGCCCCCGGAGCAGGACGTGGAGGCCATGACACGGGAGCAGGGTAAGGCCACCGGGGCGTGATGGGGGGCTGAGGGGCTAGTGGGGCCAGGCAGCCCTGCCCCACAGCGCCCCATGCCCCACAGCCCTGCTCTACCTCTTCGTGCTCCATGACCACGACCAGAGCAGGCGCCTGGATGGGCTGGAGCTGCTGCAGTTACTTGGCACGGTGCTGGCACAGGCTGGGGGGCAGCCAGACCCTGACATGGTGGGTCCCACAGGGGTGGCTCCTCGTACCCCACTGAGCCTCTGGGCTGAGCCCTCATCCTGTTCCCCATCCCCCTAGGTGGCTGCACTAGTGGATCAAGCTCTGGCAAGGCAGGACCTGAATGGGGATGGGCTGCTGAACCCCTCTGAGCTGCTGGACCCCCCCGAGATGCTCTTGTCTGGTCAGGACAAGGGTCCCCCAGGACAGCCCCCACTAGAGCAGGAGGCAGGGGTTGGAGCTGTGCCTGGCAAGGGCATGGAGATGCCAAGGCAGGACCTGGGGTTGAAAAGCCCAGGACAGGCAGCCACTGAGGCTGGAGAGCCCCAGACTGGAGCCCCTGAGGAGGGAGCCCCTGAGGCTGGAGACCCCCAGACTGGAGCCTCTGAGGATGGAGCCCCTGAGGATGGAGCCCCCAAGATGGAATCTCTCGAGGTGGAATCTCCCAATGCTGAGGCCTTGGAAGCAGAAATCGTTCCTGGGGCCAAAGCCCCCAGTACTGATGCCACAGAGGAAGAGGAATCCCCTGAGGCTGAAGCCCCTGAGGAGCAGGCAGCCCCAGCTTGGAGGGACCATGGGGAGGGGTAGGCAGTGGGGGCTGTGGGATGCAATGCCCCGGCTGCTCCCTGCCCTGCTCAGGGCACACAGGGGCAGGGGGATGGCCCCTGGCCAGGCTGCTGGGGCCAAGCAGGGCTGGGGTGGAGTGGTCTCCTCTGTAACTCATCGGACGGAGAAATAGAGGCACTGCTGGTCACTTGGCTGTGGTCAGTGCATCCCCAGGGCAGTGGGACCCCAGCCAGGGCAAGGGGGACACAGCCAGGTGACAGAGGAGGCAGCAGTGGTGCACACGGGGTTTTATTGGGGATGGCTGGGTGCGGTGGAGATGTGGAGGTGTTGCTGGGTGCAGTGCTGTGCCTGAGGCTGCAGAGCTCTCCAGGCGCACGCTCAGACAATGCCATCGAAGCCCTGGATCCCACATTTCCTGCCCGCGATCTGGCAGCCGAAGGTGAGGGCATCCTGCAGGCTCCTCCCTGCGGAGGGGGCCCAGGATGAGATGTGGCCGTGCCGCGGCCGTGCCAAACTGAACCGTGGCCGTGCCGTGGCCGTGCCAAACTGAACCGTGGCCGTGCCAAACTGAACCGTGGCCGTGCTGTGGCCGTGCCACGTTTGTGCCCACCTTCTGCGAGCGCAAAGATGACGGCGGCGTTGAAGGTGTCCCCAGCCCCCAGCGTGTCCACGAGGGTCTCTGGGGGGAAGGCATCCGAGTGCAGCAGCTCCCCGTCGGGCCCCAAGGCATCAGCCCCCTCCTCAGCCCAGGCGCAGATCAGCGTGGCCCTGGGGGAGTGCGGGGTGGGTCTGGGGCACACCGTGTGCCCCCCGGCCCCTCTCAGGTACACCCCTACCCTGGCTGGATGCGCCCCCGCAGCCCCCGCAGTGCCTCGGGGGCCGATTGGTACCCGAAGTGCCGGGCCAGGTCCTTGCTGATGAACACCTGTGGGAGAGGGGCTGGGGCGGGGGCAGCCCCCGGTACCCCCAGCCAGGTGCGGTTAGATCTGTGCCCTGGCGGTGTCCCCAGACCCCGCCTGAACTCCCAGATCCCGTCTGCACCCCTAGATCCAAACCCCCCACCCCTGCACCCCCCGAGGCGGACTCCCCCGGAACAGCACTCCCAAATCTCGCTGCGCCGTGCTCCCCGCAGATCTGACAGCTCCCGTCCCGACAGAGCCCCCGCCACGCCTCTGGCCTAGCCCGGTGATCGGGACAGGCGATGGGGACAGGCATGGGGACAGGCGATCGGGACAGGTGACCGGGACAGGCGATCGGGACAGGTGATGGGGACAGGCATGGGGACAGGCGATCGGGACAGGCGATCCCGCACCACGTGTCCCCGCCCCATCAGCGGCAGCAGCTCCTCCCGCGGCTTCTCCAGCTCCACCGAGATCCGGACCCGCTGCCCCGGCGCCGCCGCCCGGTTGTGCCGCTCCACCCGCTCCAGCATCGCGCCCTGCTCCGCCGCGTTCCGCGCCTGCGGACACGGCACGGCTCCGGCATCACCGGGGGACCGCCGGTCCCGAGAGGCCCCTCGGCCCCGGGGATGCTCCCCCGTTGGGGATGCCCCCCAGACCGAGGGATTCCCTCCGGTCCCAGGCTCACGTACAGCCCGAGGGATTTTCCCCAGCGCCGGGGGTCCCCCAGACCCTAGAGCCCGCTGAGCCTTGGGCTCACCTCGAAGTGGATCCACCTGTATTGGGAGAGGTCGACCCGCTCGAAGTCGCGGGCTGTCACGTCAGGCAGGTTCCTGTGGGACGGAGGCCAGGGGGGAGATGGGGACCCTCGGCCTGGCACGCGCCCGGGGCGAAGGGCAGCTCCAGGGGCCGCGGAGGGCCCCACGCCACCGGGACAGAGGTCCCCGGGGAGGCGCTGCCCGGGTGAATCATTTACGGTGGCGCCCGGGACACTGAGCTGGATTCGAAGGGCAGCGCAGCGGTGGCCGCGCTGTGCCCTGGGGGTCAGCCATGCCCCACAGCCCCTGACCCTCTGGCACGGCTGAGGGAGCAGGGTTATCCCCACGGGGCCGTGCCGGCTGTCCTGCACTCCGGAGCGGCCGTGTGGAGATCACCCCCAGTCCCGGCAGCGGCACCGGAGGTGACAGGGCTGCAGGGACACTGGCGGTGACAATGTCTGCGGGATCACGGCCACTCGCCCCATCCGGTAGCCCCGGGCAGGCAGCGGGGCGACCCTCGGAACAGAGCTGGCGGAGCGCAGCGCTGCCCACGGGCAGGGGCTGGGCCCTTACGTGTCGTGCAGGACGATGGTGCGGGAGCCGCTGGCGGCGTTGACGAGGCAGACGGCGCAGGGCACGGCTCCGCGGGGCTGCCAGGCCACGTGCGCCGTGTCCACCCCCCGGCGCTGGAAATCCGCCGCGATGAAGCTTTGGGGGACAGAGAGCGGCGTGAGCGGCGGCGGCGGCGGGCGGGCAGCGGGGAACGGCGGGCAGCGCGCCGAGGGTCGGGGCCGGAGGCAGCGGCGCGGAGCGGCCAGTGAAGTGCCAGGGGGGTGGCCCGGTGCCCCGCCGGTGCGGGAGTCCCCGCACCCCACTTACTCAGCGGCGGGCCCGGGGGTCAGCGAGCCCATGAAGGCGCAGGGCGCTCCCAGCAGGGACAGCACCGTGCAGGAGTTGGAGGCGTTCCCGCCGCGCTGCCAGCGCTGAGACACGCACCTGCGGGGCGAGAGGCGGCGCTGGGCGCGGGGCCGGCCCGGGGACACCGCGGGAGCCCCGCTGCCGGTACCTGGTGTCCGAGTCCTCGGCTGGGAACGCCTCCACCACGCTGATGATGTCCAGGCACACCAGCCCCACGCACATGATCCGCCGCTTCTCCGCCGCGCCGCCCGCCTCTGCCGCCATCCCGGGCCGCCTCCGCGCTGGACCGGAACCGGAACCGCAACCGGGACAGGGACGGGACCGGGACACAGACGGGGACAGGGACGGGGACAGACACAGGGACAGAACCGCACCGGGCACGGGCAAAGCTTTGGCCACGCCCCCTCAAGCTGCCGCCAATCAGCGGCAGCAGCCGCGCCGGGCCCTCGGGGAGGGCGTGGCCATGAGGGCCCGCCCCCGGCCACGCCCCCACGGTGTAGGGGCGCGCGCACGGAGGGACAGACGGACACGGGGATACACAGGGACAGACGGACACACGGGAACACACAGGGACAGACGGACACGGGGACACACAGGGACAGACGGGACGGACACACGGGAACAGGGACAGACGGACACACGGGGACACACAGAGACAGACGGACACACAGGGACAGACGGACACGGGAACAGGGACAGACGGACACACGGGAACACACAGGGACACACAGGGACAGGCGGACACGGGAACGAACAAGGACAGATGGACGCGAGGACAGGGACAGATGGACACGGGGACACACAGGGACAGACGGACACACGGGGACAGACGGATATGCAGGGAGAGATGGACACACAGGGACAGATGCAGACAAGGACAGATGGGCACGCAGGGACAGACGGACACTGGGACAGATGGACACACAGGGACAGAGAGACGCACGGATATGGACACACAGGCAGATGGACACACAGACAGATGGACACACAGACAGATGGACACAGGTGCAGATGGACACACGGACGCGCACACAGGCACAGCCGTGACACCGCCATGACTCAGGGAAAGCCTCCTGCGCCCTTTGGTGACCCGGCTGTGGCCCGGGGCCATCCCGGCCGGGCCCACCCGGCTCTGCGGGGCCAGCAGGAGCCCGGGGGCTGTGAGATCCCGGGCAGCGCCGGTGCCGGCCCCGGGACCGTGACCCTGCAGCGCCTCAGCCTGACTGCAGCGCTCGCTGCAATTCCTGCACCGAGCAGCCCCGGGGAGCGGGGCACCGGGGGCTCACCCAGGGCTGCAGGGGCTGAGGGACCCCCGAAAGGCACGGCAGGGGCAGGGCTTGGGGGTCTGGGGTCTGGGGTTTGGGGTCTGGGGTCTGGGGTCTGGGGTTTGGGGTCTGGGGTTTGGGGTTTTTGGACGGTTTTTAGTAAATCACAGCGAGGGGTCTCTCCTGGCCCGAGCTGTGCAGCTGGGAGCACCGGGGGTGACCTGAGGCTTCACCCACCCGGGAGAGAGAGAAATGGCAGAGCTGTGGAAGCGTTTTAGAGGACTAAGAGGGAAATCGTGTGAAATCCTGGGCTCTGTGCTGTGTCACAGGCACACTTTGGTGTCTGATAACTCCTCAGGGCTCTGTGTCACAGGCACACTTTGGTGTCTGATAACTCCCTGCACCCGTCTGGAGGGGCTGCTGGGCTCAAAATGAAGCCCACACCCGGAGCAGCCCCCGAGGGCAAATGCCAGCTGGAATATTGCTTTATTCTGGTGCCTGCACAGGATTCCGGGGCAGTGGTGCTGGTACTGGTGGCTGCTCTCTGTGGGTGTCCGAATCCCATTTCTAAAAGTGCATTTTCCTACGTGTAAGTTTGTATTGGGTGCGAGGACAGCGAGCGTGCACACAGTGTGGAAAGACTTTTTTCCTGAATGGGGAGAACTTGTGTTTGTTCGTGAGGAATTCCTGCCTTCTGTCCATAACTGAAACCATCACCTGTGCCTGGTTTGCTGCACCGGCACAGCAACAGAAAACTGAATTTAAAAATGAATATTGTTTATATGAACTTGGGGGAAATGGTTCCATTTCCTTCCAGGAGGATGATCCACGGAAAAGGGTTCTGGTGCCTGATGGTCTCTATGGCCCTTTGTGGAGCAGGGAAGGAGCCCTGTGAGACCCAAAAAAGAAAATGAGAAAGTGCTTTTAAAGGGAAGGAAGGAAGGAAGGAAGGAAGGAAGGAAGGAAGGAAGGAAGGAAGGAAGGAAGGAAGGAAGGGCTGTATTTATCCTTTTTAAGTTGTGTGGTAAATACAGTTTTAGACTACAGCATAGTATAAAATAGAAACTATCCAATGTAAGACACTTTTACTGACTACCTCAAGGAACAGATAAGATAACAAAAAAATTCTTTGCACAGAGATAACAGCAGCAAGACACCAAAGTCCCAAAGAAAAGAATTATTGTGTCGTTATCGGTCCAGACTCCTTCCAGATTCCGAGGAGCCAAACACCAATTTACAAGATGAAGGGCGGAATTTGACAATAAACAGAAAAATCCCGAGTTTGAAAGGAATTTTTGATTCATGTATGGGACAGATGAATATGTAACAGGCTGTTGCTTTTAAAGGTTAATCCTCTGTTAGTGAGGTGTGTTCTGGGGCAGAGCAGAGCACCCAGACTTCTGTAACTCCTTCTTTTTATTGTTCTTTATTGTCCTAATTCTGATTGCCCAAATTCTTATTGCTCTAATTTTTATGACTATTTTTATAACTATTTTATTACTATTAAACTTTAAAAATCTTGAAACAAGTGATTGGTGTTCTTCACATCCACCTTGCATGGACGGGGCCATTCCAGGGGTGCTGTGGGGATGGGGACAGTGTGCTCTGGGGACCCTGATTGTGGGGACAGCAGCACTGTCACACCCTGGGGACAGTGTGCTCTGGGGACTCTGTCATGGGGACAGCAGCACTGTCACACCCCTGGGGACAGTGTGCTCTGGGGACGGGCTGCAGGATGCCCTGGGCTGTTCCCTGCCCAGCGGGATGCCCGGGGCTGTTCCCTGCCCAGCAGGGCTGCAGGATGCCCGGGGCTGTTCCCTTCCCAGCAGGGCTGCAGGATGCCCTGGGCTGTTCCCTGCCCAGCGGGATGCCCGGGGCTGTTCCCTGCCCAGCAGGGCTGCAGGATGCCCTGCTCTGCCCAGGAGCTCGGAGCTGCCTGCCTGGGAGCCGTGGCTGCAGCCCTGGCACCGTGCGGGGTGTGAGGGATTCCCCCCGAGGGGCAAACACCTCCAGGGACACTCCTGGGGCATCCACGGGAAAGGGCCCTGCCCACCTGCTGAGGTGAGCTACAACAGGCTCTGAATAAATAAATAAATATTCCTTTTGGCTAAATAAGTGTTTCTTTTTCTTGCTTTGGTGCAGTCCCTTTGGTACAACTGCTTTGATACAGTGCACTGTGCTAAGCCATACACTGTGTAGGAAATAATTCTGATTAAGATCTTTGGTCAAATCATTTGCCATAATAAATAAGTCCTTTTACACATAATAATAATTACTAATAATAATAATTACTACTAATAATAATAATAAAATAATAAAATAGGCAATAACAATAATAATAATTATATTAATGATGATAATGATAATAATAAATAAAATAGGCAATAGCAATAGCAAAATAACAATAACAATAATAATAATTATAATAATGATGATGATGGTGATGATGATGATGATAATAATAATAATAATAACAATAATAATAATAATAATAATAATAATAATTTCCTTTTACAAACACAGCTGCTTTGCAATCTTTAGTCCTACGGGACACAGTTAAACCCTTGAGGAGCTGAGGCTGAGGCCGGCTCCAGCCTCGCCAGGGCTCTCTCTGAGGGGGAGTTCAGGAATCCAGGGGTGCCCCTGCACCCCCGGGGCCTCGGGGACAGCTCTGTCTGCAGCCGTGACCCGCTGGGCAGGGCTGGGCAGTGCCACCTGCGCTGGGAACAGGAGGGCAGAGCCGGGCAGAGCCGGGCAGAGCCGGGCAGAGCGGGGACAGAGCCGGGACAGAGCGGGGACAGAGCCGGGACAGAGCCGGGACAGAGCGGGGACAGAGCGGGGACAGAGCCGGGCAGAGCCGGGGCAGAGCCGGGCAGAGCGGGGACAGAGCCGGGACAGAGCCGGGACAGAGCGGGGACAGAGCGGGGACAGAGTGGGGCAGAGCCGGGCAGAGCCGGGCAGAGCCGGGCAGAGCCGGGGCAGAGCCGGGCAGAGCGGGGACAGAGCCGGGACAGAGCCGGGACAGAGCGGGGCAGAGCGGGGCAGAGCCGGGACAGAGCCGGGCAGAGCGGGGACAGAGCCGGGACAGAGCCGGGACAGAGCGGGGACAGAGCGGGGACAGAGTGGGGCAGAGCCGGGCAGAGCCGGGCAGAGCCGGGCAGAGCCGGGCAGAGCGGGGCAGAGCCGGGCAGAGCCGGGCAGAGCGGGGCAGAGCCGGGACAGAGCGGGGACAGAGCCGGGACAGAGCCGGGACAGAGCGGGGCAGAGCCGGGACAGAGCGGGGCAGAGCCGGGACAGAGTGGGACAGAGCCGGGGCAGAGCGGGGCAGAGCGGGACAGAGCGGGACAGAGCGGGGCAGAGCCGGGCAGAGCGGGGCAGGGCCGGACAGAGGGGCTGCCAGGAGCCGCAGGGAAAGCCTGGCCTGAGGCAGCCGAGCCCGAGGGGATCCACAGGGACCAGAGAGAGGCGCTGGCTGCAGGGACCGTGACTGGTGACAGGCTCTGGGGACGGGGAGCCCTTCGGCCTGAAAAACACCAGCCACTTTTTTCTTAAATTGTAAAAGTTTCATAGCGATAAAACGGTTATAAAAATAGCAATGTCATTAGAGAAATGGTAATTTGGACAATTAGGATTTAGGACAATGCAAGACAATGAAAACAAAGAGTTACGGACAGTCCAGGTACCTTTTCTGGGCAAAATAAGCCCGAAAAAGGACACCCATTAACAGAGGATTAACCCTTAAAAGCAACAGCCTGTTGCATATTCATACATCTCACACATGATGCATGAATTCCATTCAAACTCAGGATTCTGCCTGGTCAGTGTCAGCTTCTTCCTCTGAATCCTGATGGCCTCTCCAGGGCTGAGCGAGGTGGGAAGAAGTTCGTTTCTTCTGATGAGGGAGCAGTAAATTCTCTTTCTCTGAAGGATTCAGGTGTCCCGTGGCTGCTGTCTCACTGAGAGTGCCTCATTCCTCTCTTTAAAACAGCATCTTCCACAGCATAGTTTCTATTTTCACGTTATGTTATAACCCAAAGCTGTATTTAACACGCTGCTTAAGAGAATTGATACAGCACAACTTTCTGACATGACACGTACAACATTCATTTTAATACTTGGGAAAAGCCAATGATAAAATATGTATTTTTCACACTCAGGAAGCACCTTGGCTGTGCCAGGGCTTGTACCCCAGCTGGGAGCAGCCCCGTGGATGGAGACTGCCCCACCCAGTACGTTAACCAGCAGCTGATATTAAAGGACTGTTGAGAATCCTTTGTGATTTGAAATTGATAATAATTTCTGCCCTGTGAAAAATGCATATTTTATGATTGGCTTTTCGCAAATATTAAAATTAACAGTATATGTGTCACTTCCCTGCAGCTGCAGCAGATCCAGCTGATCTCCTCCTCAGTGGCTCATTGTCCACCTCCCTTTGGGAGAGGACCATGGATAATGAGGGTTAATGGACGGTGGATAAAGGATCATCTTCCTCAGCTGCCTCAGCCCCTCTGCAGCAGATCCAGCTGATCTCCTCCTCAGTGGCTCATTGTCCACCTCCCTTTGGGAGAGGACCATGGATAATGAGGGTTAATGGACGGTGGATAAAGGATCATCTTCCTCAGCTGCCTCAGCCCCTCCCGACTGTGCCAAAAGGAGCCGCAGCACCCCCAGCACTGCTCTGCCCACGCCCAGAGCCCGCAGGGGATTAACCCTGCAGGAACCCTGAAAATGATCCAGCTTAGAGCAGGCAGGTCAGAACTGCCCATGGGACTGGAAGGGCAGAGTCCCGAGCGCCGGGAGGGGCTGAGGGAGCTGGGAAGGGAATGGAGCCCCAGCAGAGGCTGAGGGAGCTGGGAAGGGAATGGAGCCCCAG
>NW_024526823.1:24090-26318 GCF_017590135.1 Pyrgilauda ruficollis
CAGGGTGGATATTGGGAACAATTCCCACCTGGAAAGGGCTGTCCATGCCTGGCACAGGGTGGATATTGGGAACAATTCCCACCTGGAAAGGGCTGTCCATGCCTGGCACAGCTGCCCATGCAGGAGTGGGCTCCCCATCCCTGGAGGGTTTCAAAGCCCTGTGGCTGTGGCACTTGGGGACAGGGGACAGCGGTGGCCTGGGCAGTGCTGGGGGTGGTCAGGAATACTCCACGGGGTCTAGGAGTGGTAGGAAGGCTCCCACACCCATTTTCCTTATGAAACTCTTTCTTCTCATGGTTAGGAGGACAATGATCCTTCTGAGGCTGGTAAATCCTACAGGATTAAAGACAGGAGCCAGCAGGAATCTCTGCTTCCCTTTGCACCCCACGGGCAGCGAGGGACCAGAGCCGCCACTGCCCAGGGATGAGCCCGGGGCGGGACAGAGAATCTTCCAAGGGGACACAGTGGAGGGACAGCAGAGAAAGGCTGAGCCCCTCCAAGCTTTCAATTCCCTCCTCTCCAGGAATGACTGTCACAGCTCTGGATCTCCACCTTCTGCTGACAACGGGAATGCCATCCCAGAGAAACAATTTCCCAAGAACTCTGCTCACGCTGGGATTTGCTGCCAGGGCAGAATGAGAGCCTGGCTGTGAGCAGGGGTCCCACTGTAGGACTTCAAGTCGACTATTTTCACCGTCCAGGGGAGGTCATGGAGCTGCTCCAGGGCTGGAGCCAGGCTGGCAGAGCTGGGGGGGCTCACCTGGAGAGGAGAAGGATCCAGGGAGAGCTCAGAGCCCCTGGCAGGGCCTGGAGGGGCTCCAGGAGAGCTGCAGAGGGACTGGGGACAAGGGATGGAGGGACAGGAGCCAGGGAATGGCTCCCACTGCCAGAGGGCAGGGATGGATGGGAGATTGGGAATTGGGAATTGTTCCCTGGCAGGGTGGGCAGGCCCTGGCACAGCTGGGGCTGCCCCTGGATCCCTGGCAGTGCCCAAGGCCAGGCTGGACACTGGGACACCCTGGCACAGTGGCAGTGTCCCTGCCAGGGCAGGGGTGGCACTGGCTGGTCCTGAAAGTCTCTTTTCACTGAGAGCACCCTGGGTTTAATGATATTTTCTCACACATTTTTACACATTGCCAGCAGAGGAGCTGCATTAAGAGAACCAGCCCTGGCCCTGTCCCACACCAAGCCCCAATGAGCTGTTAAAGAGCCCAGACATAGACAGACAGACAGACAGACAAAGCCACTGGTGCTCACCTGACATGGCACTGGAGATGCCCAGAGCAGCTGAGGACAGAAGGCTCAGTCCCAACCTCACCATTAATGAGCTCCAGGACAGCGGGGGCACAGACTGGGGCTGGACTCCCCCTCTGCCTGGCCCCAAATCCTGATCTTTCTGCACCAAAACCTCCCCCAAATCTCCAAGGAGGAGCCAGTGCCCCAGACCCAGCCTGGAGCCGGTTCTACAACGACACCCGGGACCTGCCCCTGCTCCACCCTGCCCTCGCAGGGCACAGCCCCCCGAGCCCCCCCAGGCCCAGCAAACAGCCCTGGAGGAACGGGGGCTGACCCCCCAGCAGGGCTGAAAGCACCCCCAGAGGGGGATTCAGTGGCACCACAGGGCCCCCCCAAGGGCAGGAACCTGCCTGTCACCCCCCCAGGCCAGCCCCCTCACCTGAGGGCACAGGGGGCCCGGAGGTGCCCTGGCACAGCAGGACATGGCACCTGGGGGGTCCCAGCACCTCCCACCCCAGTCACACCACACCAAAACCAGCTGGGAACCCCCTCGAGCCCCCCCAGACCCCACACTGCTGGGCACAGGGCTGACACTGCTGGGCTGTGATGGAGCTCGGTGACACGGTGACACCTGGCAGCTCCGTGACACCTGGCCGCTCAGTGACACCTGGCCGCTCGGTGACACGGTGACACCTGGCCGCTCGGTGACACGGTGACACAGCGTGTCCCTGACACGGTGACACCTGGCAGCTCCGTGACACCTGGCCGCTCAGTGACACCTGGCCGCTCGGTGACACGGTGACACTCAGCAGCTCGGTGACACAGTGACACCTGGCAGCTCAGTGACACCTGGCAGCTCGGTGACACGGTGACACTCTGCCGCCAGCAGCCCCCTCCCCGCCCCGTCCCCCCGAGGCGAGGGACGGAACAGGAGCCACGGGTACAAAACCCGGTGCCGCATCTTTATTGTGGGGGGCGTGGGGGGCGTGGGG
>NW_024526823.1:26345-27838 GCF_017590135.1 Pyrgilauda ruficollis
CCCAGCCCTCCATGGTCCCCCCCAAGCCCCCCAGCCCTACCTCTCTCTCCGGGCAGCCCTGCAGGAAAGATGAGGAGGGGCTGCTGCAGAGCCAGCTTGGGGCAGGACCCCCGGGGACGGGGTCCGGCCACACCTGCGTGGCTGGGGGCACATGGGGGGGCTGAGCCTTACCGGGGGGGCCCATGGGACCCTGTTCTCCATCCTTGCCCGGTGGCCCAGCGGGGCCAGGAGGGCCTGTCTCGCCCATGGGGCCAGCAGGTCCAGGGGGGCCGGGGGGGCCTGCAGGGAGGAGGGCGTTAGAGCCACCTTGGCCCCACGGCCAGTGCCACACGCGGGATGTCCCCTTGTCCCCACACTGCAGCCCCACAGCCAGGATCCTCCTGTGGTCCTGTGCCCCACACCACAGCATCACCCAGCCAAGGCCCTGCCTCCCCACACCCACTGCAGCACCCCTGCTGACCCCGTGTCCCCATATCCCCATAGCCCCACATCCCCGTGTCCCCTTGTGTCCCCACATCCCCGTGTCCCCACACCTCCACCACCGTTCCCACAGCCCCATGTGCCCTCCACGCCCCACGTCCCCACGTCCCCTGCATGCCCTGTCCCGCCGCAGCCCCCCCAGGGGGGTGCTGATAAATAACGGGGTGGGGCGGGGGTCCCGGCGGGGCCGGCCGTGCCCCCGGCGGCTCTAGGGCTCCTCGGAGTCGTAGAGCAGCGCGGCGCTGAAGGTGGTGAGGGGCTCGTCGGGGGCGTGCGCCAGGCGCCCCGACACCAGGTCCACGCAGAGCGTCTCGCCGGCCGCCAGCGGCAGCAGCAGGCTGAACACGCCGAGGGCACCGGGGCTGGGGCCCCGCGCCGCCACCGGCCCCTTCTCCAGCCCCTCGGGCTGGAAGCCGGCCGAGTCCAGGCGGGCGATGCCGTGGCCGGAGCGGGACAGGACGGCCTCCAGCGCCTCGCCCCGGTGCCCCGTGAGCACCGCGCTCACCAGGTACCGCCCGGGCACCGGCGCCGTGAACGTGCCTGCGACGGGAACGGGGGGTCACGGACCTGCCGGGAGCCCTGCGCCCCCAGAGCCGCATCCCCAAGGTCAGCGGGGGTCCCGGGGCAGGCACGGCACCGTCCGAGAGCCCCGGCTGCCACCACACAGGCACCGTGCACCCCGTGACTGCCTACCCACAGCCCCTACTGCGACACGCCTCACCCCAAAAGCACCCCGCAGCCCCCGGAGCACCCACGGGCCCTCACCTGTCTCGGGGTCGTAGGCGCCGCCGTCGTTGAGCAGCACCTGGTCGAAGGGGACGGTGCCTGGCTCCGTGCGCTGCGTGCTCAGGGCGGCCGAGAAGGCGACGCGGGGCACCGAGCCCGGCTCCCCGACCGCGCCTGGCACGGGGCAGCGTGAGGCACCCTGCGCCCCCTTCCCTCGCCCCCTCTGCCCCTGGTACCCTCTGCGGCCCAGCAGCCCCTCTCCCCCGAGCCCAGCAGCCACCCCCCAC
>NW_024526823.1:29130-34759 GCF_017590135.1 Pyrgilauda ruficollis
GTCCCGCCGCAGCCCCCGCAGTGCCCCACGTCCCCCCCCGTCCCCCCGGCGTCCCCCGCGTCCCCGCACCGTGTCGCTCCAGCCGTGCCAGGCGCTGCAGCTCCCCGCGCAGGTGGCCCAGGCTGGCGTTGAGGGCGCCGAGCCGGGCTGGCAGCTCCAGCGCCTTGTCCAGCAGGGCGGCCTGCCCGCGGGCCGTGGCGTTCAGGTCCCGCACGGCGCCCCACAGCCCGGCCACGTGCCGGCCCAGCCCCTCGCGGACGCCCCGCAGCCCCCCGGCCACCGCCTCCAGCTGCTCGCAGACCCCCTCCAGCTTGGCCACGCGTGGCTCCAGCCCCGCGGGGCAGCCCCCGGCCCGCGACAGCTCCCGCGCCAGCGCCTCCAGCCGCTCCTCGCTCTCCGCCTGTCGCGCCGCCGACGCCGCCGCCGCCTGGTCCAGCTCGGCCACCACGCGGTCGGTGGCGGCGCTCAGCTGGCGCTGCCGGGCGTCCTGCTCCTCCAGCGCGTCCTGCAGCCCCTCCACCGTGGCGTTGAGCCCGCTCAGGGCCGCCAGCGCCGCCGTCAGCTCCCCCCGCAGCACCCGCAGCTCCGACGGGGACGGGCCCCCGAAGACGCCGAAGCCCTCCAGCGGTGCCTCCGGCTCCTCCGGCTCCGCGGGGCCGGGCGGGAGCTGCTCCGGCTCCCCGGGGGACGGCGAGGCGCACGGCCGGGCGCAGGGGTCGCCGCCCAGCTCCTCCAGGGCCGCCTCCAGCCGCCCTGTCCGGTTGCGGAGCTGCTCCAGCTCCTCGGCCAGCGCCTCTCCCTGCAGCACTCCCAGGGTCCCGGTCAGCCCGTCCTCCCAGAGACCCTCGGTGTCCCCTGGCTGCCGGAGGTGGGGGCCGAGCGCCCCGTCCTGCCCCGGGCACGGGGGGCCGCAGCGGGCCAGCAGCCCCTCGAGCTGGTCCAGGCGGGCACCGCGCTGCGCCCCGCTCGCCGCCAGCCCCTCCACGGCCCGGCTGAGGTTGGCCAGGCGCCCCGGCAGCCCAGCCGGCCGCCCCTCGGGCTCGGAGGGCCACGGGCCGGCGCGCGAAGCGTTCAGCCGCCCCTCCAGCTCGGCCAGCCGCCGCGCCAGCACCGGTCCCTGCCCCGGCCCCGCTGCCGGCACCGGCAGCCCCTCCAGCCGCCGCTCTAGCTCGGCCAGGCGACGGAGCACGTCCGGGGACGGGGGAGCCGCCGGGACGGGGGCCAGGCGGCTGCTCAGGCTGCTGATGTGCCTCTGCACCGACTCCACCGCATCCCTGTTGCGCTTGTCCACCGAGCCCACCAGCTTCTCCAGCGCCCGCATCCGCTCGCGGTCCTCGGCCGCCTGCCGCCGCAGCCCCTCGGTGCCGGTGGTGCAGGCAGCGCACAGCTCCTGCAGCCGCTGCTCCAGCTCGTACAGTGCCGCCGTCCCCGGGCCCCCCGGAGCCCCTGGGCCGTCCCGGCCGCCCTCGGTGCGGTGCAGGCGGGTCTCCAGCTCCTCCAGGCGCCGCTGAAGGTGGCTCAGCGCCTCCCGCACTTCGGCGGGGGCGGCCGCGTCAGCCGGCTGCTCGCCCCCGGGCTGCCCCTCCACAGCCGCCCGCGGCGGCTCCTGCCCGGCCCGCAGCTCCTCCAGCTGCTCGCTCAGCCGCCGCACCTGCTCCTCCAGCCGCCGCACCTTCTCCGAGTCTCCGCCGCCTGCCGTGCACCGCCGGGGTCAGGGGCAGGGGCAGGATCAGGGGC
Source organism: Pyrgilauda ruficollis (assembly GCF_017590135.1). Classification (NCBI taxonomy): domain Eukaryota; kingdom Metazoa; phylum Chordata; class Aves; order Passeriformes; family Passeridae; genus Pyrgilauda; species Pyrgilauda ruficollis. The sequence goes on from NW_024526823.1 coordinate 30,868, forward strand.
AGGGGCAGGATCAGGATCAGGGGCAGGGGCAGGGGCAGGATCAGGATCAGGATCAGGGGCAGGGGCAGAGGCAGGATCAGGGGCAGGGACCGGTGCTGGCGCGGATCAGGGGCAGGGCGAGGGCCACACGCAGCGCGTTCCCCTCCCCCGCATCCCCGCCCCAGCACTACCTTCGCCCCCCAGGCCACTGAGGGGGTTGCCGAAGCCAGAGAGCGTGGGGCGGCCGGGCCGGGGCGGGGGGCGGCCGGTGGGCTGGGGGGATGCTGGAGCGGGCCCCTCGCTGCAGTCCGGCCCCGAGTAGCCCTGGCAGCAGCGCCAGGCCAGCTCGGACACCGTGCGCTGGGACACCTTGTAGCGGGGCCGGAGGAAGCTGCGGTACCTGCAGGGGGAGGGGACGGGCTTGGGGGACACCAGGAGGGGCGCGGGGCTGCCCCAAGGAACCGGAGCCAGCACAGGCTGCGGCCTGACCCAGCCTGACCCAGCAGCGCCGGTGCCTCGCTCAGCGGCCGGGGGCTGCCCCTGCCCAGCCCTGTCACCAGTCCCAACACCGGTGTCACTGGTGTCACTGCTCTGGTCTAGAGAGCTGTGGGGTGCCTCAGGGCTCTGGCTGCACGTGACGAGCGGGGGGACAGTGTCCGGTCACCCTCCGGTCACCGCTTGAGGCCACTGACTCTTGCGCAAAAGTAAACATGCCCCCAGGGTGGGTAAACACCAGTGGCGGCGGCACGGCCGCGCCTCCCCCGGCTCTGTGCTGCCCCCCAGAACGCCCCGAACCCCTCCGGAGCCCTCCAGCCCCACTCACGCCAGGACTCGGGGGCACTGGAGCTGCCCCCAGGCGCAGGGCTGGTAGTCTGGCTTGATGAAGCTCTCGACGCCATCCTCCACCACGCAGCTCACGCTGCGTGTCACCACGTAGGCACACCAGTTCCTGCGGAGGGAGGGGGTCAGGGCACACACCCGGAGAGCGCTGGCACACGGCATCACCCCGGCACACACCGGGCGTGGTCCTGGCACGGACCGAGCACGGCACACGCTGGGCATCATCGGGGCACCACCTGGGCACACACCGCGGGCTCTCCTGGCATCCAGGAGGCACCATCCCGGCACGGAACAGCCACTGGCACTGCCCTGGCACTGCCCTAGCATCACAGCGGGCGGTGCTCCGGCACACACCATACACAGCATCCCGTCACACACCAGGCATTGTCCTGGCGTAGAGCAGGCACCAGGCATCACCCCGGCAGAGACATAGCAACACCAGCGGGCCAGCCTGCCCCGGGCCTTGCCTGGCACCCTCCGGCTCCCCAGGCACACCCCGCATCCCCCAGCACACCCGGCCCCTCTGGCCACACCCCGCATCCCCCGGCGCGCTCCCGTGCTTGCCCAACCAGCCCCACCGGTAGCACCGTCACGGCCAGTGCGGCGGGTTAATGGGCCGGATCTTGCCCCACCGCAGCCTCCCAGCCATGCCTGGCGACCCCGCAGACACGGCTGCAGCCCCCAGCCGTGGCTGCCCTGCAGGGATGGGCTCTGCCAGGAGCAGGGTGCCCACAGCCCATCACGCCGGGCCGTGCATCCTGCGCTGCCCGGCCCGGGGAGGGCACCCTGCGTGCTGCCCCACCAGCGACCCCGTGTCCCCTGCCCGCTCGGGGCAGCAGCAGCTGCGGCAGCCGCGCACTGGTCCCGGTGCAGCGCCGCAGCCCGCGGGGACCCCAGCCCCCCCGCGTGGGACTGCAGCCTGGCCCCGCTGCCGGGACCCCGGCGCAGCCTTATATGGTCGGGACCCAAAGCCGGGCCCCGCTCGGGCCCCCCGGGCAGCCCCCCGGGGAGCGGCCCCCGGTCCCCGCCGCGGGGCCCCGGTGCGGCGGCCGGTTCCCGTCAGCCCGGCTGGTTCCCCTCAGGCCCCGGCTGGATTCCAGCTCCTCCCCGGGGGCCGCCGGGAATTCCTGCGCCGACCGACGGCCCCCCTCTTCTCCCCCCCATCCCAGCCCTGCACCCGCCAGGCCCCGGGACCCCCGGGCTGCCCTGGGGTCCCACCGCCCCGTTCCGGGGCTGTCCCCATCCCGGGATGGGACCAGAGCTCCCCTGAAAGGGCAGGGTTGGGGGACACCCCCGTGCTCCCCGGGCCGCGGGGATGGAGGGCTGCACACCCCGACCCGTGGGGAGCCCCCCTGAGCCCCCAGAGCCTCAGATAAATGCTCCACCGTGCCCGTGCCCCACGGCCCCGCCGGCGGCGCCCCTCCCCGGGGACCCCAGGCTGCGGCCAGGTCCCGCCATCCCCCCGGGGCCACCGTGGGGCCGGGGCAGCCGCAGCCGCGCTGCTGCAGCGCTGATGTGTCCGCGGTGAACACGCTGTGACCCCAACCCAGCGTGGGGCCGCCCCCAGCCCTGCGCCCCCGCAACGCCCCCGACCCACGGCCCCGGGCTGCCCCACGCTGCCCGCGGTACCAGACGGGACCGGGATGGGCAGAGGGCGGGTCCGGGCCCCCGAGCCCCTCTCCGGCAGCGCTGACCCACGCGTGATGCCGAGCACGAACCGGCCCTGAATCCTCGGCCCCGCTGCACCGGCGGCCCCGACCCTCCACGTGCGCCCACTGCCCGCCCGTCCCGGGCCTGGGGGTGACGCCCCCGCTTAGGGGACCCCCCGCTCCTCCCGCCGCCCCCCGGCCTGGACGTGGCACGTGCCGGGCTTCCCGTGGCATCGGGGCGGGGGCTGCAGCCCGTGTCCCCGTGTCCCCGCCGCCGCCCGGGTCGCCCCGGTGCATCCCGGTGCTCGTGGCTCCTACCTGTGCCGGCTGGCGGCCCGGGCACCGCTGTGGGCCGCGGCCGGGCCGGGGGCGAGCGGGGCGGCCCCGCCGGTGTAGAGGCTGTACCGGGGGGGGAAGTTGGCGGCCAGGGCCTGCGCGGCCAGAAGGCACGGCCAGAGCCAGGGTGCCATGCTGGGCTGGGGCGGCTCCGCTCGGCTCGGTCAGCGCGGTCCGGCGCGGCTCAGGACCGCATGTGGTGTCCCGTCGCGGCTCCGCGGCTCTGGGCGGCTCGGCACGGCTCGGCTCGGCTCTGCCCTCCCCCCGGCCGCCCCTCGGCCAGCCCCTCGCCACCAGTCCTCGTTAGGCCGGGCCGGGCCGGGGCAGCCAGGGAGGCCGGGCAGGGGGCCAGGGCGCGGGCGGCCAGCGAGGCGGCCGGGGCTACCGCCGCGGACATCGGTCCCCACGGCCGCCGCTCCGCCGCTGGCACCGGTTCCGCACCGGTCCCGCACCGGCTTCGCGCGGTGCCCCGCGTCTCCCCGACCGCCGGTGGCCTCGCTCCTCGCCCCCGCTCTGGGCACAGCGGCGACAGGTCCCTGCACCGGCACCGCACCCGGCAGTGCCACGTCCCCGCGTGCCCGTGAGCCCGTGCCAGGTGACGCGTCCCGGTGCCAGCACCGCGCCCGGTGCTGCCCCGCGCCCCCAGCCCCACCCGACACCGTGCTGGGGACACCGGGGACACCGGGGACACTGGGACGGCAGCGGTCACACCGCGGCCACCCCGGGCCGCCGTGGCCCTGAGCCCACGGTGATGCCATGGCTTCCCCCGACCTGGCGGTGACGTCACGGCCTCACGGTGACATCACGCGTTGGCCGCGGCCCCGCGGTGACGTCAGGGCGCGGGAACCCCCCGCCCCGGGGAGCCGCGGGGGAGGGTTAAGCACAAACAGCTGGCGGCAGATGGAGCGGGAGCGAGCGAGGGAGGGGACACCGGGGAACGGGACGCGGAGCCGAGGGGCCCGGGCTTGGCCGGGTGCCAGCCGTGCCTGCTCCCGAGGGGATGGCGGCACCTCCGCTGCGCTCTCGGGGGCCCTGGGGGCTGCGGGGGGCCATGGGGGGCTCAGGGGATCTGCGGGGGGCTGTGGGGG
>NW_024526823.1:35271-60889 GCF_017590135.1 Pyrgilauda ruficollis
GTCAGGGGGGCCGTGGGGGGCTGCGGGGGCCGTGTCTGTGCCGTGTCCCAGGGAACTCCAGACCGTGCTGGGGCTCCGCGGCCGAGCGCGGGGGGCACAGGGACGGGCCCGGGGTGCGGGCAGGACCCGGGGGGACGCGCTGCTGGCACCCCGCCACCGGGGACCGTCAGCACGCGCCAGGACACCGCACCCGGCCCAGTGCGGCCGCACGCTCCGTGCACTCGGCTCCTGCGGCCCGGCAGCCTCCAGTACGGCCCAGTACTGCCTAGTACACCCCAGTATGGCCCAGTACGGCCCAGTACTGCCCAGTACACCCCAGTACGGCCCAGTATACCCCAGTACGGCCCAATGCAGCCCAGTATGGCCCAGTACACCCCAGTATGGCCCAGTACACCCCAGTACCCCCCAGTACAGCCCCAGTACAGCCCTGTACAGCCCAGTACACCCCAGTATGGCCCAGTACAGTCGAGTGCAGCCCAGTACGGCCCAGTACACCCCAGCACAGCCCAGTATCCCCCAGTACGGCCCAGTACAGCCCAGTACGGTCCCAGTACCCCCCAGTACACCCCAGTACAGCCCAGTACACCCCAGTACAGCCCAGTACCCCACAGTACAGCCCAGTACGGCCCAGTTCACTCCAGTATCCCCCAGTACAGCCCAGCGCCTCCCAGTATGCCCCGGCACGTCTCTGCAAAGCCCGTCCCGCTGCAGCCGCGCGGGCTCGCCCGCTGTCAGCAGCTGCAGTGAGCTGTCACTGCTGTCATTAGCGCTAATTAGCCGCGGCCGCCCCGGGGCCGCTCGGCCCCGCCCCGCCCTCGCGCCGCGCCTTGTATGGAGACGGAGCCGGCGGCGGCCGCCAGGGGGCGGGGCGCGAGGGGCGGACCCGGGCAGTGACGTCACACCGGGGGGGCTGAGTGATGTGACGTCACGGTGGCCACGAGCCCATCGCCTGGCCGGGGCCCGGTTGCCGTGACGTCACCGCCGGGGCCGGGCGCCTCCCGCCGTGCCCCGCGGCCGGAAGTGGCGCGCGCAGGGAGACGTGTCGGAGCGGCGGGGCCGGAGCGTGAGCGCGGGGAACCGGGGACAGAGCGGGGCACCCGGGCAGGAACGGGAATCGGGAGCAGAGCGGGGCACCTTGGGGGCCGGGCAGGAGCAGGAACCGGGAGACTGGGAGGCCCGGGAAGGAACGGGTACCGGGGGGCCCGGGCAGGAGCGGGAGCGGGACACCGGGGGTTCCGGTCAGGGGCGGGAACCAGGACACCGGGGGCCGGGCGGGAACGGGAACCGGGGCACCGGGAGGCCCGGGCAGGAGCGGGAACCGGGGCACCGGGAGGCCCGGGCAGGAGCGGGAGCCGATGGCGGTCCCCCCGCGGGATGCCAGCGCGTCCGTTCCCCGTGGCCCGCAGGATGATCACGGACGTGCAGCTCGCCATCTTCGCCAACATGCTGGGCGTCTCGCTCTTCCTGCTCGTCGTGCTCTACCACTACGTGGCCGTCAACAACCCCAAGAAGCAGGAGTGAGGAGCCCGGGGAGCCCGAGGACCGGGGAGCCCGGGGAGCCCGAGGACCGGGGAGCCCGAGGACCGGGGAGCCCGCCCCGCCATGCCCCGCGCCGCCGCCGCCCGCCCGTCCCTCCCTCCCTCCCGCGGGGCCGCCGCCCGCGGGCCCCGAGAGGCGCGAGCCCGAGCTTCTTCCAGAGCGGCTTTAACGGAAACACGATGATACCCGAGAGAACCGTGTGACGTTCCGGGGCCGCGCGGGGCTCAGCGCAGCAGCAGCGGCGCCGTGGGCAGCAGCCGCGCCAGCGCCGAGCGGTGCTGGGGGGCGGCGGCGGCGGGGGACAGGCGCTGCAGGCACGGGGCGGAGCAGGGCCGCAGGAGCCCCGCCGGCGCCGCTGCTGCCCGGTACGGCGGGGCCGGTGCTCGGGATACGGGAGCACTCAGCACGGGAAGGGTCCGTCGGTGCTCAGCACCCGCACGGGGGGCACGGGGGGCGCCGGGCAGAGCCCTGTGGGACAGAGAGCGGTGTCAGCGGGGCACAGAGCCCCCTGCCCGGGTGTCTGGTACCCAGCTCTGCCTGCCTGGCAGGGGTCTGAGGTGAGCCTGCACCGCAGCTGGCAGCAGCACCTACCCAGGCCTGTCTGGGGCTCTGCGGGCGTTCAGCTTCATTGGGAGCACCTGTGGAGAGGGGGGAGGAGGATCAGTGCCAGGTGTTTGTCCCTGGGGTTTCACTGTGTCTCAGGGAAAGGTGTGTGGGACAGAAATACCTGGCATAGCCCCACAGCTGGGGGGGCTCGCAGCCCGAGGGACTCCCAGTGTTTGGGGCAGCCCCCCAGAGGGCCCACCCAGCAGAGCCATGGGGCAGCCCCTTCCCATCACCGGCCCTGCTGCAGCCCAGGTCCCCTCCCTGGTGCCTGTGGTACCTGCAGAGGTGCCGTGTCCTGGAGCCCCTGCACGCCTCGCTGTGCCTCCCGTGGTCTGTGGCCGGTGCTCGGCGCTGCCCGGGCGCCCTTGGGCACGGTCCCTGTGTGACAGAGGAGACAGCTCAGCCCGTGCTGGCGAGGGCTCAGTGCCACAGCGGAGTCACCAGCTGGGCTGGAGCCATCGCGGGGCACGGTGGCACAGCCGTGACACGGAGCCCTGCAGGGTCCCTCCCTGCCTGCTCTGCCAGGGAGGGCCCCTCCGCACAGCCCAGCAGCGAGGGGTGGCCCTGGCAGTGGCCCATACCAGCGGAGGATGTGATGGGCACAGAGCTCAATCCCAGCTCGTGCTGCCAGTGCAGAGGCTCTGCCCCAGCTCCAGCCAAGCTCCTGGCTTGGTGTCCCATGGCACTGGTGTGACCACGCTGGCCAGGCTCAGCCAGGAGTGAGGAGCTGGGGGCACGGCTGTGCCCTCTGAACCGGGGTATGTCCTTGGGCATGGGACATCTGCTCAGCCAGGGGAGCTGGGGGGAAAAAGGAAGGTGTTTGGGGGCCTGGCTGCAGTGGACAGCACCAAAGGAACACACCTGAGTTTCTGATCACCTGGGTAGTCTTTATGCCAACGCAGTTTTTTCCCCATCCCACAGAAGTGAGGTGAGGGGGCACACTGCCCTGTGGGGTGAAGCCAGGGCCAGACCCCACAGCAAATGGGACCTGCAAGCAGGAGCCTCTGCTGGGCGGGATGGGCCACAGCCCCTGCCTCCAGTGGGAGTACTGGCAAGAGGACTAGAACAGCTCAGCTGGTGCCAGCCTCGGCCAGCAAAGCCAGCAGCAGCTGGGGGTGTCACTGGGGGTCTGGCAGATGCCCTCACCCCAGCATGAACACAGGTCTGGGCTCCCCAGGGTGTGGCCAGGCTGCAGGGGGACATGGGGATGAAGGGGGAGGGTGGGACAAGAGCAGGGCAACAGGGTCTGCACCCTGTCACAGCTCCAAGCACACAGCTCCTTCCCCGCTGCCTGGGGAGGGCAGAGGCCGGCGTGGCACAGCCAGCCTGAGGGCACCAGCACCGGCCCTGGAAGGCAAAGCCAGGGCTTGGAGCATCCCTGGGCCCTGATCCCTGTGCAGACACAGTGCTGCTGACAGTGCTGGGCCCCTCGCACTGGGAGAAGGTGGTGGGAGAGCTGGGGTGGCCAGGCAGGAAGCAGGTCAAGCTGATGCCAGGGCAGGGGAGGAAGAGCCGGGTCCTGGTCCCAGTGCAGGGTGCAGTGTCCCCTGGGGCACTCACTCTGCTGGTCACTGTGCTGCAGGAGGCCCCAGCCAGTCGGTCCTGGGGACACCACGGACCAGGCTCTGCCCCTCTGGCTCACACGGTCTGTTCCTGCTCAAACCCCAACTGTCCCCAGCCCCTTCAGCCAGGGGTGGGGCCAGGGGTCGCTCCGGGTGGGCCCGGCCAAAGGAACAGACGGAACAACGTGCCCATGAGAACATCAGCCTTTTATTTCCTCCCCACCATGTTCTCATGGCAGACAAGACACAGTCATGACAGAGGGCTGGGCAGCAAACCCCGAGGACAACATGACAGACACCAGAGGAACACAGCTCAACACAAGCACAGCTTCAGGCACACAGGAGGCACCTGCCCCCAGCTCACACCCCCAGCCCTGGGCACTGGAAGGCTTTGGAGCACGGTGCCCCCAGGGCTGAGCCCCACAGTGGATGTGGGCACAGGGCTGCCACTGCCTGTCCCCCACGGCCCTGAGCCCCTGCCCCACGGTGGCAATGCCAGCACAGAGGGCATAGCCAGTGTCTTGCCTTACTCTGGCACCCCCCTGCAGGGATGCATGTTGGAAACCCTCCGGTGCCCCCTGCCTGCTCACCTCACCACAGCCACAGGTCAATAACCCCCTGTTGCCCAGCCAGTGCCTAAAGAGGGGAAAGGCACTTTGGTGTGTCCCTGCTGGCCTCAGGAATGCTTGGGAACAGTGGGAAGTTGAGCAAAGGTTTTCTGTGCTGGCTTCTGCAGAAGCCCCTTGGTCCTGGCACAGGAGGGGGATCATCTCCCTGCAGCCCCAGTGCGCAGGGTCCCCCACGTGCCAATGGAGCAGGAGCTCAGCTGGGCTGTAAAACTGCAGGCCTTGCTGTGCAGTGCCAGCCCTGAGCCCGCTCAGGTCCTCCTGTGGGGCCAGGCCCCTCACGCTCGCTGTTGCACACAAACCCACTGTCACTGTGTCCGTGCTGGCCTCCCTCAGGGCCGTGGGCCCGCCCAGCAGCTGGACAGGCGCCGCAGCAGGCGTGCAAGGGCTCCCCAGCCTGGCTTACCTCTGCCCAGGGCCGGGGTGCTGCCGCCACTCACGGGGCTCTGGGAGGCCGCGGCGGCGGCCGGGGGCCTGGGGCTGCCAAAGGTGAAGCTGGGGGAGGCCCGGATCCGGGGGGAGTCCTGCTGGCTGCCCCCGCTGCCACTGGTGCCGTTGCTGAAGCTCCTGGCGCGGGCCAGTGCGTTGTCAGAGGCCGAGGTGGGCAGCCCACTGCAGGGGTGAGAGATGGGGGTCAGCCCAGCACGGTGAGGGGGCTCCCCTCTGCGCCCCTCCACCCAGCACCACGGGCCAGCTCCGCGTGCTGGGGCTGCAGCCCCACCTCAGGCAGAGCCCTGGACTCCTCCTCGGGAGCTGGGGAACAGCTGGGGACAAGGATGCCACCAGGACTGTCCCTGAGAGCTGCAGCCCCAGTGCCCTGCGCTGTACATCGCTGTCCCAGCAGTGTTGTCTCAGGGTTCCCACTTCCTCACCCCCAATCCCAAATCAAGGAATTGCTGAGTTTGGAAAAGGCCTTAGACACCAACCCTCGCCCAGCACTGCCCAGGCCACCACTGACCCATGGCCCCCAGTGCCATATCCACAGGGCTTTAAATCCCTCTGGAAATGGAGACTCCACCCCTGCCCTGGGCAGCCTGTGCTGGACAGGCCTTTCCAGGAAGGAATTGTTCCCAATATCCAGCCTGAACTTCCCCTGGGACAGCCTGAGGCCATTTCCCCTTGTCCTGCCCCTCTTCCCTGGGAGCAGAGCCCCACCTGGCTCCACCCTGCTGTCGGGGAGCTGTGGAGAGGAAGAAGGTCCCCCTGAGCTTCCTCTGCTTCAGGCTGAGCCTCCCAGCTCCCTCAGCCTCTCCCACCCCAGTCCAGTGCTGGACGTGATGCAGGAGAGACCACCCAGATTACTGGGACAGGCAAATCCCAACCAGTTCACTCTGTGCCCTTCTCTGCTGATGGCTGGGAGCAGAGGGACTGACAACTGCAGTTCCCAGAGCTGGGAAGAGCTAGGGCCAGGGCAGGTGACCCTGGCAGGTGACTCACTTGGGGACATTTATCATCTCTAAGTGCCGTTATCCTGCAGCTGCCACGCTCGCCCCAGCCAGCCCTTACGTGGAGCTCCTGGGGGGGGTCCTGGCACCTCCTCTCCTCCGCGGGCCCCCGCTGGTGCCGCGCAGCCCCCGCACGTGCTTCAGCATCCAGGCGCGCAGGTTGCCCAGGCAGGTGTGCTCCGAGAGCACGATCCGCGGCCAGGGGTTGCAGTCGGCCATGTCCAGGGCCGCCACCGCCACCGCCCGGCCCACCTGCCCGGGAGAGGCACGGTGAGGGGGCACGAGGAGACGGGAGGGACAGGACAGTGCGGGGCACAGCCAGAGGGCACAGCGAGAAGGGGAGCACAGGGGAAGAAAGGGGGACACGGGGAAGGAAGGACACAGTGGGAGGCACTGGGGAGAAGAGCAGTAGTGAGGGGCTCACAGGGAGGGGAAGGCACCAGAAGAAGGGGGGCACGAGGGGAGATGAGGGCACCAGGAAGGGGGGATTCCAGGAAGGGAGAATGCCAGGGAGTGGGAGCACTGGGGAATGGAGCAGTAGTGAGGAGAGCATAGGGAGGGGAACCCAGCAGGAGAATGGGGGCACGAGGGGAGATGAAGGCACCAGGAAAGGAGAATGCCAGGGAGTGGGAGCACTGGGGAATGGAGCAGTAGTGAGGAGATCATTCCCCTCGAACCCAGCAGGAGAATGGGGGCACGAGGGCAGATGAGGGCACCAGGAAAGGAGAATGCCACGGAGTGGGAGCACTGGGGAATGGAGCAGTAGTGAGGACATCATTCCCCTCGAACCCAGCAGGAGAATGGGGGCACGAGGGCAGATGAGGGCACCAGGAAGGGGGGATTCCAAGAAGAGAGAATGACCGGGAGTGAGGGCACTGGGGAGAGGGGCAGCTCCCTAGAGCTCGGGACAGCAAAGCAAGGGGAGGAAAGAAACCCCAGCCCCACATCCCAGCCCACCCTCTGGATCTCACCCCCCTGCAGGCTGCCCTGGGCCCCCGTACCTGCTCGAAGAGCTCCACGGTGTACCGGGAGGGGAAGGCGGGCGGCGGCGGGGGGCTGGCACGGCCGTTGTCGTGGCAGGCCCCCGGGATGCTGTTCACCGAGCGCCCCGTGTTGTAGTTGCACTCCAGGGTGTAGCTGTGGGGCACGAGGGAGCCTCTGTTACCCCACAAACCAGCGGCAGGGCTGGGGCTATGCCACATTATTCCCCTGGGAGAGGCACTCCAGCAGATTCAGGGCACTGGAAAGGGGGTCCCATTGCACCAGGAAGGGGGTCCTGCTCCAAAGGACACAGAAGTATGGGGAAAGTGGCAGGGTTTTGAGGAGAGCACCCTCCGATGGCAGGAACGGCCCACATAGGGGTGTACCAGAGATCTGCATGATGGGAATCTGGGATGGATGTCTGAGGGTGGCACCCAGAGTGCCAAGGTTCCTGTGAGGAGACCTCTTGGTCACGTCTGGAAGGTGATGGGGAGTGGGGGGGTCCCTGATGGGTAGAGAAAGGGAATTATCTACTGTCAACACCAACAATCCAGAGAGTGGGCAGCTACAGCCTTCCCCTGACCCTCAAGGTGCCTTGGAGCACTTCCTCCTGGAGGAGGAGGGATGGGGAAGTGTGGGCGCGGAGCTGCCAGCTGGGATGGCTCCCATCTGTCCCACTGCCCAGAGACAGCTGCAGGGCCAGCACAGCAGAAAACCTGAGCAGCCCTGTCCCAGTCTGCCTGGGAGCCCACACGTGCACTGTGAGCACTCCCAGCACTTTTTGGGATGTTGCTGTTGGATCAGCAACCTGAGCTGCTCCAGGTCAGTCACAGAACAAAGCTCCCCAGTGACCCAAGCCCAAAGCCCACGTGTGTGTGTGTGCTCCTGTGGGGCTGGACTGGTGCTGGGCACAAAGCAGCAGCTGAGCACAGAGCAAGCGCTGAGGAAAGTGAGAGAACCCCCAGTCTGTGGGTCTGGCTGCCCTGCCCCATGCTATATTCCCAGGAATATCCCATCCCACGTGGGAGAGGGATGGATCACAGGCATCCCCAGCTCACGGGATCACTGATGGGCTGAGACTGGAATCTCACACACAGCCACGGGGATGCTATGCCCACTGCAGCTCTACTTAATTACACCTCAATATAGCCAGGAACATCCAGGAAAGAGGAGAATTCCCCTCAGAAAGATGTGCAAGAGCAGGGAGAAGCAGCCAGAGCAGCTGCAGGAGGGGTGGGGAGGAACAGGAAGGAAAGGAGCCTGGCTGAGCCTGCATCTCAGGAACACAGCAGCACCTGGCACAACCAGGCCCAGCCTCTGCTGACCCGCCCTGGGGCCACTCAGGTGTCTGTGCCACGGAACTGGTTCTCCCTTTGTCCACATCCCCCACCCAGCACAAGCCCTTTGTGCCCCCAGGGTGGCCCCGGAGCTGCCCTACCTGTGGATGATGCCCAGGGCCTTGTAGACGGCCACGCGCCCGCTGCCCTCCTTGGACTGCCCGTCCCGCTTGTCCCGGGCGTACATGTTCTTCTCCGAGAAGTTGCAGCCCGTGAAGTCAAAGTGAGGGCAGTTCAGGGAGATGAGTTTGGGGAACAGCATGTTCTCCACCTGCAGAGTGCAGGGAGCAACAGGGGTGACCGGGGGCCCTTGGCTGCTCGTCCTGCTCCAGTGGGACCAGTGCTGAGCACAGGCTTGCACCAGGGCCCGCTCTGCCCAGTTCCAGGGTCTCACAAGCTCCAGCTGTGCCCAGGCCATGCTGCCCACCCCCCGACGGGCTCTCCTGACAGCCAGCTGGGAGAACACCCTGCTGACCCTTGCCAGCTCCCAGGGGGAATCTCAGACCTCCCGCTGCCCTGGTCACCAAACTGGGGGAGGAGAGAGAGGAGGAAGGAAGGAAAAGGGGAGGAAAAGGAAGGAGCTGTGAAGGGATTCCACGCCCCTCTCCCAGCAGCAGCAGCAGCAGCACTGGGGCCCCCGGGCAGGGGGCAGAGCAGCAGGGGCTCCCAGCAGCCGCGGGTTCGGGCCGTGCCCTCACCTGGTCGTTCTCGTCGCTGAAGCTGTTGCCGTACATGAAGCAGCCGCGCTTGGACGCGTGCCCGTGCAGGTCCACGTAGTAGGCCAGGCCGCTGTCCCGGGGTGCAATGGGCTCTGCGGGCTCGGCAGCCGCGGGGACGGGGGCTGGGGCAGGCGCCCACGGCCCCTCCTCACAGCGCTCGCTGCTGTGGCTCGATGGGAGGATCCAGGCGGCCGGCTCTGTGCTGTCTGACAGCTGGGCATCCTGGGCCGGCGTCCTGGGGCCGCTGCCAGCCAGGCCGGAGCGGGTGCCGGCACGCCAGGTGCCGGGGGAGTTGCGGAGGTTGTTGGTTTTGTCCAGCTCTGATAATGCGGTCTCCACGGCTGGGATGGGACAGTTGGGAGATTTTAAGCTCAGCGAGCTGGTGCTGAGAGGGGAGACAAACGTCCTCCAGTCCGGAGAGCCGGGCAGGACGCGGCTGTGGACGTGGTGGTAGAGCAGGACGGCCTTGGCGCCGTACACGGCGGGGTGCAGCTCGGCGTCGGGGTGCAGGTACTGCCGGTTCAGGTTCACCCCGCGCGAGTCGGTCCTGCAGGGAGAGCCGAGACACCTGAGCGCCTCCCAGGCACCCCGGCAGGGCTGAGCTCGCCTGGGAGCACCGAGGGCTTTGGGCTCTGTCCAAAAATGCCAGCAATGGCCAGACCAGTGGCCAGGGGCTGCCAGAGCTGCACAGCATGGCAGAGTCCTGCACGCTCTTCCCCAGAGACAGCAACGGAGCTGGGAAGGGGCTGGAGCACCAGGAGAGGCTGAGGGAGCCGGAAGGGCTCAGCCTGGAGAAAAGGAGGCTCTGGGGGGACCTTGTCATTCCTGCAACTCCCTGACAGGAGAATGGAGCCATGTGGAGGGGTCAGGTTCTGTTCCCAGAGAGCAAGGTACAGGACCAGAGAACAGCCTCGAGCTGAACCAGGGAAAGTTTAGGTTGGATATTGGGAACACTTTCTTCATGGAAAGGGCTGTCTAGCCCCTAGCACTGGCTGCTCTGGGCTAGGGTGGATTCCCCATCCCTGGAGGGTTTCAAAGCCCTGTGGCTGTGGCACTTGGGGACAGGGGACAGTGGTGGCCTGGGCAGTGCTAGGGGTGCGCCCCTTCATGCTATGACCACGCCCCTTATGGCCCTGGTCACGCCCCCTCGTGGTAATGGCCACGCCCCTCGCTGGGCTCCGCGCCGGCCGCGTCCCCAGAGGCGTGACCGGACAGAGGGGACACGGTGTGACCGGACAGAGGGGACACGGTGTGACCGGACAGTGGGAGTGACCGGACAGAGGGCACACGGTGTGACCGGACAGAGGGGACACGGTGTGACCGGACAGTGGGAGTGACCGGACAGAGGGGACACGGTGTGACCGGACAGTGGGAGTGACCGGACAGAGGGGACACGGAGTGACCGGACAGTGGGAGTGACCGGACAGAGGGGAACCCCTTCATGCTATGACCACGCCCCCTATGGCCCTGGTCACGCCCCCTCGTTGTAATGGCCACGCCCCTCGCCGGGCTCCGCGCCGGCCGCGTCCCCAAAGGCGTGACCGGACAGAAGGGACACGGTGTGACCGGACAGTGGGTGTGACCGGACAGAGGGGACACGGTGTGACCGGACAGTGGGTGTGACCGGACAGAGGGGACACGGTGTGACCGGACAGTGGGTGTGACCGGACAGAGGGGACACGGAGTGACCGGACAGTGGGCGTGAGTGGACACTGGTGTGTGACTGGACCGCAGGTGTGAGTGGACAGTGTGACCGGACACTGGGTGTGACCAGGGAGTGGGTGTGAGTGGACAGCGGGTGTGAGAGGACAGTAGGTGTGAGTGGACAGTAGTTGTGAGTGGACAGTGGGTGTGAGTGGACACAGGCGTGACCGGACACAGGTGTGACCAGGGAGTGGGTGTGAGTGGACAGCGGGTGTGAATGGACAGCGGGTGTGAGTGGACACAGGCGTGATCAGACACAGGTGTGACCAGACCCAGGGCTGTGCAGTGACCCATACACGGAGCACAGGTGTGCACGGAGGCACGGACACTGTACGTGCCACACGTGGGTGAGCACAGAGGCACACACAGGTGCCCCGGCACACACACCTGTAAGAACACAGGCGCTCCCAACCCCCGTGCACAGCCCCGCGGGTGACACACCCCCACGGGCAGAGGCGGGGGTCAAACCTGACCCCTCCCCACTCCACAGGAACCCCCCCACCCGGGGCCCACCCGTGGGTGGCACCAGCAGATCCCTGGGCTCCTTTAAGCCACCCCAGGCAGAGCAGGGGGGTCCACCAAGGCACTGCCCCCCCGGGGTGGGGATGGGGGTGCAGGGGGGTCTGGACAGCCCCTCCCCCCCACCACGCACAGCCATCTCCAATTAGGAAGAAATGTAAAGCATACGGAGCGATTCTAAGGAAAAAATAATAAAATAAATCAGTTCGTTCATTGGTGGGGAGGGCTGGGAAGGTGAGGGGCTCCAGGTGTCCACCCCTGATCCTGTAAGCAGGTGAAACACGAGGGGATGGGGATCACCCACCCACCCAGGGACAGCGGGACAGGGAAAGCCAAAGCGGTCACAGGGGGTGGAAAAACCTGGACGTGTGTCTCCCCAAAAAAATAAACCTCCCCAGAAGCCCCGATTTGACCCAAAGTTCCTGCGGGCACTGCCCTGTGCCCCGTGTCCTGCTGCACCCTGGGCACCCCTCGGCAGCCAGAACACGGGGTGCCCTCCAGAGAGCAGCTCAGTGTCCAGAGATCATGGCCAGGGCCCAGTTTTTGAGGGCCAGGGTGGCGTTCTGCAGGTAAATCCAGGAGGAATAGGTGAAGCTCATCAAGTGGTCCCTCACGCACTCCCACGTCACGTCCCCACTGGAAGAGCAAGGACAAGGGATTATGGGGGGGCTCAGAGCCACAAGGGCTGAGGGACACGGGGGACACAGGCAGGGCAGGGCTGGGGACACCCCGGGCTGGCACAGGACACACAAGTAGGGCAGGGGACACCCAGGGCTGGCGGGCAGCGTGGTGGGGCTGCTCACCTGCAGGAGTCGAGGCAGCTCTGCCAGCCCCGCTGCAGCACCGCAGCCAGGCCCTGCAGCAGCGGCAGCAGGCAGCTGTGCAGCACGAACAGCAGCAGCTCCCGCGCACACTCGGCCAGGTGCAGCAGCGCCTCGGGGAGCCGGCTCTGCAGCTGGGGCAGCAGAGATGGCGTGGGGTGAGCAGCAGCCCCTCCTGGGGCCTGCCTGCCCGGGATGGCCCAGCTCACCCTCCCTCCCCAGCAGCCTGCAGCTCGCTCTCCCCACGCTCCCCTTCCCCAGCGCACCGCGCTCTGTGAGACGCTGGTGCCACCCCACTGCCACCAGAACGCTGGCTTCTGGAGCACCAGGGAGTGCTCTGAGCCCTCTGCCTTCCCCAGCCACTGCCAACAGCTGGAGTGGGCTGGTGCCACATCTGGGAGGACAGATGGCATCAGAGACCTGCCGTGGGGCTTCCTTCCAGAACACCAGCACGGGGGGCTCCTGCCAGCAGCGGCAGCAAACACGTCACCACCCCACCTCAGGGCTCCCCAGTAGAGCTTCCCCAGGGCTACAAGCCCCCCCGTGGTACCCCCTGTCCCCCCAGCCCTGGGAGCCCCCACTCACCCAGTTGCTGAGCCAGGGCAGGCTGCCGTGGAGCCAGGAGAGCAGCGAGCAGCCCTGCTGGGTCACAGCCCGGGCCACCTCAGCGCTCGTTTTCCAGAGCAGCTCCAGCTGTGGCCACAGCACAGACAGGGCCACGGAGCCGTGCTGGGCCAGGCTGTGCTCCAGCCACCTGCAAGGAGTCCTCAGATGAGGCCAGGGCTGCACCACGGCACCCGTGGCACCGCACGGAGCCGCCAGCACGGGGTGCACGGGGCAGAGCTGCAGTGCGAGCTGAAGCGCTTCCAGGCAGGGCTGGGGAACAGCTCCCAGCTCCCTGCCAAGCCCTCGCTGTGCTGCACAAGAGCCTCACACCCAGCCCAGGCAGCCAGCACGGCGGTGTGACACACCTGTAGCCCTGCAGGCAGGCACGGGACACCTTCTGCCAGGCCAGCTGGGAGGCGGGCAGCACGCCGGAGGAGCGGAGCAGCCGGGCACAAGACGAGGCTGCAAGAGACAAGTGTGCTCCTTGAGCAGCCCTTGGCTGTGGGGACACGTGTCCGTCTGTCCCCACGGGCTCTGGGGACACACGGCTCGAGCTGTGCTGTGGAACCCCTCAGGAGATGCTCCAGGAGGGGACAGATGGACAGAGCCCCCTGAGCAGACCCTCCCAAAGGGGCACAGGCAGTCTGCCTGCAGTGCCTGCCCCCCCTAGGGCGACAGAGCCCCCTGAGCAGACCCTCCCAAAGGGGAGCAGGCAGTCTGCCTGCAGCGTCTGCATCCCCCAGATGGACAGAGCCCCCTGAGCAGACCCTCCCAAAGGGGCACAGGCAGTCTGCCTGCAGCACCTGCATCCCCCAGGGCCCCCAGATGGACAGACAGACAGGCCCCACTGCTCACAGCAGCCACAGGGACACAGAGGGGAACAGCCACAGGAGTGATCCCAGGCGGGAGGATCACTCCTGAGGAAGGGGAAAAAGCCTCAAGCTTGTGACAGGGAAGGTTTAGGCTGTCAACAAAAGCCAGTTTGTTCATGGCTGTGCAGGCTGCCCAGGGCAACGGTGGAGTTTCCATCCCTTGGGGGGTTTAAAAGCCTGTGGATGTGGCACTTGAGGGGACGTGGGACAGCGGTGGCTGGCAGTGCTGGGGGATGCCTGATGCTGCCAGAGCAGTTTTGATCCCGGATGATTCCCCGAGGGCCCAGCATACCCTGGAAGGAGCCGTGTGTCTGCACGTCGTGCAGGACGAAGGCAGCAGCGCAGAGCAGCAGGACGAGCAGCAGCCGGGACCAGGGGAAGCCCCGGCCCTTCATCTTGCACAGCAGCTCCTGGGCAGGGGGACAGGGCCCTGTCACTGCCACCGCAGGCTGCTGACACCAGGGAGGCCCCAGCACAGCAGCCCCACCCACCCTGGCTTCCCAGCCATGTGGCATTCACATTCTCTGAAAATCCCTTCACCAGGATTTTTCTCCTGGGAAGCTGAGAAGCCTCAGAGAAAAAGGAAAACAATTTTTATCTAATTTGCTTCTCCTGTGCTTTGCTCATGTAGAATGTGTTTGGAGATTGTTTCATTGGATTCTGCTGTGAGTTGTTTTCACTCATTGGCCTTTCAATGTCCAGCTGTGTTGGGACTCTGGAGAGTCAGGAGTTTTCATTATTATTTTGTAGCATTCTCTAAGTATCCTTTCTGTATTTTTTAGCATAGTATAGCTTAGTATTCTTTAATATAATACAGTATTATAAAGTAATAAATTAGCCTTCTGAGAACATGGAGTCAGAACATTCCTCCCTGCCACGAGGGCCCCTGCAAATACAACACCAGCCAGGACAGAGACACCTGCTGAGCAGCTGGGGGTTGGACAGGGACCAGCACATCTGTCCCCAGCGTGTCCCCACGGGGCCCTGGCCCTGCACGTGGCCCCAGCACGGAGCTGAGATCTGGCCATGGCTGCTGCCAGGCAGTGCCAGCCCATCCCATCCTGTCCCTCACCTTGCAGGCAGTGTCACAGGCTGCCACGTCCATGTCCCCCCTGGCTGCCAGCTCCTCGTTTGTCACCTTGAAGGAGCGAACCGTTTCCTGCAGTGACTGCTGCACCTTGGGGACAGCAGGAGCAGCGTCAGGACCCCCCTGTCCCCAGAGACCCCCTGGGCAGCCACGGCACCAGGAGGGGACACTGCCAGCTCAGGGAGCTCCCCCAGCAGCACGGGGAGCTCTCCCAGCCCACAGCTGCCCCGTGCCCCTGCTCACCCCTACCTTCTTGCTGCTGCTCTCCCAGGACTCCAGCAGGTGGTTCAGCAGCAAACTGGGGGGGAAGGAGAAGAGGGGCTTGGTCAGGAGCTGCCAGAAGGAATGGAGGTGTCCCACAGGCTCTGCAGGTGAGCACTGGCCGCCCTGGGAGGCACAGCTGCACTGACCTGGACTGAGCGAGGTGTTTGGTGTAGAGCTGCCTCCAGACGCTGAAGCTCAGAGGGTCCAGGCTCAGGCACTGGCTCAAGGAGGTCAGAAGCTGGGGAGGGGGCACAGCAGGGCGTTAGGTGTGACCCCCTGCCCAGCACACCAGACACCCCACACGTGCCACAGCCAGCCAGCTCCTGAGGCACTAGAGCTGCAGCACCCCTGCCCACACAGGGGTGGAACTGGATGGTCTCCAAGGGCCCTCCCACCCAAGCCATTCTAGGATTTGCTGACTCCTGTCCCTGGCAGCAGGCAACATGACCCCGGCTATAGGAATGTGCCCCCTGTTGACAGAGTGACAAAACTGTCCTTTGTCTCCTTAAAAAGGAAAAAAGCCCAGAAGTTCCTTTCCTCAGTTAGGGATAAAGACACCTCACAGGAGCTGGGGACTTCACCTCAAACTTAAGGGTAGCCAATTAGCCAAGAGCCAAGAAGTCCCACCTAAGCAATTTACTAGAAAAATAAGAGAACAAAGAAACTAAGCCATTCTAGGATTTGCTGACTCCTGTCCCTGGCAGCAGGCAACATGACCCCGGCTATAGGAATGTGCCCCCTGTTGACAGAGTGACAAAACTGTCCTTTGTCTCCTTAAAAAGGAAAAAAACCCAGAAGTTCCTTTCCTCAGTTAGGTATAAAGACACCTCACAGGAGCTGGGGACTTCACCTCAAACTTAAGGGTAGCCAATTAGCCAAGAGCCAAGAAGTCCCACCTAAGCAATTTACTAGAAAAATAAGAGAACAAAGAAACTAATTGCCTTTGTGAGGTGTTTTACCAAGAGCAAAAACCTCTTACACCTAGCTCAGTTTTTCTCTGTAAAGAGTTTTGGTATTTTACCTTTCATTAAAACTTTTTTGTTCCCAACACTACCACAGAAGCCACCCTGCTGATTTTATGCCTTCTAAGGCAGCTGAGCTATCCAGGGTGTGAAATAGATCTCCAAAAGCATAAGAGCCCTGACTCAGAGACCCCTACTCCACCTGCCCTGCCGCCACCATCCTGCTGACAGCACTGTCCCCTCTCCAGGAGCCCCAGAGGCACCCCGTGGCCGTGCCAGGCTCACCTCCTCCTTCATGGCGGGCGGGCAGGCAGGCGTGGCTCGGGACAGGAAGGAGGGGAAGTAGGTGTGCAGGGCAGCCTCGGGCCGGGCGCCCAGGGCCAGCACCTTCAGCCGGGGGTACAGGCGCCGCAGCTGCTCCTGCAGGCTGGGGAAGAGCGCCAGGCTGCTGAGGGCCAGCGGGCACCAGGGTGGCAGCAGGGACACCCAGGGCCCGCCCTGTGGCACGGCTGTGCCTGGATGGAGCAGCGTACCTGGGGGACAGCGAGTTGTTGGGCATGTCTCCTGGGAAGCTGAGAAGCCTCAGAGAAAAAGGAAAACAATTTTTATCTAATTTGCTTCTCCTGTGCTTTGCTCATGTAGAATGTGTTTGGAGATTGTTTCATTGGATTCTGCTGTGAGTTGTTTTCACTCATTGGCCTTTCAATGTCCAGCTGTGTTGGGACTCTGGAGAGTCAGGAGTTTTCATTATTATTTTGTAGCATTCTCTAAGTATCCTTTCTGTATTTTTTAGCATAGTATAGCTTAGTATTCTCTAATATAATACAGTATTATAAAGTAATAAATTAGCCTTCTGAGAACATGGAGTCAGAACATTCCTCCCTGCCACGAGGGCCCCTGCAAATACAACACCAGCCAGGACAGAGACACCTGCTGAGCAGCTGGGGGTTGGACAGGGACCAGCACATCTGTCCCCAGCGTGTCCCCACGGGGCCCTGGCCCTGCACGTGGCCCCAGCACGGAGCTGAGATCTGGCCATGGCTGCTGCCAGGCAGTGCCAGCCCATCCCACCCTGTCCCTCACCTTGCAGGCAGTGTCACAGGCTGCCACGTCCATGTCCCCCCTGGCTGCCAGCTCCTCGTTTGTCACCTTGAAGGAGCGAACCGTTTCCTGCAGTGACTGCTGCACCTTGGGGACAGCAGGAGCAGCGTCAGGACCCCCCTGTCCCCAGAGACCCCCTGGGCAGCCACGGCACCAGGAGGGGACACTGCCAGCTCAGGGAGCTCCCCCAGCAGCACGGGGAGCTCTCCCAGCCCACAGCTGCCCCGTGCCCCTGCTCACCCCTACCTTCTTGCTGCTGCTCTCCCAGGACTCCAGCAGGTGGTTCAGCAGCAAACTGGGGGGGAAGGAGAAGAGGGGCTTGGTCAGGAGCTGCCAGAAGGAATGGAGGTGTCCCACAGGCTCTGCAGGTGAGCACTGGCCGCCCTGGGAGGCACAGCTGCACTGACCTGGACTGAGCGAGGTGTTTGGTGTAGAGCTGCCTCCAGACGCTGAAGCTCAGAGGGTCCAGGCTCAGGCACTGGCTCAAGGAGGTCAGAAGCTGGGGAGGGGGCACAGCAGGGCGTTAGGTGTGACCCCCTGCCCAGCACACCAGACACCCCACACGTGCCACAGCCAGCCAGCTCCTGAGGCACTAGAGCTGCAGCACCCCTGCCCACACAGGGGTGGAACTGGATGGTCTCCAAGGGCCCTCCCACCCAAGCCATTCTAGGATTTGCTGACTCCTGTCCCTGGCAGCAGGCAACATGACCCCGGCTATAGGAATGTGCCCCCTGTTGACAGAGTGACAAAACTGTCCTTTGTCTCCTTAAAAAGGAAAAAAGCCCAGAAGTTCCTTTCCTCAGTTAGGTATAAAGACACCTCACAGGAGCTGGGGACTTCACCTCAAACTTAAGGGTAGCCAATTAGCCAAGAGCCAAGAAGTCCCACCTAAGCAATTTACTAGAAAAATAAGAGAACAAAGAAACTAATTGCCTTTGTGAGGTGTTTTACCAAGAGCAAAAACCTCTTACACCTAGCTCAGTTTTTCTCTGTAAAGAGTTTTGTTATTTTACCTTTCATTAAAACTTTTGTTCCCAACACTACCACAGAAGCCACCCTGCTGATTTTATGCCTTCTAAGGCAGCTGAGCTATCCAGGGTGTGAAATAGATCTCCAAAAGCATAAGAGCCCTGACTCAGAGACCCCTACTCCACCTGCCCTGCCGCCACCATCCTGCTGACAGCACTGTCCCCTCTCCAGGAGCCCCAGAGGCACCCCGTGGCCGTGCCAGGCTCACCTCCTCCTTCATGGCGGGCGGGCAGGCAGGCGTGGCTCGGGACAGGAAGGAGGGGAAGTAGGTGTGCAGGGCAGCCTCGGGCCGGGCGCCCAGGGCCAGCACCTTCAGCCGGGGGTACAGGCGCCGCAGCTGCTCCTGCAGGCTGGGGGAAGAGCGCCAGGCTGCTGAGGGCCAGCGGGCACCAGGGTGGCAGCAGGGACACCCAGGGCCCGCCCTGTGGCACGGCTGTGCCTGGATGGAGCAGCGTACCTGGGGGACAGCGAGTTGTTGGGCATGAAGGCGAAGTCCAGGAGGGGGAAGAAGTCCTTGGGGCCGATCATGCCGAAGCCTTTGGTGAGGTTGGGGTGCATCCTGCAGGACAGAGGCCTGAGCTGCTGGGGTCTGGCAAGGGCAGCACTGCAGAGCCCCGGCAGCCCCCGGGACACAGGGGTCACTCACAGCAGGAGCCGGTCCAGGTAGGAAACGGCGTAGGGCGAGAGGGACTTGATGCCGAGCACCGGGAGCATGACGCCGAGCCACACTGCAGGGACAGAGGGAGGGTCTGGCTGGGCTCTCCCTGCACCAGGACAAGCCAAACCACCCAGGCACAGGCAGGCAGATCCCCCGGGAAGGGCTCCAGGGATAGCTGTGCTGCAGAGCAGAGGAGCAGCACGCTGCCTGTCCTTCCAGGCAGGATGGTTCTCCCAGGATCCACCCATTTTCCTGTCCTGGCTGGGGGAAGCTGCACTGCAGACCTTGAGGATCCTCCCCAACCTTTCCCACCCCTCGGCAGCACCACCAGCCGGAGTGCAGGTGTGCTGGCACTCCCGGAGGGGATCCCACACTGCAGACCTTGAGGATCCTCCCCAGCCTTTCCCACCCCTCGGCCGTGCCACCAGCAGGAGTGCAGGTGTGCTGGCATTCCCTGGAATCCCACCCCGCTGCTCCTTGAGGATCCTCCCCAGCCTTTCCCACCCCTCAGCAGCACCACCAGCAGGAGTGCAGGTGTGCTGGCACTCCCGGAGGGGATCCCACCCCGCTGCTCCTTGAGGATCCTTCCCAGCCTTTCCCACCCCTCAGCGGCACCACCAGCAGGAGTGCAGGTGTGCTGGCACTCCCGGAGGGGATCCCACCCCGCTGCTCCTTGAGGATCCTTCCCAGCCTTTCCCACCCCTCAGCAGTGCCACCAGCCGGAGTGCAGGTGTGCTGGCACTCCCGGAGGGGATCCCACACTGCAGACCTTGAGAATCCTTCCCAGCCTTTCGGGGAAGAGCGCCAGGCTGCTGAGGGCCAGCGGGCACCAGGGTGGCAGCAGGGACACCCAGGGCCCGCCCTGTGGCACGGCTGTGCCTGGATGGAGCAGCGTACCTGGGGGACAGCGAGTTGTTGGGCATGAAGGCGAAGTCCAGGAGGGGGAAGAAGTCCTTGGGGCCGATCATGCCGAAGCCTTTGGTGAGGTTGGGGTGCATCCTGCAGGACAGAGGCCTGAGCTGCTGGGGTCTGGCAAGGGCAGCACTGCAGAGCCCCGGCAGCCCCCGGGACACAGGGGTCACTCACAGCAGGAGCCGGTCCAGGTAGGAAACGGCGTAGGGCGAGAGGGACTTGATGCCGAGCACCGGGAGCATGACGCCGAGCCACACTGCAGGGACAGAGGGAGGGTCTGGCTGGGCTCTCCCTGCACCAGGACAAGCCAAACCACCCAGGCACAGGCAGGCAGATCCCCCGGGAAGGGCTCCAGGGATAGCTGTGCTGCAGAGCAGAGGAGCAGCACGCTGCCTGTCCTTCCAGGCAGGATGGTTCTCCCAGGATCCACCCATTTTCCTGTCCTGGCTGGGGGAAGCTGCACTGCAGACCTTGAGGATCCTCCCCAACCTTTCCCACCCCTCGGCAGCACCACCAGCCGGAGTGCAGGTGTGCTGGCACTCCCGGAGGGGATCCCACACTGCAGACCTTGAGGATCCTTCCCAGCCTTTCCCACCCCTCGGCAGTGCCACCAGCAGGAGTGCAGGTGTGCTGGCATTCCCTGGAATCCCACCCCGCTGCTCCTTGAGGATCCTCCCCAGCCTTTCCCACCCCTCAGCAGTGCCACCAGCCGGAGTGCAGGTGTGCTGGCACTCCCGGAGGGGATCCCACCCCGCTGCTCCTTGAGGATCCTCCCCAGCCTTTCCCACCCCTCAGCAGTGCCACCAGCCGGAGTGCAGGTGTGCTGGCACTCCCGGAGGGGATCCCACCCCGCTGCTCCTTGAGGATCCTCCCCAGCCTTTCCCACCCCTCAGCAGCACCACCAGCAGGAGTGCAGGTGTGCTGGCACTCCCGGAGGGGATCCCACACTGCAGACCTTGAGAATCCTTCCCAGCCTTTCCCACCCCTCAGCAGTGCCACCAGCCGGAGTGCAGGTGTGCTGGCACTCCCGGAGGGGATCCCACACTGCAGACCTTGAGGATCCTCCCCAACCTTTCCCACTCCTCAGCAGCGCCACCAGCAGGAGTGCAGGTGTGCTGGCACTCCCGGAGGGGATCCCACCCCGCTGCTCCCGGCTCTCACCCTTCAGGCCCTCGTGGAGGTCGGTGAATCCAGCCTGCCCCAGCGCCCACAGGACGGTCAGGCACTTGGCCGGCCGGTTCTGGTGGGAGCGCAGCACCTCCAGGTACTGCGGGAGGAGAGCACAGCTCAGCTGGGACCAGCGCCACCCAGCCCCGCCCAAACAGGCCTGGAGCCCTGGCACCAGCAGCCCCCTGCCCCTGGAAGGGACCCACAGCTCCAGGGGAGGCCAGGAGCAAGAGAGGGAACCCCAAACCCAGCCCTGGGGGTGCAGGGGGAACCCCATACCCAGCCCTGGGGGTGCAGGGGGAACCCCAAACCCAGCTCTGGGGGTGCAGGGGAACAGGGGAAACCCCAAACCCAGCTCTGGGGTGCAGGGGGACAGAGGGAACCCCAAACCCAGCCCTGGGGGTGCAGGGGAAACCCCAAACCCAGCTCTGGGGGTGCAGGGCACAGAGGGAACCCCAAACCCAGCCCTGGGGGTGCAGGGGAAACCCCAAACCCAGCTCTGGGGGTGCAGGGGAAACCCCAAACCCAGCTCTGGGGGTGCAGGGCTGCGGGGTAGGCAGGCAGAACCCACTGGGGACACCAGTCCCTCGGCAGGGAGGGCAGGGAGGTACAAGGGCTTATTGTTGAGCAGCCCCCCAGGCTTACAGCACCCACAGACCGAGCCGGCTGAGCCCAGCTCACCTTGCCCAGGTTGGTGGTGGCAATCCGGGGCCTGTACAGCAGGAGGGCCTGGATGCAGATCCTGTAGCCGTGCAGGGACTCCCCTGGAGCAGAGATGGGGAGGCCCTGCTCAGCCACGGCCTCCAGGGAGGAATTCCAAAGAGGCCAGGAGGAGCAGAGCCCGGGGGAGCACAGGGGCTGACCTTGGGCCTTGTCCAGCTCCTGCAGCATGGTGTAGATGCAGTGGTCAAAGAAGAGCTCCAGGACGTCCGTGGCCTTTGCCAGCAGGGAGCGGATGATGCTCCTCAGCTCCTTGCTCACCAGGCAGTACGGGTAGTCTGGGGTGGGGAGAGAGGGCACTTTAGGGACTCCCTGCTCTGGAGAGCTCCAGCAGGGCTGGAGGAACCAGCCCAGTGTGAGGTGGGTGCAGGGAGTGCCTCATCCTCATCCTCATCCCAGCTGGGCAGCCCTGGCCTCCTCCCCAGGGACCCCGTGCCAGAGGCTGTGGCATTGACATGCTCTGAAAAAAAATCCCTTTGCCCAGGATTTTTCTCCTGGGAAGCTGAGCAGCCTCAGAGAAAAGGAACAACTCTTATCTCATTTCCTTCTCCTGTGTGGAATGTGTTTGGAGATTGTTTAACTGGTTTTTGCTCATTGGTCTTTCAGTGCCCAGCTGTGTCAAGATTCTGGAGAGGGTCACGAGTTTTCATTATTAGCTTTTTAGCATTTAATAAGTATCCTTTTTGTATTCTTTAATATAATATAGTATCATAAAGTAATAAATTAGCCTTCTGAGAACCTGGAGTCAGATTCATCACTCCTGCCTTTGCTGGGACATCCCCAGCAAATACAGTGAGAGGCAGCTAGCTACCCCAGCCCTGAGGGATGGCTTCCCATGGAATGCTGCTGCTGTGGCATGGACAGGGCTCTGGAGAGGACACTGCTCCCCTGCCCCTTGCCAGAAATGGCATTCTCAGAGTGAGTGGGGCCCAGCTGCTCAGGCAGGACAGGGATGCCCCAGCATCCCTCCAGCACTGGGGGCAGGCAGCTGAGAGTGAGCTCCCCAAGTCCCCAGCAGCAGCAGCAGCAGCAGAGCTCAGGGACCCCTGTGCAGAAGGGCTGACTGCAGAAACCCCAATTTACCAACAGCACGGGCAGTGTCCCTGTGTGTGTGGCCAGGAGAAGGCTGTCCCTTGTGGGGACAGCCCAGAGCCAAGCAGATGCTCCCTGTTTTGCTCCCAGAGCCCCACCACCCCCGGGCAGAGCACACGGACCGTGGGGGTGCTGGCTCAGCACGGGGTCGCTCCGGGGTGCCTGCAGCTTGTAGTTGAGGTAGCCAGCCAGGTCCTTCACCCACACCGAGGGGTTCTCGGGGAACACACTGCGGCTCTTCTGCAGCTCCTTCTGCAGATCCGCCAGGTCCAGCTGCCAGGGACAGACAGACAGACAGACAGGCTCAACCAGATGAACTGGGCAAAACGCACAGGGAGGGGAAAGTTAACTCTGGCTCCTAAGGGGCCACGGAGGGCAATGCTTCCAGCTCCACCCCCAGGCCACGTGGAAAAGCCCTGCCAGAGCTCCAGAGCTGCCTGGGGCAGCTGGCTCCTGGCCAGGGAGCCCCTCAGCCCAAAGCAAGGACGTGCTCATGGCAAGCAGAAACCTGGGGAGATCCCAGCCACGGCTGGTGCACACTGCACACCCAGAGTGTCCCAGGGAGGAAACAGCCATGAGCAACCAAACCCACCTGGTAACAACCCACAGCAGCAAACCAGGCAGCAGCAGCAGCTCCCTGCCCTCTCCTGCACTGCCAGCCAGGCACGCCCATTCCCTGCTCTTACACCTGGATGCTCCATGGGGCTGCTCCACCAGGGCTTGCTGCAAGGCTCAGACTCTGTGAGAGCTCCCTGAGAGAGGATTCCCTCACTGAGCCGGGTGTGCACCACCCTGGGCACCTCGCCTCAGCCCCACCCCGTGAGAGGAATTCCACACAAAGCAGCTGGTGCCACACAGGGAATGAAACCTGTCCCAAAACCCCATCCGTGACCTGACAGTGGCTGTCCCTGCTGAGCACTGGGACAGCTCTGTCTGCCCTGCCTGCCCTGGGGACACGGGAATGCCACACAGTGCTGTCACTGTGGGCCAAAGCTGGATGTGCAGAGCTGCTGGGACGATGCAGAGAAGCCCCAGCAGTGCAGGGGGATGCAGAGAGAAGCCCCTCGTCTGGGGGGAGTGGAGGTCCCAGGGCATGGGGGGGAGCTGAGCCAGCTGATCCTGCCAGCCCTGGGGACACACAGCCTGCCCCGGCCAGCTCTGGAGCCCGCCGTGCCCAGGCAGGGCCAGGACAGGCACGGCACACACAGACAGCTTCTGCAGAGCCAGCCAGAGCACAGCAAGCCAGGAGAGCCTCGCGGGGAGCAGAGATCCCTTCCAGCCGCGGGGCAGCGCTGCCGTGCGGCCCGCGGGGAGACCGGCCCGCGGGGCACGGCCGGCTCTGCACGGCTCCGGTCACCGGAACAGCGGGCCGGCACCGGCGGGGCACACTCACGGCTTTCACGGCTTCCTCCAGCGAGCGGCACCGGCCGGGCTGGGCTCCAGCGTCGCTGCCCGGTGCCTTCTTGCCGCTCTTGCCGGTGTGCTGCTTCCGCGGCGGCGGCTCCGGGGCCGCGGCCGGGGGCACCTGCTCCTTGTTCTGCCTGCGCAGCGCCCGCTCGAAGCCCCGCTGGAAGATGGTGCTGGAGGTGGCGATGGGAGCTGGGGACGGGAAGCAAACGGTGACCGACAGCGCCGCGGGCAGCGCGGCACCGGGACGGCACGGAGCCGGGGCACCGGAGCGAACCGCAGCGCCCGGCCCTGCAGCGGCCCGGGATGGGTACAGCGGCCGGGATGGGCACAGCGGCCGGGATGGGCACAGCGGCGGGATGTTTATCGCCCCGGCCGGCGGCACGGGGTGGTCATCGCCAAAATGCGAGACTGCATCCCACAAGGATTTTTGCCTTCTATTTATTTCCCAAAATAATGCATATGCACAAGCCCAGCACCGCCCATCCCCGCGCTGTGTTAAAATGAGGATTTTAGTCTTTTACACGTGCGCAGTTCTCCTCCTGAATTGGGTCGGTGGTCTGGAGCTGGGTCAGTGCTCCCAGGGATGAAGCCAGGAACGTCTTCGTCAGGTCTCTGTGACCCTCTGCACCATCCAAGGCCCCTTCGTGATGGATTGGCGCAGAGTCCGGGGCTGGGCATTGTTCTGAATCATTGCTTTCAGTGTGTTTCTATAATGGTTCGCTTGCTCCTCTTCCTCCTACAAATGAGCTCATAATAACACAATGGTAACAATTCGCTTCAGCTTAAGCATCTAATAATCACTAATGTAATACATGTTATAGAATAATTCGTGCTAAATGAAATAAATTTTAAAAACCCCACGGCATTCGGTGTACTACAACCAGCGGTGGAAAAGGCAGTGATCAGAGTGAGCGACAGACTCACACAGTAAGGCAGCTGTCTCCAGGGATGGACATCCAAGGGATTTTTCGTCTGACCAGGCTCCAGCAGGACGCATATTGAAAAGCATCATCAGAAGTTTTTCCCAGAAAGTTTTTCCCCCGACAGGATTCCAGCAATTATCCACCAGTTCCGGAAAACGCGGTAATACACCAAAGAGGGACCCCAGCAGGGCACGATAAACCGTATAAAACGGACCCTCTGAGGAATGCTCTTTGGAGACCCACCTGGATTTTGGTACGGAAAGGACCAAATCCTAAATCTGCCCGATTCTGATCGCCCGGCTCAGAGTAGATTTTAGCTTGTGGTTTATTCCAAATTTAAACTTTGATAATTTAATAAATAAAATATTAAATGGAAGTATCCATTCATAACAATTAATTATTATTATTGAATATGAATTGGTTCCAACCCTCAGCTAAAATGTTAAATTTTTATAATCATAATTCAGCAGGCCGCTGCAGGCACATCGCGCGCTCCATCCCGACCCGGTGCCAGGCGCTCCCGCCGCCGGCAGCAGCGGGCACGGCTGTGTCGGTGCGGGAGGGCTCGGTCCTGCGGGCAGCAAAGCGAGGACAAGGTCACGGCTAACCCGTGAGTATTCTTAACAGGGGCACAGGAATCACAGCTAATCCTTAATTTATTTTGAGTCTGTCATTAACCATAGAAACCAGGGGAGAGCGCGAACGCAGTCCCCCACTACCACAAATTATGCAGTCGAGTTTCCCGCATTTGGGGAAATCGCAGGGGTCAGCACACCCGGAGTGCAAGGGATGAGCCTCGCCCTGGGAAAACCACCTGCCTGATCATGGTGTCTCCCCTGCCAGGTAAGTATGCCTGCCCCGCCGCGCCGCCCCCGTGCCCCGCCCGCCGCACGCCTCGCCAGCACACGGCCAGCCCGAGCCCGGCCCCGCTCCCGCCCGGCCCCGCGCTGCGGCCC
>NW_024526823.1:61854-62743 GCF_017590135.1 Pyrgilauda ruficollis
CCCAGCACCGCCCATCCCCGCGCTGTGTTAAAATGAGGATTTTAGTCTTTTACACGTGCGCAGTTCTTCTCCTGAATTGGGTCTGTGGTCTGGAACTGGGTCAGTGGTCCCAGGGATGAAGCCAGGAACGTCTTCGTCAGGTCTCTGTGACCCTCTGCACCATCCAAGGCCCCTTCGTGATGGATTGGCGCAGAGTCCGGGGCTGGGCATTGTTCTGAAACATTGCTTTCAGTGTGTTTCTATAATGGTTCGCTTGCTCCTCTTCCTCCTACAAATGAGCTCATAATAACACAATGGTAACAATTCGCTTCAGCTTAAGCATCTAATAATCACTAATGTAATACATGTTATAGAATAATTCGTGCTAAATGAAATAAATTTTAAAAACCCCACGGCATTCGGTGTACTACAACCAGCGGTGGAAAAGGCAGTGATCAGAGTGAGCGACAGACACACAGTAAGGCAGCTGTCTCCAGGGATGGATATCCAAGGGATTTTTCGTCTGACCAGGCTCCAGCAGGACGCATATTGAAAAGCATCATCAGAAGTTTTTCCCAGAAAGTTTTTCCCCCGACAGGATTCCAGCAATTATCCACCAGTTCCGGAAAACGCGGTAATACACCAAAGAGGGACCCCAGCAGGGCACGATAAACCGTATAAAACGGACCCTCTGAGGAATGCTCTTTGGAGACCCACCTGGATTTTGGTACGGAAAGGACCAAATCCTAAATCTGCCCGATTCTGATCGCCCGGCTCAGAGTAGATTTTAGCTTGTGGTTTATTCCAAATTTAAACTTTGATAATTTAATAAATAGATTATTAAATTGAAGTATCCATTCATAACAATTAATTATTATTATTGAATATGAATTGGTTCCAACCCTCAGCT
>NW_024526824.1:0-1071 GCF_017590135.1 Pyrgilauda ruficollis
CATGTAAAACCCATAGAACATGTAAAATATGTAAAATATACATGTAAAACCCGTAAAACACGTAAAAGATGCAAAAGATGTAAAACATACATGTAAAACCCACAAAACATGTAAAATATGTAAAACATACACGTAAAACCCATAAAACAAGTAAAAGATGATGTAAAAGATGTAAAACATACATGTAAAACATACATGTCATGTAAAACATGTAAAACATACATGTAAAACCCATAAAACATGTAAAATATGTAAAACATACATGTAAACCCCATAAAACATGTAACACATACATGTAAAATCCATAAAACATGTAAAACATGTAAAACATATATGTAAAACATACATGTAAAACCCATAAAACATGTAAAACCCACAAAACATGTAAAACCCATAAAACATGTAAAAGATGTAAAACATGTAAAACATCCATGTAAAACCCATAAAACATACATGTAAAACCCATAAAACATGTAAAAGATGTAAAACATGTAAAACATCCATGTAAAACCCATAAAACATACATGTAAAACCCATAAAACATGTAAAAGATGTAAAACATGTAAAACATACATGTAAAACCCACAAAACACGTAAAACCCATAAAACATACATGCAAACCCCACAAAACACGTAAATCAGAGCAGGAACACAGAACCATTCCCGCCCCAGCTGGGACCAAGGACAAACGACCCAAATCTCAGCCCAAGAGCTGAAACACCGGGGGCTGAAGAGACAAAACCGGGATGGGAGCGCACCACTAAAGCGGTAATTGGACAATTAAAGATGTAATTGGACATTGTAATTAACTCCAATATGCAAATGGGGCAGAATGTACAGAAGTGACAGGCCCGTGGCTGTCGGTGTTTTGGGACAGGGACGTGGTGGCAGTCCCTTTTGTCCCAGCTGCCTCGGGGGCTGACGGATGATGCGTCACGGAGGGAGCAATTGAACAGATGAAATACCAGAAATGTGTTAAATGTGTTAAATAAAGGAAATTTATTAAATGTAAGAAATGTGTTAAATACAGGCAATAGCCAATAGATTCAATAGATTCAATAGATTTTTAAA
>NW_024526825.1:0-1070 GCF_017590135.1 Pyrgilauda ruficollis
GTAGAGTTCTTGGAATGACAGGAATTGCTCTTGTGGGGAAAATCAGTTTTCAAATTTATCCCAGCAGAATCCATAACCCTTGGGAATGATTTGGGGTGGATTTCCTTAAAAGTGATTATTGGCTTGATTTTGTCAATGCTGATGATATTTGGGAAGGTCTGATTGGAGAAAATTGCCTGCAATGAAATAATTAGGAATTAATTCATTTCTCTTAGTAAGATTTTTGATTTAAAAAGGGAAAATATTGACAAAGTAAGGAAATGAGGCACTGAATCCATCTGGAGTGAGCAGTTCAAAGTCCAGTTTGCTCAAGTTGTGGATGCAAGGAAGGGATTGTAAGCAACAAGGGATGGTCCTTTTAGGGCAAATAAAGAAAATTAGGAATAATTAGGGAGCTGACGTGGAATAAAATGGGAAGTTCCAGTTGGAGTTCAGAGGCACGAAATGCAAAGTAGCAAAAATCCAAAGTAACAAAAATCTGGTTTAGATCTCGCAAAGGAAATAAAAAGCAGCAGAAACGGTTTTCAGTTACAGAAAGGAAAAGAGAACAAAGAAAGAAGAAGTGAGGACACTTTGAGGGCAGCTTAGGGATCAGAACTAAACAGTGACTCAAAACAGGGAATGCTTTCCCTCGTTTTCCAGAGAGGATGCAAAAGGTGGTGGTAAAAGCAGGAGGATGGATGGGAGTGGAATAGAGGTGAGCTGGGAATGGTCACCCTGAGGTGGAAGCAGAGCTCCAAGAGCTCCCTGCCTCAAACTGGATGAACTGGGCACTCTCCATGTTCACCTCTGGAAGGATTTGAGTAGGAATAGGGATTTTAGTGCTCTCCTAGATCACCTGGAGAGGCAAAATCCACAGGGAAATAGAATTCAGCAAAGGATAATGCTGATATCCGGAGAAATGGGATTACAGAGCTGCTTGGAGGTTTAGGTTGGAAACCACAGAACATTTCCAACCCTCTGAGGCCCTGAGGATGTGGCACAGATTCCCAGGAGGAGAAGGTTTCTCTGGGAAGGTCACCAAGGGCTGGGAGGTTTAATTTAAGGAGGCTCAGGGGGGGCCCTTGTGG
>NW_024526826.1:0-1070 GCF_017590135.1 Pyrgilauda ruficollis
AATGGGAATTTTGGGGGGAAAAGGGGAGTTTGGGGGAAAAAAATGGGGATTTGGGAGGGAAAATGGGGATTTGGGGGAAAATACGGGAATTTTGGGCAAAAAATGGGAATTTTGGAGAAAAATGGGGGTTTTGGGGGGAAAATGGGAATTTTGAGTGGATTTTGGGGTGGTTTTGGGTGAATTTTGGGTGATTTCTGGGGTGGTTTTGGTGGATTTGGGTGAATTTTGACAAATTTTGGGTGGGTTTGAGTGGATTTGAGTGGATTTTGCTGGATTTTGGGTGATTTTGGGGAATTTTGCTGTATTTTGGGTGGATTTTGGGGAATTTTGCTGAATTTTGGGTGGATTTGGGTGAATTTTGCTGAATTTTGGGTGGGTTTTGCTGGATTTTGCTGAATTTGGGTGATTTTGGATGTGTTTTGGGTGGATTTTGGTGAATTTTGCTGAATTTTGGGTGGGTTTTGCTGGATTTTGGGTGGATTTCAGTAGATTTTGAGTGGATTTTGGGTGGATTTTGCTGAATTTTGCTGGATTTGGGTGGATTTGGGTGGATTTTGATGAATTCCGAGTGAATTTGGGGTGGATTTTGCTGAATTTGGGGTGGATTTGGGTGATTTTGAGTGGATTTTGGGTGGTTTTGGTGAATTTTGCTGGATTTTGCTGAATTTGGGGTGGTTTTGGGTGGTTTTGGTGAATTTCAAGTGAATTTTGCTGGATTTGGGGTGGATTTGGGTGGATTTTGCTGGATTTGGGGTGATTTTGGGTGGTTTTGGTGAATTTTGCTGGATTTTGCTGGATTTGGGTGGTTTTGGGTGGTTTTGGGTGGTTTTGGTGAATTTCGAGTGAATTTTGCTGGATTTGGGGTGGATTTGGGTGGATTTTGCTGGATTTGGGGTGATTTTGGGTGGTTTTGGTGAATTTCGAGTGAATTTTGCTGGATTTTGCTGGATTTGGGGTGATTTTGAGTGGATTTTGGGTGGATTTTGATGAATTCCGAGTGAATTTGGGGTGGATTTTGCTGAATTTGGGGTGGATTTGGGTGATTTTGAGTGGATTTTGGGTGGTTTTGG
>NW_024526827.1:0-1070 GCF_017590135.1 Pyrgilauda ruficollis
TTTTTCCCATTTTATTCCCAATTTTTCTCCCATTTTTATCTAAATTTTTCCCCAAGTTTTTCCCAATTTTATTTCAATTTTTCCCAATTTTTCCCCCAATTTTATTGCAATTTTCCCCATTTTTCCCCAATTTATTCCAAATTTTTTGCCAATTTTTCCCCATTTTTATCTAAATTTTTCCCCATTTTCTCCCAAGTTTTTCACAATTTTATTTCAATTTTTCCAAATTTTTTGTCAATTTTTCCCCCTATTTATTCCTAATTTTTCCCCAATTTTTTCTCAAATTTCCCCACTTTTTCCCCATTTTTGCCAATTTTTGCCCCAAATTTTTCCCATTTTATTCCTAATTTTCCCCCAATTTTCCCCTAATTATTTCCCAATTTTTCCCTATTTTTTGTCCATTTTTCCCCATTTTTTCCCCAATTTTTAATCCCATTTTATCCCAATTTTTCCCAATTTTCCCCCCATTTTATTTCAATTTTTCCCCATTTTTTGCCAAATTTTCCCCATTTTTCCCAGTTTTTCCCCATTTTTCCCAGTTTTTCCCCATTTTTCCCAGTTTTTCCCCATTTTTCCCAGTTTTTCCCCATTTTTCCCAGTTTTTCCCCATTTTTCCCAGTTTTTCCCCATTTTTCCCAGTTTTTCCCCATTTTTCCCAGTTTTTCCCCATTTTTCCCAGTTTTTCCCCATTTTTCCCAGTTTTTCCCCATTTTTCCCAGACTTGCCATCGCTCAGCTGAACCTGGGGAAAAATTGGGGAAAAAATAGGGAAAAAATGGGAAAAAATTGGGAAGAAATTGGGAAAAAATTTGAAATAAAAAGAGGAAAAAATTGAAATGAAATTGGGGAAAAAGGGGGGGAAATGGAAATAAAATTGGGAAAAATTTGGGAAAAAGTTGAAATAAAATTGAAATAAAAATGGGAAAATTTTGAAATAAAATGGGGAAAAATTGGGGAAAAATGAGAATAAAAATTGGGAAAAATCAGAATAAAATTGGAAAAAAATAGGGAAAAAAATGAAATAAAATTGGGAGAAAATTGAAGTAAAATTGGGGAAAAATTGAAATAAAA
>NW_024526828.1:0-1071 GCF_017590135.1 Pyrgilauda ruficollis
CACTTACAGTTTTGTCTGTTTTTAATAGACTCACTGAGTTGTCTTCAGTGAGTGAAAACTGAAAGCATGTGACACGTCAAGTTATTATAAGAAAAAAGTGTCATTTCATCTGAGAACAGAAAACAGAGACCTCGGAGGGAACGTTTGTGCAAAAGCAGATTTGGTTTTTTCCTGTTTTCTTGGGATTTTTGCACGCAGCTGCTGATTGAGAAACTGTATTTGAAAGAAGTATTTAACTGAAAGTCTCTACCATGGGGCCACTGAGCCACGACTGCAGCTTTGGAGGCAACATTTGAAATCAAGTCAACAAGGTTTGCCTTCAGTTCACCACCAAAGATTCATAAAACTGCTCCAAAATTTGAGTCCCTCTCCTCAATAGCTGGGTTGTACAACCCACCAGCAGTTCTTCTCCAGTATTAAAGTGGCT
Source organism: Pyrgilauda ruficollis (assembly GCF_017590135.1). NCBI lineage: Eukaryota > Metazoa > Chordata > Aves > Passeriformes > Passeridae > Pyrgilauda > Pyrgilauda ruficollis. Next base: position 428 of record NW_024526828.1, read on the forward strand.
AACTAGTTGTAATCTTGAAAAACATGAGGGGAAATATACTTTCACACTGCCACAATCACTTTCCCTAACAACTGATTTCACACAGCTCCTGCTGAATGATGAACAAAAGAACAGCACTTAAATCCATTCTTCAGGCATTCACTGGTGCAAATGGAATGATGAACAAAAGAACAGCACTTAAATCCATTCTTCAGGCATTCACTGGTGCAAAAACCATTAAGATGATGGGAGGCTCCCCAGTTTGGTTTCAGGGACACACAGTATGGAGCTGTCATACACAACAATTTTTTCTGGCAGCCCTCATTCACTGTGCAAGGTAATTCTTTAAGCCTGCAACATTTTGAACAGTTCTCCTTTCAATGCCACCAAATGTCAAATATCCACAAAGTTTTAAAATACTTTAAAGAACTGACCTTCCTCTGGCACTGTTTTTAGCACTGTTTGCACAGCTATGCCAGTTCTGCTTTCAATTTATTATACAATTTAAATATTTATTTAAAGAGTACACTTAAAGTTAGAATTTAAATCAGATTTTCAAACTTGAGTGGTTCACTGGATTATTTCTACAGAATTCCCAAGGGTTATCAAGGCTATAGCTGATGTGTATTTAAGACAGCACTTCTGCCAGAAAACACAAACAAAAA
>NW_024526829.1:0-1055 GCF_017590135.1 Pyrgilauda ruficollis
AAAAAAAAAAAAAGCATTAATTTTGTGATTAATATGCTGGTCTGGATACATGGAGTCCAAATTCCCTGTTTTGCCACACACTTCCTTTGTGAATTTAATTTCAGAGTCTCTGTCTCTATTTCCTGACTTGCCTGCTGGGGATAATGGCACTTCTGTACCTGATGCCAAGTGCATTAGCAGCAGAATGTTAAACTTTGTGATGGGTTTGTAAGCTGAAATACGTAGGCAGATTACCAGATTTTCTTTAAACTACATAGGAAGAAAATTGTCGTAGTCTGCATTATACTGGAATGGAAGGAATGATCTCCTTACGAGTCTGTGGTGTGTGTTTTGTGAATCCTATTAAATTACTTGCTTAAGTATTCTGGACTGAATTTTACAAGTTAATTAGGATGCCAGTATGGTCTAATACTGTGTAATGGATAATTAATAACAATTAAGAATTGTTATTTCTGTTGTAAAGCAAGACAAAACAAAAATTTAAATCAGCCCCCAGGGCGCAAACTTGCTGCAAAGTGCAGACAGTCTGGGGAGGGAAACTGTGAAACTGAATTCCTGGCTTTTCTTGGTACTTAGCGTTTCCAAAAGCTGCTAGTACTTAGTGTTTGGCATTTGTACATGTTTGGGGAAGGCTCTCCCACTCTCTATGAGAATGCCTTTGCTACTTTGAGATTATATTGCTAGCAGACCAGGCTTTAGGGATTTCATCTTTAAAAGCCCTGGAAAACTGTACATGATGCAATTCACTTGCTGTTAAATCCATTAAAGTGCCCTCCAAAGGAAGCGCCACAACGGCTACGCTTGTTGGCTGGCACTGCCTGTTAATTATTTCCAGAATTTACTGGTTTGAAGCTTGCGGCCCTGGTAGTTGCACACCTGCCCAGCCAGCTCCCTGCCTCTCAGGCTGTGCTGCTCAGAGGTGCTGCTCTTTAGCAGCCAGGGACAGCCACCTCATACAGCTCCCCAGGAGGATCAGCAATGAGAGAGAGCCTGAAATCCTCGCAGACAAGCTGAGGTTAATTAAAGACATTCATGAAGCTGCCTACAAGTAATGG
>NW_024526830.1:0-1069 GCF_017590135.1 Pyrgilauda ruficollis
TCCCTCAAAATTACTCCCAAAATTTGCCGGATTTGACCCAAAAATCCCTCCCAAAAATCCCCAAATTTTAACCCCAAAATTCCCAAATTTGACCTAAAAATCGCCCCCAAGATTCCCAAGTTTTAACCCAAAAAATCCCAAATTTGACCCAAAAATCTCCCCTAAAAATCCCCAAATTTTAACCCCAAAATTCCCAAATTTGACCCAAAAATTCCCCCAAAATTCCTCCCAAAATTTGCCAAATTTTACCCAAAATTTTCCCCCAAATGGCCCAAAAAATCCCAAATTTTATTCAAAAACCACCCCCAAAAATCCTAAAATTTTAACCCATAAAATCCCAAGTTTCACCCAAAAATCACCCCCAAAAATCCCCAAACTTTAACCACAGAATTCCCAAATTTGACCCAAAACTCGCTCCCAAAAATCCCCGAGTTTTAACCCAAAAAATCCCAAATTCGACCCAAAACTCGTCCCCAAAAATCCCCAAATTTTAACCCCAAAATTCCCAAATTTGACCTAAAAATCGCCCCCAAAATTCCTCCCAAAATTCACCAAATTTTACCCAAAATTTTCCCCCAGAAATCCCAAAAAAATCCCAAATTATACCCAAAAATCGAACTCAAAATTCCCCAAATATTAACCCCAAAAATACCCAAGTTTGACCCAAATGTCCCAAAATTTTAACCCCAAAATTCCCAAATTTGACCCAAAACTCGCCCCCAAACATCCCCGAGTTTTAACCCAGAAAATCCCAAATTCGACCCAAAACTCACTCCCAAAAATCCCCAAATTTTAACCCCAAAATTCCCAAATTTGACCCAAAAATTCCCCCAAAATTCCTCCCGAAATTTGCCAAATTTTACCCAAAGTTTTCCCCCAAATGTCCCAAAAAAATCCCAAATTTGACCCAAAAGTCGACCCCAAAATTCCCCAAATTTCAACCCCAAAATCCCCAAATTTTAACCCCAAAATCCTAAATTCGACCTAAAAAATCGCCCCCAAAATCCCCAAAAAATCCCCAAAAAATCCCCAAATTTTGCTAAAAAATCCCCAAAAATTCCCAATAAAT
>NW_024526831.1:0-1069 GCF_017590135.1 Pyrgilauda ruficollis
CATTGGACAATCCCAATGGACAATCCCTATGGCCAACCCCAAAGGCCAATTCCCACGGCCGCTTCCCAAAGGTGCTCCGGACGCCCCGGGCCCTCGCCGGGGCCGGCCCCTCACCCGTTATTCCCGACGGCTCCGGCCTGCCAGGATTTCAGCTCCGGCGATTGGTAGCCGGGTGCAGGCGGCGCCGGCGGCAGCTGCGGCGACATCAGGGGGCTGCCGGGGCTGAGCGCCGGCGCGAATCCCGACGGATCGCTCTGCGGCGCCATCCCTGCCAACGCGGGAGCGCCGTCACCGGCGGAAGGCTCCTCCCGCAGTCACACATCTCCCATCCCAAACACCCCGAATATCCCAAATATCCCAAATGCCATGAATACCCCAAATGTCCCGAATACCCCAAACACCCCAAATATCCCAAATCCCCTGAATGTCCCAAATGTCCCAAATACCTCAAACACCCCAAAGATCCTGAATATCCCGAGTACCTGGGCATCCCGTACCTGCCCCCGAGTATTGGAAGAGGTTTCTGCATATCCCACATACCTCAAATACCCCAAATATCCCAAATCCCCTGAATATCCCAAATATCCCAAATGCCCCAAAGCTCCGTGCACCTCGTACCTGCCCCTGAGTACTGGAAGAGGTTCCTGAATACCCAGAACATCCTGAATATCCCAAATATCCCAAAGATCCTGCCTGTCCCAAATACCCTGAATACCCCAAATATCCTCAATATCCAGAATATCCCAAATATCCTGAATACTCCAAACACCCAAAACCCCAAATCTCCCAAACCCCCATGTTCCCCGTACCTGCCCCCGAGTATTGGAAGAGGTTTCTGCATATCCCAAATATCCTGAATGTTCCAAACTCCCTGAATATCCCAAATGTCCCAAATATCCTGAATACCCCAAATGTCCCAAATATCCTGAATACCCCAAATCCCCCAAATATCCCAAAGATCCTGCATATCCCAAACACCCTGAATACCCCGAATATCCTGAATACCCTGAATATCCCAACCCCCCAAACTCCTCAAATCCCCGGACTACCCTGAACACCCCAAACCCCC
>NW_024526832.1:0-1069 GCF_017590135.1 Pyrgilauda ruficollis
TGTGGAGAGCTCAGAGCCCCTTCCAGGCAGCATCTGCCCGGAGTCTGGGCTTAGGGCCTGGAAACACAAAACCCAGGGATTTTATTTGTGGTTCATGACTTATTTTCCCTTTGTTAGCAAACACATGATTTCACAGGGAGATTTGAGAGCAGAGATGCACAAAAGGGGATGCCTGAGTGTTCCACTGGAGGGGGGCTCAGATTTGGCACCCTCCCTGCTGCATCCCTTCCTCAACATCCTCCAAACATTTCAATCCTGCCCCTCCATCCTCCATCCTGCAGCCAAACCCATGCTCAGCCCTTCCCAGGACATTTTCCCCAGCAAACTTTGCAGACAGCTTGCCTTGCCCACCAGTTTACAACAGCCTGGGATGTTTTAGGCAAGCAGGGAAATAATCCTCAAAGAACTTAAGGGAAAAGAGCTCCCTGGCTGCCTCCCTTGCTGATCTCCTCTCGGCTGGAGGTGACCAGCAGCTGCCATGAGAACTTGACCTCATTAAGAAACACTTGATGCTGAAATCTGTAGCTGCATTTCTAAACACTGTGCAGTGTTTGCTAAAATTCAAGGCTACTTTTACTTCACAACACAGCAGCAGCTATTTTGGTAATAATTTGGTGTCAGAACAGCCAATTACAGACCCCAAGGTCAGTGTACAATGGGAGAATTACAGGTCTCTCTTTTACATGAGGTTTAAATGATGCTGTGAAATGAAATGAGAAAGCCAGGTTGATTTCCAAGCCGTCCTATGGCTGAATTACCTGTGATTGCCTGATTAAAAACACCCTCACTGCTGAAGGCAGGATGTTAATGCTGCTGGATGTGAACACCCACGGTCTGAGGGCAGGAACAGAGAGCACAGCAGCCCCCGGCCCCCATCCACACGTGTCCCCAAGCCCCCCAAGCTCACCTGCCTTTCTTGATTGTTTCTCGCCCCAGTAACGGCCCCAGCACAGGATCCACGGATTCCTCCAGGTTCTCAATCAAAACCAGGTCTCCAGCAGCCAGGGCTTGTTCCAGTGTGTCCAGATACCTGTGGGAAAGAGCACTGGTGCTTCCTGCAGCAGAGCAG
>NW_024526833.1:0-1069 GCF_017590135.1 Pyrgilauda ruficollis
GGACCTTAAAGATCATTTAGTTCCAACACCCCTGCCGTGGTCACCTTCCACTAGATGTGATGGATTAAAGCTCCCTTCAGCCTGGCCTCATAACTCAGGTCCAATTCTGCAAATGTGCATACCAAGAAATGCTTATCTTGCTTTCAGTAATAGCAGAATCAAAACATTACCACAGTGTGCATTGTGTATTTGTTGGTCAGAGGGTGCCATACTTTTGTTATGCACTTGAAGTGCCTCTAGTTTGTTTAAGACAGCAGGCAATGTTACACGATAAATATTTCAATTGTTAAAGAGTTCAAAAGAAATAAAAATTGTTTATGTTTTAAATATTTTTTTCTCAAGTGAAACAAGCATCTGGTTTTTTTCATGTGTTGAAAAGTCAGATAATTTTTTCCCATGTCATTATTAAAGATACAGAATAAAAAACATAAAATATGGACAATGAAGAAGTTTCAATTCTTTGTATAAAAGAGAAATTACTTATCCCACTATATGCAATTTTAATATTGCTAACTAATAATGTAAAAGCTCAACAATCAGCTTTCAGAGAGTAATAAGATCCATCATTCTATATGCCAAAAAGTTTTAGTTCATTAAGCATGTAAAACTGGAGTGCAGTCTTTAGTGTTGAAGTGTATGAGAAGATGAAGTATTTATAACTCCTGTGCTGAATCTTGTGTGCCTCCATCACATGTGCCATGTCTGCCTCAAGGGGAATACCAAGCCTGGAATGGTCCATAAATAGCATTTACAAGAGTAGTTCTGAATAATCTAAAAAGTACCATAAAAAGTTTGGCAGTGATATTTCTGGTCTTCAAGAAAGTGTGCTTGGTGATAAATGTAAGAGGAGGAAAAGCCTTCTCTGTCCCTCTAGAGATAGCTGTTTGGGCTACAAATAGTGTGATATTCAGGGCAAAAGCACAGTCAAAGTTTGAAACAATCAAGAAATGAAAAAGAGTAGCTGATATAATTTCTGGTAAGTTTATAGCAGGTTTGCTTCGTTTATAGTCCCTCCACTCTTCCACCAGATATGTAGACTGTTAGGTCTGGTGACCTTAGTTTTTTTTTT
>NW_024526834.1:0-29180 GCF_017590135.1 Pyrgilauda ruficollis
TATTGCGTGCCGCATTTCTCCCGCCAAACTCCACACCTGCCCCCCTTCCTCTCTCTGCTGCCCTACAGTATCTAGCAGTGTGCGATAAGCCAGGGCCCAGCTTACTGCAATGATCTTTTTCTCCTTAGGGTCATCATGGCACTTCCCTTTCAGGTATTTCCCCACCTCAGCTGGGTTCTGAATTTGTTCACGTGGAAAGTCCCAGAATATAGGGTCAGAAAATTCCTTCAGGATTTGGCCCATATCCTCCCATTTCCCACACCACTCAGGATTTTCCATGCCTGGGTCTACTCCTGGGTCAGGAGTCTCATCAGCCCCTCTAGAAATCTCAGCCCTCATTCTAGGGAAGCTGACTCTATATAGGAAGCTTACTAGATTAAATATCAGAAAGATGGTCTCTAACATTAAGGGGAAACTGAACATTCTCCAATAGTGATGTAACAGATTCAGAGGAGAAGAAGGAAAGCAAAGGCTGAAAAGCCTCATCCCCTGGTCCTCCTCTAACAAACTGAGTACATAACCATAACGATGAACCATACATACCTGGAACAGACTCTAGCATCTTTATAAACTTCTTGCAAGTCATTACCACCAAGCCCAGCCCAATACCTATTCAAGTCAGTGCCCCTCTACTGCAAAAACTACGTATTAGGGACAATACTGGAACTATTTGTGGATAAGAAAATAAAGCTAGGGACCACAGAGTGTAGGAATGTGCCCCTGTTGACGGAGTGACAAAATTATCCTTTGTCTCCTTAAAAAGGAAAAAAGCACAGAAGTTCCAACACTGCCACAGAAGCCATCCTGCTGATTTTATGCCATCTGAGCTGGCTGAGCTATCTTGGGTGTGATATAGATCTCCAAGAGCTTATAAGACCTGGCTCGAGGAGACCCTTATATCAATAGAGGTATTAAGACCTCAAAAAAACCTAAGAACCAGAAACACATGCAAGCCTCCACCACAAGAGACATTATGAATTCAAACAACATGGTTATTAACTGCTTTATACCAACACAAAGTAATTGCAAACAAAATGCAATCAGAACAGGGTTTTTTCCACTCACTTGTGCCATGCATTGGGCACCAATCATTTGTCCTGGTTTAGGGCAAATTTGGGAGAAAACCTCCAAGGGGGGCCCCTCCAGAAAGCAAACCCACATGGCCCCTCCCCCCAACTGGTTCAGGAAGCATTTCCTTGGAAAGAAGTGGAAAAAAACCTGTTTATTTAACAGGCAAAGGACTCCCCAGCACACAAAATGAACAATACCAGACAACAAAACTCATTTGCTGCTCTGAAGAGATGACAAATCCAGAAAGTCTCTCCTGGGGGTGGTTGCTCTGTTATCAGTCCTTCTGGCACTGGGAAAGGCTGCAGAGTAGGCCCCAGCAGGCTACAAAATGCAAGCTCTCAGTATTTCCCCAGGTCCCAGTCTGGAGCAGGTTCGAATGGTTCTAAGAAAAGGGAAAGAAAAAACAGTCCAGGGAAAACTCGGACTGCCTCAGCTAGCTAAACTAACTAAAAAGCAAAAGGAGCACGGTGTTCTGCTTCGTCCGTGCCCAGAGAGCAACAGTGCGCCAGCAGACTGTGGAGGAGTGAGTCCAGTCCCTGATGACAAACTTTGTGCTTCTTCTTCTCCCTGCCTTCACTGTCAGCCAGTCTTGAGGGCACAGAATACCACATCCAGCATAAACAGAACACACAATTGGGGATACAAGCATCATAACATCACCCTAGGACACACCCTTAAATTCCTATTTCAGGAACAATTAAATCAAGGACATATCGAGCCATTGACAAGTCCGTGGAACACTCCTGTGTTCATAATTAAAAAGAAATTAGGTAAATGGAGATTACTTCATGACCTAAGGAAAATTAATGCAGTTATGGAAAGTATGGCTGCTTTACAGCCTGGGATGCCATCTCCTACCATGATACTGGCTAACTGGGACATTTTGATTGTTGATTTAAAAGACTGCTTTTTTACTATTCCTTTGCACTCTGATGATATCCCAAAGTGTGCATTCACAGTGCCTTCCATCAATAATGTGGCGCCAGTCAAGCGATACCAATGGAATGTGCTACCACAGAATATGAAAAATAGCCCAACGATCTGCCAATGGTATGTTGCACAGGCACTCTCCATAGTGATGGAGCAATTCCCTGGAGCTTACTGTTACCACTATATGGATGACATATTGATAGCAACCCCAACCAAAGAAGGCCTTGTGCAGATTTGGCCAAAATTGATGCAAACACTACAAGAGTTTGGGCTGCAAGTTGCACCAGAAAAGGTACAGCAGCAACCCCCATGGAAGTACCTGGGAGTTAAAATACTGGCTCAAACAAGACAGCTACAAACAATTCAATTTCAACCAAAATTTAAACCTTGAATTATGCACAAAAACTTTTGGATTTCATAAAATGGGTAAGACCCTATTTAGGGTTAACCACTCCACAGTTATCACCATTGTTCAATATTCTCAAAGGTGACCCTGAGTTAACGTGTCTGAGAGAATTAACTCCAGAGGTGAAAACTGCTCTTGAAACAGTAGAGCGGGCCATAATGAACAAACAAGTTTACCGGATATGTCTTGAAGTTTGTATTACAGTGTTTATTGCCATTGTTGATTTACATCCTACAGGAATTATTGGTCAATGGGACACACAGTGGTCTGACCCACTACACATGTTAGAGCGGATCTTTTTGCCCCACCAACCTAAAAAGACAGCACCTACTATTTTTGAACTAATTGCACAGTTAATTATCCAGTGCTGTCTAAGGTGTTTGCAGTTAAATGCTAGGGACCCCTCAAAAATTGTTATACCAGTACAACAGGAATATTTTGAATGGTGCTTTGCAAAGAGCACACCACTACTGTGGAAACCCAGGGCACCAGGAATATTTCTCTGTCTGCTCTGGGGTGTCCTGACCCCCAGGGGAGCACTGACTTTGACCCTCATTCATGGAGAAAGTTTTCTAGACTTCAAGATAGACTAGAATCCACTAAAGTGTGAAATAGATTATAGAGAGTAGTGTAGGTGTATCACTTAGGTGAGAAATTTAGGTTTTGAGATTTTTAGTATGTTGTAGATGGAAGCAAGATGGAGGGTGCAGAGTGTCGTCCTGAGTTTCTTCTTCATGCTTCTTCTTCCTTCTTCTTCTTTCTTCTTCTTGTGTTTGGGTGACACTCTGTAATTGGGCAGAAAAGTCCACATTGAGGGCTCTTTGGAATCAGTTATTGGGTTAAAAGGGAAAATAATCTAGGTGTCCTTTCTTAATTGGATAGTTTAGTCTTAAAAGACCTTGTAACAAGAGATTGTTAGCCATTTTGTACCTTCTAATGAAAAGTTGCCTAACTCATGGTTGTGAGACTGTTTTACTGATAAGAAATAATAAACACCTGAGTCCGAACATGAACTACTGTCTCAAGTGCCTTCAATCCAGACCCAGAGAAAGTGACAACTGGTGCCACCGTGTAAAAGTGGCAGCTCAGTAAGAAGAAACTGTGCCAGGAACCCTTGAAGAAAACCAGGACCCAGGAAAACTCCTCTGCAGATGAACATCTCAGCTTTTGGACATTCAGAGAACCCGGTGGAAGGAGCTGATTCCAAGGTCGCAGGACAGACCAGATTCAAGAACAACAGACCCATTAGGGTCGGGTAAGCTGACAAGGACTCAGGATGGGTGGTAACCTCTCAAAAACTGACTCGGATGTCGAAAATAATCTAGAAATATTGATGAAATAGCATCCAATTCAAGTCTCAAGACAGGAACTGGAACTTTTGCTACCCTGGTTGAGGGAGATGTGCCCAAATATCTCTGTTAATGACTTGCTTGACCCAAATCTGTGGGAAGATGTGGATGCTAAGCTTTGCTGCGCGGCTGCGCGTGGGGGCAGGGGTGCTGCGAAACTGCCTTCGGTTGGTAGAGTTGTGCATGAAGTTTTACAAGCGGCAAAATGCAAAACACCCTTTGCAGAGACTGCTTTGCAAACATCTCAGCAGCTGCAGGGTGTTTCCTCGCAGGCAGGAGACCAGGAACCTGCGGCCCCCACAGGGGAAGAGACTGCTCCCCCCCTCCCCCGTCCCCCCTGAATTACAAGAGGGAAGTTTTATCCCTGCAAATGCTGGCATGGAGTCACCCACTGGTCCGGGGGAGGTGCGCGGTGCGGGTGATGCAGCCCAGGCAAAGCCCGAAAGGGACCCAGGGGGATTTCCGAAGTTGAAACTGTTGGTGTGGGAGGCGGCCGAAGCAGACGTGGCATTTTTCAGATTCTTTGCATCTGCGCGTGTCTTGGACACAGGAGTGGGGGGGCTCGGGAAGTCGCCATTTTCCCCACACCTCTCCACACCTTTGGGGCAGTTCCAATGGGCTGAGCCAGCCTCCGGAGCTTGGGTGGCAACGCCCATGTTACCTGGTGATCCACTTACAGCTCCTGCCCCCATCCATGCCCCAAAATCGATGTCAGAAGGGTCTTTCCACCCCCCTCGGTCAGCAAGGGCGGCCCCGCACCCAAGAGACGTCAGCCTTGTCCCGCCTCTGAGCCCCAGGCCGCGGCACAAATGGCGGAACCCAGATCGGGTGGGTCGGGCCTCACTCCGCGGCCTAGAGCAGCCCCTCCTCTCCAAACTGTGCAGCCTCTGAGCCTGCACGGGGCAGTCCCTCCACTCCAGCCCGTGCAGCCAAAAGCGGTGGAAGGGGGATCCCCCCCTGCTCCCGCTCCAGCAGCATCGGCAGAGCCTGAGAAATCGCTCACCACAGCCCACCCAGGGGACAGGGGACATTTTAACCCTGCGGAAGCGCTCCCCATAGACAGGGGACCCCTTGATTTACTGGGGACCAGCCCGAGAGCGGGCAGATCGCTTCCCGGCTTGCAACAGTTTAAAACCGCGAAAAGCTCGCAAGATACGCAATCTGCGCAGCCAGGAACTGCACAGACAGATCAGGCTAAGCAAAGTGCACAGCCACCACAAACAGCGAAAAATGCGGAAGTAACTCAGCCCAGTGCGATTGGAATTGCATTTAGTGCAAGCGGGGCGGGCTCAGCGACTCCACAGCAATTTTTAAACGTAACAAGCACGGCTTTGCTTTCAGCAAGTTCGCAGAGCCCGGCGGAGATGAGCTAGGGGCAGACGGAGGTTGCGGGAGAACAAAAACCGCTCAGAACAAGCAAACGGGAACGCGGTCTGGGTTCCGGACTGGGGATTGCAAACACAGACCCAGAAATCACAATCGGTATTTCACTAATGCCCTTAGCAGCGGCGCGGAGTCTCCCTTCTGTTATAGGCAACAACCAGATCAGGCCAAATCAATAATTTGAGAAAGCCAGATTAAAATAAAAAGGAAATAGATTTTATTTTGCGAATCAAAATACAATCTCTGTCAGCCACAATCAAAGGGACAGTGTCGAGCCCGGGACTCGACACTGGGTGAACACAGTTCTGACCCCCTCTCGCATCAGACCTGTGGAGTTCACAAAGTCCGTCTGGTGAGCCGTGGTTATATACTGTTTTTCTTGCTCGGAGCTAGGTTTCCTTTGTTTCTTTCTCTTTCTCTGAATATTCATGCGGTCCTTGTTAGGAATGTAGTTAGTAATTCGTGGAAATAAATGCTGTATAAAATATAAGTGTATAAAATAAACTGCGGAGACGGGGGAAGAATCCGTTTTTCCTTCAGGTTGGGAATTCTTGGCCAGATGACCCGCGGCAGATGGACATCACGGCATTTGCATCCGAAGAGGACTCCAGCTGCACCAAGGACGAGCGTTCAACAGCACCTACGCCCAAAGACGCCAGGTGCTGATGGCCCAGACAAGATGCCTATCTGAGGGGGGCCAGGATCATCATCACCCTGAATCTGAATGCCAGATTCCGGGAACCAGGGAAGTGCATCATTCTATTCCCGGATGGAGGCTTTGTGCAGCCCAAGCCAGAGAAAGAAACCAACTTGAATATGAAGAACTCCAAAAGAAACAAAGACTTTCTGCCACGGGCAAAATAAACTGTATAAGAACTGCTACCTCGAAGCAGTTGGTATGGACGGGGAGGTCAAAGTACCAAGGGGGGTGCTTTCTTCACGTTCACCCGTATCACTGACTGGGGGTGATATGCTGTCCATTTAGGTGGTGGCTGTCGGAACTGTATTATGGTCCCGCAATAAATTTTATTTTTCATATTTTTATTAAAATTGGCTATTTTTCATTTTTCATTTATAACACATGGCAATAGCCATGGTCTTCCTGGGTCCTTGTGTGAAAAATGCCAATCACTTGTTTTTAAAATTTTTTAAAGTTTAATCGTAATAAAATGGTTATAGCAATAATAATATAATTAGAGTAATAAAACGGGAAGAAATTAGTTTTCTGCTGATAAGGGAGCAATAAATTCTCTTTCTCTGAAAGTTTTAGGAGTCCTGTGGATGCTATCTGATGCGAGTCCTTTCTTAAGAAAATGTATCCTACATAGCATAGTTTCTATTTTAACATTATGTTATAACTTAAAACTATATATAACAAACTACTTAAGAAAATTAAATACAGCATAACTTTCTAACATAACACATACAATATTCATTTTAATACTTTCGAAAAGCCAATCATAAAATACACATTTTTCACACTTGGATGCCCTTAGGCATCTCAGCAGCACGGATGGCTTCTCCCTTCGCACCGTCCATCACATACCATGCCGCAGTACTGCGGGAATTCCTCACAGACCTTTTCTTTCAGCTCAGAGATCGTGTGCAGGATCTGTCCTTTTCACAAATGGTGGTATCCTCCACCCATCTTCCGTACAACAAAATGGTGGCTCTTTGCACACGTCTTCTGTACAGCAACATGGCAGCATCCTCGGCGCTTCCATGAACAATGCTATGTATTTCCACTGACGCCATTTTGCGACCAACAAGATGATCAACCTCCGGATGCAGCGCCACCTCTGGCGGCTTCTTGTATTGCATCCTCCAATTCTAATAATATGCAACGACGAATTCAACCACCAATTTCTTATACAGAAGGAAAAGAAATGAATACAGCTTCAAAGCCTGGAGAAAGAGCATCTTTGCAGGACACAAACCCACAAAATACAGACAAAGTATCAGTTCCCTTTTCTCATATTCCAGAAGCCATCTCAAAGATACAGAAGATTCTTCAAGAGACCCATCCAATTCTACCAGTTGGACAGATATTGAAAAGCATTAAAGAAAGGAGATTTTGACATGGCATCAACACAATTAATGGACATGCCAATGAAATATGGCAGGCAAATTGCATATCCCAAGTGGATCAGCAGCATCCAGTTAAAGTTCCCATAAAGGAATTTGAATCCCTACTGCTGTGACCAAAGAAAACCTACCCATCTCTTACAGAAAAATATCTATTTGAACCCTGTTTATGGACAGATGCTAACATGAAGTTATTTCACTGTGCTACCTTGCGGGACTCTAAAGCAGGAGTGCTGTTGTCTGCTCGCAGAATTCTTTATGAAGCAACATATGACACGAAATACCCATATTCTGCTGCACATCCACCTTTGCAAACCCCCTGAACTATAGAGGGCTTTTCCCCAGGGGCAGAAGGGAAGGGGCCCACTGCGCCCCCACCCGGGTTTTCAGAACCTTTCCCCCGTGACTCATGACCCCCCGTGCACTCCCCACCCCGGTCCCGGAACAGGCCACTCCCCTTGGGACTCCTGAAGAATCCCCCAGGGAGGAGGGGGACTCGGAGGATTCGGAGGGGAAGGAGGACAATCGGGAGACTGCAGCTCAAGCAGACCCCAAGAGGGGACCAGTTCCCAATTTAAGTTACTCCTCGGTGAAGAGGAGGAAGATAATATATCCTTTTTTGAATTCCTTACACCTGTGCATGTCCCTGAGGTGGAAGAGGGAAGGCTTGAGGAGCCACCCTGTTCTCCACCTGTTTCCCTGCTCCATTCCCCACTCTGGGAGGTGTCACAGGCACCTGAGGCTTCAGTGACAACGCCTCCTGTTTTTGGCAGGCCACCCACAGCCCCTGCCACTGCCCAACCTCCGAAAAAGACATCAAAAGGGCCCGCCCTGCTCCATCACTCGGTTAGAGTGGTCCCGGGGCCGGCCGACGTCATCCAGGTCCACCCCCTCCCGCCCCTGAGGCCCGGACCGTGGCACAAAGGGCAGGACCCATGGCAAATGGGTCTGACGTCACCATCTGCCCCTCCTGCCGGTCCGCACGGTCTCAGTTCCATCCAGGGGCAGTGCATGCTTCCTGCACACCCTCAAGCCAACCCACTGCCCCTCCCACCGGAGCCACAGCCGCCCTCCTTCCTCCACTGCAGTGATGACCCTGCCTCACCGACGGCAGATGCAGTCAAGCATCACCGAGTTTGGGCAGCCATTGTCTCCCAAAGAAGTACATCCCGCCCCACCCCGTCCCTGCCAAGCGGAGGCTTTCAGACCATCCCAATCCATGGCAGCCTCTGCCGCTGCGAAAAGCAGCTCATGGCCGATCCATGCAGCAACAGCATCACTGCAGCCACTTCAACCACATTACACAGCACCTTTTCCAGTTCCCTTTTCAGATGAACAGAATACAATGAGTATATTCCCAGGTGAATGGGAAGTGTCAGGACAAGACACATCAGCTACAGCACATTTTCCAAAGACTGATCAGAAGAGCAGAGCTCAACCCACAGGTGTCTCAGGAGCACAACTTCCACCACCTAAAGATATCAATGGCGAAAATACTATGACCATCACAGCCGGACAAGACATTCCTATGCCATCACAGATCCCACCCTGCTTTTGGCCCACAACAGGCAAAACTTCAGCACTTCACCGACCTGCTCCAAGAGCTTGGTTTCTAGGGCAACAGTCCAGTTCCACGATTCACCCATGTTTTCCCATTTTCAAAAGACTTTTTGCGACAGCTCTTCCTCCAACTCAGAGAATGTGCTCAGGAATTCCTACCACAACATAGTGCACACTTTCCTCAAACCTCCTCTCCAGAGCAAGATGGCAACACCCTTTCTGCATCCTCTGTAAATACTCCCTATATGTCTACATTGATGCCATCTGCAGTGCCACTAATAGCAGGTCCAGCCATTGCACCCTCATTTCCCCTGTGTGCACAACCACAGGTGTTCCGCCCCATGCCTCAAACAAGAGGGGGGGGGGGGGAGATGCCTGAGATGCATGCACCCTTCAGGCCAGAAGAAGGTGCATCCAGGCAAACTACAAATCCACCGGATACAGGTATGGATTTGGTTTTAATTCCCAGAAATATTCTGTGAGATGCATCGTCAACAAATTGGGCAAATGTCAGAAGGACAGCACTGAAAGAAAGAGACTTTGATATAGCAGACACAGATAGCATTGCATTGCCAGTGAGATACAGAAGACAAAATGAAAAACCTAGATGCAAACCCCTGGATCACCAGGTCATCAAAGATTTATCAGAAGCCGTGAAAACCAATGGCCTTGACTCACCATACTTTAAGCAACTTTTGAGAGGCATTTTCAACAATTATGACTTGGTGCCTTTCAATTGTAAGTACATTGCCTCGACAATTTGTACAGATTCACAACTCCTGCTGTGGGATGTGAGAAAGGCTCTCATTCAACTGAGAAACAGATATGCAGAAGGGCCACACGCAGCACTCACATTGGCTCAATTAGCAGGAGGTGAATCTCATGACGGACCTGTAGATCAGTCAGCAGAGTTGCTTCGAGACGTGATTGCAGACATCAAAGAGGCAGCACAAAGAGACAATTTTGCAAATTCAATCAACTGGAACTCCAGAAGGTATTTACACAGAAGTAAAGCAAGGCCTCTCCGAGCCTTTCACTTCATTCATCAATTGTCTCACACAAGCAGTGGACCGACAAGTGAGTAATGAAGCGGCAAAGCCACACTTGCTTTGAAGTCTCTCTTTTGCAAATGCCAATGCAGAGTGCAAACGTATAATTAGTGCCATGCCTGGCCAACCAACCATGACTGAAATGATAGAGGCATGCAGCAAGGGAGGCACACCTCAGCACATTGCAGCCATTCAAGCAGGTGTTTGGACAGAACAGGTCAGAAAAATTCATCAAGAGCAACGCAAAGAATTTTCGAAAACGCTTGAGGCGCTTCATCCAGCTCTTCAACAGGCCGGTTCCACAGAAGTGATGGCAACAGCATTTGCCGGAGGACCATGCTTCAAATGCAGAAGATATGGACACGTGAAAAATAACTGTCCAGAACCAGCGAAAAGCACGAAAGCACCAGGCCTTTGCCTATTGAAGAGGATCATTAATGGGACATCACGCCATGATCAATATGATCAAGTGAAGCCAATGTATTACAAAAAGCAAGCTATACTTATACTGTTTTCTATTGTTCACGCCTCAAGCTAATACATGATTGGTTAAATCCTTCTTACACATGCATTTTAATATATCAGTTAATTTTAGTTAATCTTCCTTCTTCAGGCATCTCGCTGAGGTTTTCTTGTCTGCCTTTGCATCCTGGACTGTCTGCTTTCGAGCGTGTTCTTCTCCTTTCATGTCCTTCAAGGGCATGGTAACCTTACTCAGTTTGTATGAAGGCTGGATTGTGCATATGCTGTACATGTCCATTGTCCTGCAAAAAACTCTCAACATTTGCCAAAGATGCAGAAAAAGGGGAACACTATGCAAATCAGTGTTATTCCAAATATGATATAGATGGAAATCTTGTACTGTGAAAAATGCTTCCCAGGGAGGGAAACCACCATGTAAAGATAAAAGTATTAGTAATGATTCAATTACCCAAAATGTCTCTGAAGACAGAGCATTTGGGAAACTTCAGTCAGATCTTATATGTAGGGTCATCAGCTGATTCCCCAATGTTTCAGAGTTTTAGGGACTGTTGATATTGAGTTTGTAACCTTTGTTATTTTTGGTTTTTATAGGTAATACTGATAAGTAGTGATTGTTGTTGATGTTATATGAATGCTTTAAAAAGGTTGTCTTAACCCCTTCAAACACTTCCTGTTGATAAGTTGATTATATAATGTGAATTCTCAGATTTTTGTGATAAGAATTATTATTAAGATATTGTTGTAGTATTTACAGCCAGCTTTCATGTGTTTTACTATCTCTTTGTGTGATCACCTACAAGACACGTGTCTCTTCAGGATTCTGCCTTTTTGTTTCTTAACTACCCATATGGGTTTTTTTTAATCCAGACTGCCAGTCTCATGGTTTTCTTCAGTTATTATTATAGAAGTACTCCAGCAAAGAGTTCAGTTGTAACATTAACATCTTTTTTTTGGGGTTCAATTTCATACTAGGTAATCAGTCTTTCATTCAGCTGCACTTCCTCCACCTTCACACTCTCAGTGTCCAGATCCAGGCTCACAATCCTGACTGTGACCAAATTCAGATCTCTGAAGAAGAGGTTTGCTGTGCTTGAAGAATCTCTATCCTGAAGGAAACTCCGGAGGGATTCAATTACTTGATGGTTTGATTGGTTTTTAACCTTAAAGTTTCTTATTCATAATTGTTATTTTTAAGAGTCTTATTTTAAAATGTGTTAAGTGATACCTACCAATTAGAGTTCAGGCTCTGGCCAAGCTCTAGCTCTACTTGGATGGAGTGATTGACAATCAACCCAGATGTTTTCTGCATCAAAAAGTATTCAAGTCCTTTTGACTTGGCAACTTGACTATATATGACAGCTGAGCCTATTTTCAGAGGGAGTTTGGAGAAACATGAATCCCAACATGATTTCTCCAGTTTTCTGTTGTTTTAAGGTTTATCAGCTGTTGCAGACTCTGGGATGACAGTTCAAAGTTGTAGTGCTTGGTAATTGAATGATTTTGCCTGTGTTATTGATTATGTGTATTATCTGATTGATTCCTAATTGCTGTTAGTTTTTTCTTTACTACATGCATTGTTTTGCTCTTGATGTTTTCTCGTGTTCATAACCAGAGAATGTTAGTAACAGCAACTTATGTTGATATCTTACATTTCTCTATACAATTTTGCAAAACAGAACTGATCAATCTTTTATTTTCACATCAGGACCCATTCTTCACCTCCAGGATTTTGAGAAAATCCTCCAGTCCCTGTGGGGACGTGGATTTGTTTGTGTTTTAACAGGTACAAAGTCCAGGTGGATTTCAGTGAAGAATGTGAAACTCTATCAAGTGCAAGAAAACGCTGACCACTCCACAAGCAGAGAAGAAGACACACAGATGTGGACTGCACAGAGATTCCAACCCTTGTGTTTCACCCACAGAAGATTGTGGACTTTGGGTTTCTTCATGGGTGTGGGAATCAATGATGTTGTAGAATTTTTGTTAGATGATGCTTAAGCAAAACATGGGATGTGGTCGAATGCGTGTCTGACAGATGGTTGACAGAATTGTCAATGCAGTGTTCATGGTTCAAACAAGAAGGGGAGTTTGGACCAAATTTCTCCCTGAGGCTCCTTATGAACCTCAAGAATTGGAATCGTGACCTGAAAAGATGATAACGGTTGGCAGACACTAGAAGGTCACAATAGTGGATCACCTCAGATACTTGAATTACATGCTGCAGCCATGGCTTTTCAATGTTTTCCTCATGTTCCTTTAAATATTGTGACCAATTCCACCTATGTTGTAGACATCACACAAAGATTGGACCAAGCACTGCTAAAAGAAGTTGATAATGCCCCTATAGATAAGAAACCCAGCCAGCTCCATAAAACCGGCCCCTGGGTTAACTGACAGGAACCTCAACCAATTATGTTCCATCCTAAGCTGCAGACATCTCACTGGTTTGGGAGCTGGGCAGTGTCAAAGATCAGACCAATGAGATATCCAGATGGGGTTTTTCAAACCCCCTTTATAAAGAAGGGCTTGAGGAATAAACACTTTCTGTTGACACATGAACATCGGGTGAGTGGTTGTCTTGGACTCACTCCCCCCCACATTCACACTCTGGCACCCATTCTATAGATACATATCTGCAGTTGGAGGAAGAGATTTCCTCCTGCTGGCAAAAGTCACAGACTTCCAACCCTCACCATCATCAGGCCCTCTATTTCCCTACCCAACAAGCAGAGAGTCTGACTGCCCCTCCTTCACTGAATTTGGAGGTTTAAGCTCCTATCTACAGGGTCTTGAAGATCCAGTTCATCTCTTCCTTATCATCTTTGATGTTGTGCAGTTTATCAACTTCCTCAAACAGCACCTTTAATTGGCAGTACAGGTCCTCAACCAGCATACATCTTCTTCAGGCAAGGACACCATCTTCAACTGCCCCAGCCTCATCAAGAGGCTCCAGTCATTCCTTGCAACTCAAGACTTGGAGAGCTGTATTCTTCCTCTGGAGCGAAATGAGTTAAGGCCTCTTAATGCTCCAGAAATAGTTGCTGTAGTGGCTGCTGGGGATCTTTCCCTGTGGCACACCATCACCTGAGATGGGTTAATCTTGGCTGACTGCCAGGTACCCATCAAGGCACTTGGTCATTCCCTCTCCTCAACAGGACAAGTGAGAAAATAAGATGGAAAAATCTTCTTGCGGGTCAAGATAAAGGCAGTTTAATAAAGAAAAAAAATGTCACATTGTAGTGGGTTGATGCTGGATGAATGCCAGGCACCCACAAAAACCACTCTATCACACCCCTCTGCAGATGGACAGGGAAGAGAAAACATAACCCAGGGTTCATGAGTTGAGATAAGGACAGAGAGAGATCACTCACCAAATACTGTCACAGACAAAACAGGCTTGAAGTAGAGATATTAACTGAATTTATTACCAATCAAAATCAGAGCAGGATAATAAGAAGTAAAATAAAACCTTCAAAATACCTTCCCTTCACCCCTCCCTCCTTTCCAGCTCTACCTTCTTTCCCAGCAGTGCAGGGAGACAGGTAATGGGGGTTATGGTCAGTTCATCAAGTTGTTTCTCCCACTGCTCAGGGAGAGAGTCCTTTGCCTTCTCTAGCATGGGGTCCCTCCCATGAATTTCTCCAATGCTAGTCCATCCCATGGGCAGCAGTCCTCCCCAGACTGTTGCAATGTGGGTCACTCTTCCACAGGGTGCAGTCCTCCAAGGACAGGCTGCTCCAGCATGGGTCCCCATGGGGTCACAAATCCTACCAGGAAATCTGCTCCAGTGTGGACTCCTCTCTCCACAGGCCTCCCATGGGGTCACAGACTCCACTCAGGCATCCACCTGCTCTGGCATGGGTCTCCTCCACAGGATGCAGGTGGATCTCTGCATCCCCATTGTCACGATCCGTCCTAGAGGACAAGATTCGTGGAGGTTCTTTTCATAGATCTCAGGGTGCAAAAACTGACACGACAAGGGGATTTGCAGTAAAATCAAAGCAAAAGTACTTTTTATTGAATAACTACAACAAAAATGCGTTAAGGAGAAGGGGAATGAAGAGAAGAGAAAGAATAAGGGAAAAGAGAGAGAGAGAAGAGAGGTGTATAGCTACCAGACGTGCGGATGACGAGGTCCCTCGAAGTCCAGTCGACGAAGAGCCTGTCGTCTTCACGGCCCAGCCTTGACCAGCAACACATCCATTCTTTGGAGCTGCCAGGGATTGGCTCTGCTGGACATGGAGGAAGTTTCTGGCAGCTTCTCATGGAAGGCACCCCTGTAGCCCCCCTGCTACCAAAGCTGGCCTTGCAAACCAAATACACACATGAAAAAGGAAAACAAAACATTTATTCTCTACTTTCAATCAGCAGGTGATATCCAGCTACTTCCAGGGAAGTAGGGCCTCAGCACATGTAGCAGTTGCTTTGGAAAATAAATGCCTTAATAACAACACACCCATCCCTTTCTCTTAGCTTTTATTACAGAATCATGGAATTTAATCATTTGGAAAAGACCTCTGAGATCATTGAGTCTGACCTATGAACTAACAGCACCTTGTCAACTAGACCATGGCACTAAGTGCCACATCCAGTCTTTTCCTAAACACCTCCAGGGACAGAGACTCAACCACCTCCCTGGGCTGCCCATTCCAATGCCCAATCACCCTTGCAGTGAAGAACCTCTTCCTAATGTCCAGCCTGAAATTCCCCTGGTGCAGCTTAAGACTGTCCTCTTGTGCTGTCAGTGGTTGCCTGGCAGAAGAGACTGACCCCCACCTGACTATGACCTTTCAGGTAGTTGTAGAGAGTGATTAGGTCTCCCCTGAGCATCCTCTTCTCCAGGCTAAACAACCCAAACTCCCTCAGCCGCTCCTCATAAGACTTGTGTTCCAGACCCCTCACCAGCCTTGTTGCCTTTCTCTGGACACATTTAAGCATGTCAATGTCCTTTCAAAATTGGGGCCCCAGAACTGGACACATTACTCAAGGTGTGGCCTAACCAGTGCTGAGTTCAGGGACAGAATCACTTTCCTAGTCCTGCTGGCCACACTGTTCCTGATACAGGCCAGGATGCCATTGGCCTTCTTGGCCACATGGACACACTACTGGCTCATGTTCAGTCTGCTGTCAATCAGTACCCCCAGGTCCCATTCTGCCTGGGCGCTGTCCAGCCACTCTAACCCAGCCTGTAGTGCTGCAGGGGGTTGTTGTGGCCAAAGTGTAGGACCTGGCATTTGGTCTAGTTAAACCTCATTTTGTTGGATTCAGCCCATCAATCTAGCCTGTCCAGGTCCCTCTGCAGAGCCCTCCTATTGTTACCAAAAATTTGATAAAATAAAAAACTCCCTAACACCAATGTAGCAATAAGATTTAGGCCTTCTTTATTTGGCTGGATACACAAGAGGGTAGCTCCTCCCAAAGCTGTGCATGCTGAGTACAGGAAATTTCCTGTTTATATCCTGTATTTTACATACATATTCATTGATTGTCCTAGAATAAACATATATATGATAATAATTTCCCTGAAATCATTAACATATTTTCCCTCCCCTTTACGCGTGCGTTCTTCTGTCCTGAGGTTCTCTTTGGTGGTCCCTAGTGATCAGGGACCCCAATGCTACAGCCAACCTAGTAAGTTGGCAGGGCACTGGGGCTGGTGAACTTGCAGTTGTCCTTCTTACACAATGGACATTGCGCAGTTCCATAGGCCAGTGTTTTTTGAAAAACAAGCATTGTGTTAGCTCACCAGGTGTAGACAATTTATCATCTGGTAACACTACCCTCCAGCAGATTAACACTTACTCCCAACATGATGTCATCTGCAAATTTGCTAATGGTAGACTCAATCCCCTCATCCAGATAATCAATAAAGATATTAAACAGGTCTGGGCCCAACACTGATCCCTGGGGGGCACCTCTAGTGACTGGTCACCAACTGGATGCAACACCATTCACGACCACTCTCTGAGCCCAGCCATCCAGCCAGTTCTTAACCCAGAGAAGAGTGCACCCCTCCAAACCATGGGCTGCCAGGTTTTCCAGGATTATGCTATGGCAGAATGTTTCAAAGGCTTTGCTAAAGTCCAGGTAGACAACATCCACAGCCTTCCCCACATCCACCAGGTGGATCACCTGGTCATAAAAGGAGATCAGGTTGGTCAGGCAGGACCTGCCCCTCCTAAATCCATGCTGGCTGGGTCTGATCCCTCAGCCGTCCTGTAGGTGCCATGTGATTGCACTCAAGATGATCCGATCTATAACCTTGCTGAGCACTGAGATCAGGCTGACAGGCCTGGAGTTTCCCAGATCCTCCTTTCAGCCCTTCTTATGGATGAGTGTCACACTGGCATATACAGTCATCTGGGACCTCCCCAGTCAGCCAGGACTGACAATAAATGGTGCGGAATGGCTTAGCGAGCTCTTCCACCAGCTCCCTCATCACCCTAGGATGGATCCCATCTGGGCCCAGAGACATGAGCATCTAAGGGGCTCAGCAGGTCACTAACTGCTTACTCCTGGATTACAGGGGAGCTATTCTGCTCCTTGTCCCCATCTACCAGCTCAGGAGGCCAGTTGTCCAGAGGATTACCTGTCTTATTGTTAAAAACTGAGGCAAAGAAGGTGTTAAGTGTAGCTACATTTCTCTTCAGGGTCGTTTTGTTCCAATAGTTAAGTATCTTAGCCTTTTCCTCATTGCAGCCGGCACAGGGCCTGCAAGGCCTCCCTGGCAGTCATCAGCCTAAGATAGGAAATGCTGAGTCATGATGACTGGACCTTAGAAGCCCCTCTCTTCCACCTTCGGACCCTTGCTTATCTCTCTGTAAGACTATAGGTCACTTTCCTTTTGACCCTTACTATTGGACAATTCCTAAAACCCCTGTACCCTATATAAAGAGCTACTTTTGCCCAGCTCGGCAGAAGAGCTGTCCCTGAGAACCTTCGCAGAAGACCCCAATAAAGACACTTCTGTGGAACTTCATACAGCACTTCTCCTCTCTCTCCCTGCATCTGCCAAAGGCACTTAGCAAGCTAAAGAGCTGAAATCAACCAATGAGCTGATAATCACTAAAAACCTGAAATCACTGAGAGCTGAGCTTGCTAAGGTTGCCTGCGGCTGGGAGCTGCCTGGTAACTCGGACAGGCTGTGCTGAACAGGACTGCGCTATCCGGACCCTGGGGCAGCCAGCCGAGGATACCCCGAAACCTGGCCAAGGCGAGCCCTATACCTCATCTTTGGTAACTATATTCCCCTCCACGTCCAATAAAGAATGGAGGTTCTCCTTGCCCCTCCTTTTGCCATTAATGGATTTATAAAAACATTTTTTTATTTTCCTTCACAGAGGTGTCCAGATTAAGTTCTAATTGGGCTTTTGCTGCTCTAATTTTCTTCCTGCATGACCTAGCTACATCCTTAAACATTTCCTGAGTTGCCCACCCCTCTTTCCAAAGGTGATGCACCCTCTTTTTTTCCCTTAGATCCTTCAAAAGCTCACTGCCCATCCAGGCTGGTTGTCTTCCCTGTCAGCTTGTCTTTTGGTACATAGGGACAGTCTGCTTCTCTGCCTTCAAGATTTCTTTTTTGAAGAATTTCCATCCTTCCTGGACCCTTTTAAGGGCAGTTTCCCAAGGGACTCTCTGAATCAGTCTCTTGAATAGGTCAATGTCTGCCCTCTGGAAGTCCAGAGTGGAAGTTTTGTTGATGCCCCTTCTTTTTTCACCAAATATTGAGAACTCTATTATTTCATGATCACTGTAACCCCAGATGGCCTCAGACCACCACATCTCCCACCAGCCCTTCTCCATTTCTAAACAGCAGGTCTAGCGAAGCCCCAGCCCCAGTAGGCTCACTCACCAGCTGGAACAAGAAGCTGATAGTAAAAGATTATAAAATCATAGAAAATTCAGGGAGTTTGAAAGAAAGCTTAGCTTAGTACGCCCTGGGAAAATGTTAAAAGTAGGCCCTGGAAACATTAGGCCTTGTGTTTGCCAGATTATGTGAAATTGCACCTGCATAACCAGTATATGATAAATTATATAATTGTTAGATGTGATGATTGTTTAGCAATTAGATATAATTATTGTTTAATCATAAGAAGAATCATGAGAAACTATGTTCAAGGGTTTGAGGGGGGATCATGAGAAACCTATGCTTGGATGAAATCAATGTATACAATAGAACAATGTAAGTTTAATAATTAATATGTAAGTTATATAACGATAGAATATAAAAACATGTTCATCCTGAACCCATGGCGGAGTCAGATTTGGGTCTGTACCCCTGACACCCAGAGCTCTTCAATAAAAGCACCTGCATGTAATCATTCCATGATTATGTGTTCCTGAACGCTAACAAAGCCATCCTCTGAACACTCTAAGAATTTCTTAGACTGCCTCTTCCCTGCTGTGTGGAGTTCCCACCAGACATTTGGCAGGTTAAAGTCTCTTACAAGAACAAGGACTGGCAATCTTGAAACATCCTCCAGCTGCTTATAGAATAATTCATCCAGCTTTTCATCCTGGTTGGGTGGTCTATAACAGACTCCCACAAGGATGTCAGCCTTATTGGCCTTCCCCCGATTCCTACCCATAGGCACTCAACCTTATCATCATTAATCTCAAGTTCTATAGCATCAAGAGACTCCTTAATACACAGAACTACCCCACCACCTCTCCTGCCTTGTCTGTCTCTTCTGAAGAGCATGTAGCCATCCATTGCAGCACTCCAGTCATGCGAGTCATCCCACCACGTTTCCGTGATGGTGAGTATGTCATAGTTGTCCTTCTGTACAACAGCTTCCAGCTCATCTTGTTTGTTACCCATGCTGTGTGCATTAGTGTACATGTACTTCAGTTGGGCTGCTGATTTCACCCCTGACTCTGGCTTACCACCCTTGGGCTCATCTCTGGAGAGCTTGGTTTCATCCCCTTACCCCCTTCAAACCCAGTTTAATGCCCTCTCAATCAGCCCTGCCAACTCATGGGCTAGAATCCTTTTGCCCTTGTTAGCTAAATGGAGCCCATCTGACTCAAGCAGATCTGGTGCTGTAAAAGTTGCCCTATCATCAAAATTCCCAAAATTCTGCTGATGGCACCAGCCCTTAAGCCATTCATTGATAACAATGTGGATTTTTCTGTTCCTTTCATCATTCATCCCCGCTACTGAAGGAACTGAGCAGAACACCACCTGCACTCCTGCCCCATCAACCAATCTACCCAGAGCCTTGAAGTCCTTTTTAATTACCCTGGTACCCTTCTTGTCAACCCCATCACTGCCAACCTGGATAACCGGCAGTGAGTAATAATCAGAGCACTGAATTAGTTCAGGGAGTCTCTTGGTAATATCCTGTACCTGGCCTCCAGGGAGGTGGCAGACTTCCCTGTGGGATGGTTCCAGTTGATTACAGGGCCCTCAGTTCCCCTCAGCAAAGTCACCTATGCCAACTACCCTTCTTTTCTTTTTAATAATTGAGGCTGTGAGCTGTCTGACAGATAAAGTTCAACTGGCAGATTCTCCAGACAGATTCTTTTCTTTCGTGTCATCTGCCTGACTCTCTGGATCCAGGGCCTCATACCTATTCTGTAAAGGCACCTGGGAAGGTGATGGGGTTGGGAGGGAATTTTATTACCTCCCCAAATAGGGACGCCTTTCCATTCCCCCCCCCTTCTACTAGGTCTCTGCCTGATGGTAAGAGGGGCAGGGCTCCTCTGACTACTGCTGAGCTTCTCCCAGGGTTGGAAGGGTTTAACTCCACCAGTCTATTTCTCTTTCACTTTCCCTAATGCTCCTTAGCCTATCCACTTCATCCTTAAGCTCCACCACCAGACAGAGCAGATCATTCACCGGCTCACACCACATGCAGGTGTCTTGTCTTGGTTTACAAGACAGGTGTCTGCTACGGAAGGCAGAAAAGCCTCCCTTGGAATGGAGAATGTAAACCCCCTCCATCTGAATTACTAGAATTTTGAAATTAAGGGGCTCTCAGGCAAAGATATGGGAATAGGAATAACAGTTATTTACTCGTACGTATAATAAAGCAAACAAACAACAACGACTTTGACATTAACAACAAACAGAACCAGGAACCCAATAACAGCCTTTCGGCTGCGGCATTCTCCTTTGGTGTAGTTATGGTCACAGCCAGCAGGGGCACTGGTAGGCTGCCGGTGGACAGGGCAGGTGTGGTGATCCCCATGTGGCTGCAGGGGGCGCTCCGTCATGGGCTCGGGGAGCACGTGGCAATGGCAGCTCAGCGGAGATGGGGAAGGGATGGAGGAGAGACTTTGGTTCACAAACCCCTAGGGCAGCTGATCCTGGTGCCCCTAGCAGGACTCTCAGAAAGCAGCAAGCTGGGCCGGCAGGATGTCCCGGTAGGCAGGGGGTGAGGGGCTCACAGCAGGGCAGGGAGAGCTGAGCCCAGGATCCCAGGCATCTGAGCAGAGGGTAACAGGTCCCTCTCTCAGTGAGGTGGGTGTCAATAATGTCCCAGTTCAGTGGCTGTTCTCACGAGTAGAGGTTCATCCCACACCAGAAGAAGCAGCTCTGGGCCGGGCTCCGGCAGCAGCAGCAAAATTCTTTCCCACAAGATCTAGGAGCTGTCCCCAGCTCCTTCCCCCCAGCCCAATAGAAAAAAAACCTCCCAAAAAACCAAAGGAGTTTCCCCCTCCCTGCCATCACTGCTTAGTAACAACTCAATGGGAACAAAATTCCACAAATAACAAGGAAGGAACAGAAAAAAAAACAAACAAAACCCAACCACCAACATTATCCACCTCAAATTTTTTCCCCATACCAACATGGTACATCAGATTTAAACCTTTAAAATATATACATACATGCACTACCTTAATTATATACATATATGCATGCAGATACAGATATATGCACAGTGTCATGGGTAGTTCACCCTAAAACAAGGTCCCCCTAAGGTATGCATCGGGTTTCTCCACCTTTTCGTATCACCCACCAGGTGCAGCCTGGTCCCTGAGAGAAGACAACCCCACGGATGGGATTGTCTTGCTGCAGACAGAATTAACCCAAACAGTTTTTCCCAGCATACCTCTTTTATGTACCACTGGGACCTTATCTCCATCTGTTGTTCCCAAGGGCTCAGATTGGGCAGGGCCTGCTCGGTTAGTAGCAACTCTGGTGTTCACTAACCATGTAGATTTTGCTAAATTCATCTCCCAGTTCTTGAAAGTCCCCCTACCCAGTGCCTTCAAAGTGGTTTTAAGCAGGCCACTGCACCATTCAACATTCCCAGCCACCAGTACATGATAAGGAATATGGTACACCCACTTAATGCCATGTTTTCTAGCCCAGCTGTTTATAAGGCTATTCTTGAAATGAGTCCCATTGTCTGACTCAGTCCTCTCAGGGGTAACATGCCTCCATAAGACTTGTTTTTCGAGGCCCAGGATGGTGTTCTGGGCAGTGGCATGAGGCACAGGGTAGGTCTCCAGCCATCCAGTGGTGGCTTCCACCATGGTCGGCATGTAGCGCTTGCCTTGGTGGGTTTGGGGAAGGGTGATGTAGTCAATCTGCCAGGCTTCCCCATATTTATATTTAGACCACCACCCACCATACCATAGGGGCTTCACCCACTTGGCCTGGATCATAGCACACGTATCACAATCATGGATAACCTGTGAAATACTGTTCATGGTTAAATCCACCCCTCGGTCTTGTGTCCACTTATAGGTGACATCTCTGCCCTGATGACCTGAGGCATCATGAGCCCATCGAGCTAGGAACAACTCTCCCTTGTGTTGCCAATCTAAGTCTATCTTTGACACCGCTATCTTTGCTGCCTGATCTACCTGCTCATTGTTTCAGTGCTCCTCATTAGCCCAACTCTTGGGGACATGGGCATCTACATGACAGACTTTCACAGGTAGCTTCTCTACCCGACTGGCAATGTCTTTCCACTCTTCAGCAGCCCAGACTGGTTTTCCCCTATGCTGCCAGTTAGCCTTTTTCCACCTTTCCAGCCAACCCCACAGAGCATTGGCTAACATCCATGAATCGGTATAAAGGTATAGTATAGTTTTGGCCACTTCTCTCTTTCAGCAATGTCCAGGGCCAACTGAACAGCTTTGACTTCAGCAAGTTGACTTGATCCACCTTCTCCTTCAGTAGCTTGTGTGACCTGTCATGTGGGGCTCCATATGACTGCTTTCCACTTCCGGTTCATCCCTACGATGCGACAGGAACTGTCAGTGAAAAGAATGTATTGTGTTTTTTCTGCAGGGAGTTGGTTGTATGGTGGAGCTTCTTCAGCACATGTCACTTGCTCTTGTTCCTCTTCATCAGTAAGACCAAAGTTTTCACTTTCTGGACAGTTTGTAATTATTTCCAAAATCCCAGGGGGATTTGGGTTTCCAATACGGGCGAGCTGGGTGATGAGGGCAATCCACTTGCTCCATGTGGCTGGCATTGGTGGCATGGTGGGTAGAGGGAACCTTTCCTTTAAACATCCACCCCAGCACCGGTAGTTGGGGTGCAAGCAGGAGTTGTGCTTCTGTGCCAATCACCTCCGAGGTGGCTTGAACTCCTTCACAGGTGGCCAAGATTTCCTTCTCTGTGGGAGTTTAGTTGGCTTCAGACCCCCGGTAACTTTGGCTCCAGAATCCCAGTGGTTGTCCCCAAGTGTCCCCAGGTACCTTCTGCCAAAGGCTCCAGGACAAACCATTGTTCCTGCCTGCAGAGTAGAGTACATTCTTCACCTCTGGTCCAATCCTGACTGGGCCAAGGGCTACTGCATGAGCGATCTCCTGCTTGATCTGAGCAAAAGCTTGTTGCTGTTCAGGGCCTCAGTGGAAATCATTCTTCTTGCGGGTGACCAGGTAGAGCAGGCTCATGATCTGGCTGTACTCAAGAATGTGCATTCTCCAAAAACCTACGGCACCTAGGAAAGCTTGTGTTTCCTTCTTGCTGGTCGGTGGAGACATCGCAGTGATTTTATTGATGACCTCAGTGGGAATCTGACGCTGTCCGTCTTGCCACTTTACTCCCAGGAACTGGATCTCTCTGGCAGGTCCCTTGACTTTGCTCTTCTTGATGGCAAAGCCGGCTTCCAGCAGAATCTGAATGATCCTCTCTCCTTTCTCACATACTTCTATTGCCGTATTCCCCCACACAATGATGTCATTGATGTACTGCAAATGTTCTGGAGCTCCAGCCTTTTCCAGTGCAGCCTGGATCAATCCACAGCAGATGGTGGGGCTGTGTTTCCACCCCTGGGGCAGTTGGTTCCAGGAGTAATGCATGCCCCTCCAGGTGAAGGAAAACTGAGGCTTGCATTCTGCTGCCAGAGGAATGGAGAAAAAGGCATTTGCAATGTCAGTAGTGGCGCGCCACTTTGCTGCCTTGGACTCCAGCTCATTCTGGAGTTCCAGCATGTCCAGCACAGCAACGCTTAGCAGTGGAGTCACTTCATTCAAGACACGATAGTCCACGGTCAATCTCTATTACGGTCTGGGTTCTTGGGGTCTGTCCTACCCCGGCTGCTGTAGGTGTCCTGAAGAGCAAAGTCCCGCTAAGTACAACCTGTCCCAGTGCGCCAGGCAGGCTCCCAGCCACAGGCAACCTTAGCAAGCAGTTTAGCTCTTTATGTGAGATCAGCTCTTTGGTGAATTCAGCTCTTTAGTGATTTCAGCTCTTTGCTTGCTAAGTGCCTCGGCAGACGCAGGGAGGAGAAAGGAGAAGAGCTGT
The DNA here is from genome assembly GCF_017590135.1 of Pyrgilauda ruficollis. Classification (NCBI taxonomy): domain Eukaryota; kingdom Metazoa; phylum Chordata; class Aves; order Passeriformes; family Passeridae; genus Pyrgilauda; species Pyrgilauda ruficollis. The sequence goes on from NW_024526834.1 coordinate 24,028, forward strand.
GTGAGGTTCCACAGATGTGTCTTTATTGGCAGCCTCTGTGAAGGGTGTCAGGGAAAGTTCTTCCTGCTGAACTGGGCAGAGGCAGGGGTTTATATAGGGTATGTGGGTTTTGGGAAACAGTCCAATAATAAGGGTTGCGGTAAATATGACCAGTGGTTTTACACAGAGAGATAATGAGGGCCTGAGACAAAAGAGGGACAAAAGAGGGGTCTCTTGGTCCAGTCATCATGACTAGGCATTTCTTATCTTAGGCAACAGACTGCCAGGGAGGTCTTACAGGCCCTGTGGCTGCTACAAATCTCCACTCTCGGTCTGACTTGTGCACAGGCCAAATGGGGATGTTGAAGGGTGAATGGGTTTTGATGACCACCCCTTGACTCTCCAGCTCACGGATCATTTTGTGGATGGGGATCACAGCATTCGTATTCATCCAATACTGCCAGTGGTGCACTGTCAAGGTGGCAATTGGTACTTGTTGCTCTTCCACCTTCAGGAGTCCTACTGCAGATGGGTTTTCTGATAGTCCAGGCAAGGTGTTCAATTGCTTAATGTTCTCTGCCTCTATAACAGCTATTCCAAGAGCCCATCTGAGTCCCTTTGGGTCTTTTTAATAGCCATTCCAGAGGAAATCTGTGCCCAGAATACACGGGGCCTCTGGGCCGGTCACAATAGGATGTTTCTGCCACTCCTTCCCAGTCACACTCACCTCGGCTTCCAAAAGGGTCAATTGCTGCAATCCCCCCATCACCCTGGCAATGGAAACAGGTTCTGCCCCCACATGTCCCGATGGCATTAGGGTACACTGCGCACCAGTATCAACTAAGGCATCATATTTTTGTGGCTCTGATGTGCCAGGCCATCGGATCCACACCGTCCAAAAGATCCGGTTTTCTTGTGCCTCTCCCTGGCTAGATGCAGGGCCCCTCTAGCCCTGGTTATCCTTTCTTTCCTGGGCATACATACTAGAGGTTCCTTCAAGAGGATTTGACAGATTATCCTCCCTTCTGTAATATCTGGCAGCTCGGTCATAGGAGACTGACCTACTTTCATTTTGGTGGAACTCCCTTGGTTATTTTTTCCCTCCTTGAGTTGATGCACCTGTGCTGCCAGGACAGAAGTGGGTTTCTCATCCCACCTTCCCATGTCTTCCCCATGGTCGTGTGTTGTGGTTCATTTTGGGGGGGGGGGCACCCCGGGGAGTCCCCGGAGGGCCCCCTAGGCTGTGAGTTCACTGGCAGCAGCGGGCAGGCAAGGAGACTCCACGCGGCTTCTGAGGGTGCTGATTAGATGAAGGTTTATTGGGGGTCCCATCCCCGGGAACAGCATGGTTACTGAGGGAGAAGGGAGGGAGAAGGAGGGGGAAGGAGGGGGAGCCTAGGGGAGGGAAGGGGCAAGAGAGGGGAAAGGCTAAGAGAGCGGAAGGGCTAAGAGGAGCGACTGATTTCATAGCACAGCTTAAGAGGGAGATTGAAGTGGGTGCGGAATCAGATTTGGGCCAATGGGATTACAGATACAGGATGGTTCAGGGCAGGACCACAGGCTTAGAATATACCATACATTTCGGAGGGGTGAGACAGAGCATACCATTTCAATAAAATGCAATACAACAGTCGTGCAGGAAGAACCATAGGTCAGCTTGTGGGGTATATCCTCTCTCTCTAGCTGGGGTCCTTCGGGTCTGACTTTGGGACCTGTGACTCACACTGGTGCTGCATTAATCTTACTCATCTTCTCTCTCATCTCTCTTATCTCCTCTTTAAACTCCTCTTTGAGTTCCTTAACCATGGCAGAGACATGAGCCTGCATTGGGCCACTGATCATATTCTCATAATTTCTAAGCTTGTTGGCAACAGAACCCACTGTCTCTCAGTTGTTATCTATTAATCATTGCAATGAGGGTGGTGTATTGAGATGGCCCTAGATTTGCCAGACTCCACATTTGCTCTGTGAACCTAACCTTGTCGGGGTCTTTATCATGCTGTCCATCCTTCCCAAAGAGTACCTTCAATACTGCCACTCTCTCAGCTGTTGGATCCCTTCCTCAAGGGTCTTCCAGTGCATTCTGTGATGGTGCTCTGTTGGAATCCTGAATGCTGAGAATTTTAAACTTTCTGTGCTGAAGGGCACAGACCCACAAGAAAATACTATATTTGACCTGAGGCTGTGGAAAAGGCTTCCAAAATTGATTGATAGCACTGGGATTATGGGTCTGTTGTTTGATTACAAGCATGTAATAACACTGGGTGGAAAACTTAGAGTTTGAGGTTTTAGAATATAGTAATATATATAGAGCAAGATGGAGGTTTCAGAGCAGTGGCTGGTCCTTCTTCTTCACCTTCCTCTTCATAGGTTTAGGTAGTATTTTGTAAATGGACAGAAAAGTCTGCATTGTGAACTTCGAGTGATTAGTTATTGGGTTAAAAGTGAAAATAATTTAGGTGTCATTTCTTAATTGGATAGTTTAGCCTTAAATGACCTTGTAACAAAAGATAGCCATTTTGTAGCTTGTTAGTAGAATGCTGTAGAACTCACGACTTGTAATATAGATAAGAAATAATAAACATTTAAGCCTGAATGCAAAATACCGTCTCAAGTGCCTTCAATCCCGACCTTGAGAGAGGCAGGAAAAAGAAGCCAAGAACCAGCAGTGCTCCTGCATTCTCTGTGGAAAAACCTCTCTCTTACACTCATTAAAAGCTGCCCCCAGAAGGAAAGGGACCCTGGCTCCCTTAGGAATACCTGATTCACACCTGAGTCCTGGGTCAAGGGTCCCAAATTCATTGCCTCAGTATCATCCAGTTGCACGCCTGTACCCATAAGGTCCTAAACTCAAAGTAACCCTGTTGTATAAGCCTCATGTCCCCGTCATGCAATGTCTTTGTGTAGATTATGGAGTCTTTCATACAGCAGGGACTTGGTGGTGATCTCAACATCTGACTCCTCTGTGGTTTGTGAGGGCCCTCCTTTCTTATCCTTATTATCTGGGTGGTTTGATTTCGTCTTAGACTTCCTTGTTTCCATAGGGGGAACTGCTACCCGCTGTGACTACCCTTGTGGTTCAGCTGGAACCTGGATGGTTGTAATATCTGTGGGTTTAGTGGCCGCACTATCAGACTCTCCCTCTACAAGGCAGGGAGACGGTTTCCCACCAGCTGGGAAAATGTACTCCTTCAGCATCTGGCCCGTCTCATGTATTTCCTTTACCAGAACCCCCACCCAATCTGGGTGGTTAATTTCTGAGGTGGGCTGCAGGGCAGGGTCAGGCAGTGGGGCAGTATCTCTAGTCTCTGGGGCCGTGTCAGGTTCTGAGGCAGCATCCCTATTCTCTGGGGCAGGTATCAGGGTGCTTATCCAAGCCAATCTTCCCTTATCTCGGAATACTAAATAGAACAGGTATATCAGCAACACTAACCACTGTATAATATCATTAGCATTTAGAGAAGATTTGAACCCTTTGAAAACTGGTGGGGTAGATCCAAAGAGCTGGCTGAGTGGTTGAGGGAAAATTTCCCCTGGTGTCATTTCCTCACAGTGGGTACCATTATTAAAGTAACTCCAAAAACATACAGTTAGTGTGTGGTAGCTTTGAATCCATGTGCCCACCTTCCAGAGGAAATTAAAAATCCATGAATTCCTCACCTTAATAACCCATTAAATAAACTGGACAACAGCCACAGTAGCCTTGGTTATAGGACCCATGTTTAGAAAAGGGCTTGCAAATGGGAAAAATGTAGCCACGACCATGTGCCACCAAAAACAGGGTAAGCTAGACCACATGGTGACACCTAAGGGTTAGATCCTTAGGTTATTCTGTACAGCAGATGTCACTATTTTAATAAAGCAGGAAAATAAGAACAAACTAACAAGTGTACACACAGTGAAGAAGGTTATAGTTTTCCAACTTTTTTTGAAAGTCCATAGATTATCCCACCAACTGGAATCAAGTACAGGAGTTCTTTCTTGATTTCTTACATATGCTAGTTTTCTTATTTCATTTTATTTCATTGAAGATGTTTCTAATGACTGCGACAATTAATTTGATTTGATAAATTACTGTTTTGGTTTGGGCGAGTTGGTCATTAATATGATTAAGAGCTAATGCGGTCTGATTAGATATTATCTCTAATACTGCTTGTAGCTTCATAATTTTGTTTAATATATATCGCTTCTTCCGTTTGGTTTTTCTTAAATCATCGTATATAGGAACTCTTAAACTTGATCCAGATTCTTTGGATAATATAAAGACAGCTTGTTTTATAATTGTAATGATGCAACTGCCAGACCAGTCTCTTGGCAATTTAGTGGATGTTGTGGTACCATTGATCCAAAACAGGTGTTTAGGGGTCTCCCAAAATATATTAGTTTTTGTTGTGCCCTCCCAATATTTAGAAATATCTTTTCCTTTGACCAGATTTACCAGGCTTACTTCAGTAGCATCACGTTCAAAGCACCACCAGGCCTCTCCTACAGGGTACTCTCCCAGGACTCGTTGCCTAAAGGTGGCGGTGTTCTGGGCTATCCAATATATTTTCTCATTCCCTTGATAAAGGATCAATTGGGAGAGGTTAACACAATTACAGTTTAAATTGGTGTGGACTCTCAACAAGGAACTTACTTCTTGCTCCCAGAGGGGTTGGTAGCACTCACTGCATGGCTCTCTTGGGCTCTCCAGAGCACCACCAGCAATTAGAGCTATTACTACTACCCTTCCCAAGAGTCCGGTATGGGTCATCTTGCACAGCCTGCCCACCCGGCCTTGCCTCTTGGGGATTTTACTAAGAAGAAGTTTCCAAGCTCTTTAGAGTCTCTTGCTTCTCTGGTTAAACCTCTCTTGATCTGTCCTTACTAATTTGGTCTCTCTTAGGGGAGCACTCTGCAGAAGATTAACCTGGAGTCTTTGCTACTAAGTTGGGAGGACTTAACCAGAATTACTTATTAACAATTTTTAACTTTACAAATTTCTTAAAACACTTTAAGACATTTTATGCTTTTCTTATGCAGTTCAGTCTTTCTGACTCTTCTTTTTCAATGTCAACTTTAAGTCATTTGGTCCTTTTATAATAGTATACTCAGCTGAATTAACTCCTGGTGTGGTTGAATCCTGTCTTGAGTTAGGGGGTGAGAGTGGTGTGGAATCTGGTCCAATACCAGAG
>NW_024526834.1:32946-35067 GCF_017590135.1 Pyrgilauda ruficollis
GTTATTGGGTTAAAAGTGAAAATAATTTAGGTGTCATTTCTTAATTGGATAGTTTAGCCTTAAATGACCTTGTAACAAAAGATAGCCATTTTGTAGCTTGTTAGTAGAATGCTGTAGAACTCACGACTTGTAATATAGATAAGAAATAATAAACATTTAAGCCTGAATGCAAAATACCGTCTCAAGTGCCTTCAATCCCGACCTTGAGAGAGGCAGGAAAAAGAAGCCAAGAACCAGCAGTGCTCCTGCATTCTCTGTGGAAAAACCTCTCTCTTACACTCATTAAAAGCTGCCCCCAGAAGGAAAGGGACCCTGGCTCCCTTAGGAATACCTGATTCACACCTGAGTCCTGGGTCAAGGGTCCCAAATTCATTGCCTCAGTATCATCCAGTTGCACGCCTGTACCCATAAGGTCCTAAACTCAAAGTAACCCTGTTGTATAAGCCTCATGTCCCCGTCATGCAATGTCTTTGTGTAGATTATGGAGTCTTTCATACAGCAGGGACTTGGTGGTGATCTCAACATCTGACTCCTCTGTGGTTTGTGAGGGCCCTCCTTTCTTATCCTTATTATCTGGGTGGTTTGATTTCGTCTTAGACTTCCTTGTTTCCATAGGGGGAACTGCTACCCGCTGTGACTACCCTTGTGGTTCAGCTGGAACCTGGATGGTTGTAATATCTGTGGGTTTAGTGGCCGCACTATCAGACTCTCCCTCTACAAGGCAGGGAGACGGTTTCCCACCAGCTGGGAAAATGTACTCCTTCAGCATCTGGCCCGTCTCATGTATTTCCTTTACCAGAACCCCCACCCAATCTGGGTGGTTAATTTCTGAGGTGGGCTGCAGGGCAGGGTCAGGCAGTGGGGCAGTATCTCTAGTCTCTGGGGCCGTGTCAGGTTCTGAGGCAGCATCCCTATTCTCTGGGGCAGGTATCAGGGTGCTTATCCAAGCCAATCTTCCCTTATCTCGGAATACTAAATAGAACAGGTATATCAGCAACACTAACCACTGTATAATATCATTAGCATTTAGAGAAGATTTGAACCCTTTGAAAACTGGTGGGGTAGATCCAAAGAGCTGGCTGAGTGGTTGAGGGAAAATTTCCCCTGGTGTCATTTCCTCACAGTGGGTACCATTATTAAAGTAACTCCAAAAACATACAGTTAGTGTGTGGTAGCTTTGAATCCATGTGCCCACCTTCCAGAGGAAATTAAAAATCCATGAATTCCTCACCTTAATAACCCATTAAATAAACTGGACAACAGCCACAGTAGCCTTGGTTATAGGACCCATGTTTAGAAAAGGGCTTGCAAATGGGAAAAATGTAGCCACGACCATGTGCCACCAAAAACAGGGTAAGCTAGACCACATGGTGACACCTAAGGGTTAGATCCTTAGGTTATTCTGTACAGCAGATGTCACTATTTTAATAAAGCAGGAAAATAAGAACAAACTAACAAGTGTACACACAGTGAAGAAGGTTATAGTTTTCCAACTTTTTTTGAAAGTCCATAGATTATCCCACCAACTGGAATCAAGTACAGGAGTCCTTTCCTGATTTCTTACATATGCTAGTTTTCTTATTTCATTTAAGATGTTTCTAATGACTGCTACAATTAAATTGATTTGATAAATTACTGTTTTGGTTTGAGTGAGTTGGTCATTAGTATGATTAAGAGCTAATGTGGTCTGATTAGATATTATCTCTAATAGTGCTTGTAGCTTGATAATTTTGTTTAATATGTATTGCTTCTTCCGTTTGGTTTTTCTTAAATCATCATATATAGGAACTCTTAAACTTGATCCAGATTCTTTGGGTAATATAAAGAAAACTTGTTTTATAATTCTAATGATGCAACTGCCAGACCAGTCTCTTGGCAATTTAGTGGATGCTGTGGTACCATTGATCCAAAACAGGTGTTTAGGGGTCTCCCGAAATATATTAATTTTTGTTGTGTCCTCCCAATATTTAGAAATATCTTTTCATTTGACCAGATTTACCAGGCTTACTTCAATAGCATCACGTTCAAAGCACCACCAGGCCTCTCCTACAGGGTACTCTCCTAGGAGTCGCTGCCTGAAGGTGGCGGTCTTCCGGGCTATCCAATATATTTTCTCATTCC
>NW_024526835.1:0-1068 GCF_017590135.1 Pyrgilauda ruficollis
TTTTTTTTTTTTTTTTTTGTTAAATATTGTTAAATAGACTTTTTAGGTCCAGGGGCAAAACGATTTATGTATAGAACACTACACAATGAAACTGCATAAATTAAAAATTATTTTTATAATGTCTTAAAATATTTTGGAAGTGTAGAAATCCTTTAGAGATATAAAGAAAATGGATTAATGCAAAAAAAATCAAAACCCAAACAACTGGAATCCAGAGATGGTTGAATCTCTGCAGATTTTAATCAACTAATATTGAAATATTTGCCATAATTTTGCAGAATAAATGAAATTAAGCTATTCCAAGACAGAGACTGCTCAGCCAAGGTAATTCACTAACTAAAATTATCCATTGAAAATAAAAATTTGTATAATATTTTGGTAATACAAAAATTTCTATAAAATACAGAATTATAGAGGACACTTAGTTGAGTCCTAATGTCTCTCAGTGCAAAATATATTTTATAAAATATTGATTCATTCATAATTTAATGTTGTCCTTAGAAATAGTGCTTTTTTACTTGGTGCCCATCAAAAAAGGGCTTAATAAAGATAACAGTAGTGATAATGATAATAACAACCTGACCCCTTACAATTTGTATAGAAGAAAAACAATCAAAATTTTACAAATTATAACCATAAAATGAGAAATATTTATTCACTTGTGGTTTAAGATATCATGAATGCAAAGTTTGATATTTAGGTTGTGCTATTCATGTATGTTTTCTTATTCAACACTGTATGTCCTTGCTTTTTCTTCTTTGAAATTCAGGTTCACTTGCATCAGGGGATATTTTAGTGACAAAGCAGTTTGAGGGAGAGATCTGTGATCTCTTCTGCCTCATCAAACCAGCTCTTCTTCTTGTATTAGTTTTGCCTGGAGCACACAGTTCATCTTCCACAGTAGCACGACAGGGTTTGTGTATTTGATTCTGTCATCACCCACTCAGCTTCATAGAGAAATAAGCTGGTTATATTTTTTGTCTTTTAGGAGCAGGAAGTGCTCTCTAGGTTTCTCTGGACACTTTGCATTCTCTCAACAGAATTTCTCTTACCTTCTTCATTACTTTT
>NW_024526836.1:0-1030 GCF_017590135.1 Pyrgilauda ruficollis
ATTTTTCGCGATTTTGGGGGGTTGGGTACGGTCGAATTCCTCTTTTCACAGGATTTTTGGGGATCTGGGAGTGCCCAAACACCCCTGTACCCAAAATTTGGGGAACTGAGAATTTACAAATCCCGATTCTTTCAGGATTTTGGGAATGCCCAGATCCCCCTGTACCCAAAATCTGGGGAACTGAGAGTTCCAAAATCCTCTTTTCCCAAGATTTTTGGGCTCAGGAAGTGCCTAAATCCCCATTTTTTCAGGATTTTGGGGATCTGGAAGTGCCTAAATCCCGATTTTCCAGGGTTTTTGGAGGCTGGGAGTGATAATTAGTAAATCACCGGCTGTGAAATGGAATTTTGGGGGTCTTTACTAGAAGGGTGCAGGAGGCAAGACGGAGGGACCTGGGCGTTGTCCTGTCCTTCTTCCTTCTTCTTCCTCCTCTTCTTCGCAGGCTCCATCTCCCCGGTGATGGCGGCACGTTCGGATTGGATCGGAGCAGAAGCATCAGTCAAACATCGGCGGCGGGAGTTGGAAAATGACGATAAATAAATTACTCGTAACTCATGTACAAAATGTAGGCAGCAGCCCCGAGGGGGCGGCGCGCCCTGGACGCACCCGCAGAACAGGGAAAAGAAAATAATAGAAAATTATTAGATAATTAGATTAATTAGATAATAGATAAAAAAACAGCCTTGCGGACCAGAACCGGAGAATTCCGACTCAAAAGAGACTCCCGGGGTGACCCCGAGCGCCGGCAAGCCGAGGCACGGGGAGAGGGGAGGGAAATCTCTCCAAGTCCTTCCCCCGCGCCGCGGCGATCCGCGGGACGGGCTCAGCGAGCCGGGCTCCGGCAGCGCGGATCCTCCCGCGGGGACGGAGCTGGGGCAGCGCTCCGAGCTCTCCCCGCGCTCCCGCGGCGCGGATCCTCCCGCGGGGACGGAGCTGGGGCAGCGCTCCGAGCTCTCCCCGCGCTCCCGCGGCGCGGATCCTCCCGCGGGGACGGAGCTGGGGCAGCGCTCCGAGCTCTCCCCGCGCTCCC
>NW_024526837.1:0-1068 GCF_017590135.1 Pyrgilauda ruficollis
TTTCCCCATTTTTTCCCATTTTTCCCACCTTTTCTCATTTTTCCCCTGGGGATCTTTGCAGGATCTCTGCTCTCCCTGCAGATCCCAAATTCCAGAGGGATCCCCGGGGGGATCCTTCCTCTTTCCACCCAGAATCCCCTGAAATCCCCTAAAAAAAAACCCTAAAAAAAACCCCTAAAAAATCTCCTAAAACTCCCTGAAACTCCCTAAAAACCCCCTAAAGCCTTCTAAACCCCCCAAACCTCCTAAAACCCCTTCTAAAATAAAAAAAATCCCCTAAAATCCCTTAAAAATCCTCCTAAAATCCCCTAAAAAATCCCTTAAAATCCCCTAAAATCCCCTAAAACCCACCAAACCCCACTAAAATTCCACTAAAATCCCCTAAACCGCCCTAAAACCCTCTGAAATATCTCCTTAAAAGCCCAAAAAAATCCTGCTACAATCCCTTAAAAACTCACCTAAAATCCCCTAAAAAAAAACCCTAAAAAAACCTAAAACCCTCTAAAATCCCCTAAAAAATTCCCAAAAATCCCCTGAAATCCCACTAAAATCCCTTAAACCCCCATAAAATCCCTTCCAAGAAATCCTAAAAAATCCACTAAAATCCATTAAAAATCCTCCTAAAATCCCCTAAAATAATCCCCTAAAATCCCCTAAAAAACCCCAAAAAAATCCCCCAAAACCCCCTAAAATCCCACTGAAATCCCTTAAACCCCCTAAAACACCTAAAAAATCCCCTAAAATCCCTTAGACCCCCCTAACATCTCCTAAAAATTCCCAAAAAAATCCCCTAAAACCCACCAAAACCCCCTAAAATCCCCTAAACCCCCCCTAAAAATTCCCAAAAAAATCCCCTAAAACCCACCAAAACCCCCTAAAATCCCCTAATCCCCCCCAAAATATCTCCTAAGGCCCCCTAAAATCTCCTAGAATTCCCAAAAAATCCGCTAAAATCCCACTAAAACCCCCTAAACCCCCTAAAATCTCCTATAATATCCCCTAACCTCCCTAAAATCTCCTAAAACCCCCCTAAAATCCCCTAAATCCCCTAAAATATCTCCTAAACCC
>NW_024526838.1:0-1067 GCF_017590135.1 Pyrgilauda ruficollis
CTGCACCTCTGGGCACCTGGGGGCACCCGGGGTTACCTGGGCACACCTGGGGATACCTGGGTTCACCTGAGGGTACCTGGGGGTACCTGAGGTCACCCGGGGGCACCTGGGGTCATCTGAGCTTACCTGGGATCACCTGAGGGTTGTCTGGGGGGCACCTGGGGTTTCCTGGGATCACCTGAGGGTATGTGGGGCTCACCTGGGGGTACCTGAGGACACCTGGGATCACCTGGGGTTACCTGGAGGTTACCTTGGTTTACCTGTGGGGCACCTGGGGGTACCTGGGCACACCTGGGGGTTACCTGGGATCACCTGGGGGTTACCTGGGGGTCACCTGCCCGTTCCCTGTCCCAGACTCGCTGCTGTTCTCGGAGATGCTGCTGCACCTCTGGGCACCTGGGGTCACCTGGGGGTCACCTGAGGGTTGTCTGGGGGCACCTGGGCACACCTGGGGGCACCTGGGGGCACCTGAGGATGCCTGGGGGTATCTGGGGGTTACCTGGGGTTACCTGGGGGTCACCTGGGGGGTCACCTGCCCGTTCCCTGTCCCAGACTACCTGCTGTTCTCGGAGATGCTGCTGCAGCTCTGGGCACCTGGGGGCACCTGGGATCACCTGAGGGTACCTGGGGGCACCTGAGGGTACCTGGGATCACCTGAGGGTTGTCTGGGGCTCACCTGGGGGCACCTGAGGACACCTGGGATCACCTGGGCACACCTGGGGGTCACCTGGGGGGTCACCTGCCCGTTCCCTGTCCCAGACTACTTGCTGTTCTTGGAGATGCTGCTGCAGCTCTGGGCACACCTGGGGTTACCTGGGATCACCTGAGGGTTGTCTGGGGCTCACCTGGGGGCACCTGAGGACACCTGGGATCACCTGGGCACACCTGGGGGTTACCTGGGGGTCACCTGGGGGGTCACCTGCCCGTTCCCTGTCCCAGCCTACCTGCTGTTCTCGGAGATGCTGCTGCAGCTCTGGGCACCTGGGGGCACCTGAGCACACCTGGGGGTCCCCTGAGGGTTACCAGGGGGTACCTGGGGGTCACCTGAGGTTACCTGAAGGTCACCT
>NW_024526839.1:0-1067 GCF_017590135.1 Pyrgilauda ruficollis
TTTTGGGAAATTTTTGGGGTTTTTTTGCAATTTTTGGGCTTTCTTGGGACATTTTTTGGCAATTTTTGGGGTTTTTTGGGAATTTTTGGGGTTTTTTGGGCGATTCTTGGGAATTTTTGGGGGTTTTTTTGGCTTTTTTTGGGAATTTTTTGGCAATTTTTGGGCTTTTTTTGGGGTTTTCTGGGTGACTTTTGGGAATTTTTGGCCTTTTTTGGGTTTTTTTGGGTGATTTTTGGAATTTTGGGGCTTTTTTGGGAATTTTTGGGCGATTTTTGGGAATTTTTTTGGGGGATTTTTGGGGGTTTTTTTGGGCATTTTTTTGGATTTTTTTGGCAATTTTGGGGATTATTTTCAGGGTTTTTTCCGCAACTTTTTGGATTTTTTTCTTCAATTTTTGGGTTATTTTTAGCCAATTTTTGGGCTTTTTTTAGGGAACTTTTGGGGTTTTTTTGGGCATTTTTTTGGGTTTTTTGGGGCAATTTTTGGAATTACATTCAGGGTTTTTTCAGCAATTTTCTGGATTTTTTTTCCAATTTTTGGGCTTTTTTTGGGTAAATTTTTGGGACTTTTCTAAGGAATCTTTGAGGATTTTTTAGAGAATTTTTTTGGTTTTTTCGGCATTTTTTGGGGTTTTTTTGGTCAGTTTTTGGGATTATTTTCAGGGGTTTTTCAGCAATTTTCTGGATTTTTTTCTGAAATTTTTGGGGAATTTTTAGCCATTTTTTGGGGGTTTTTAGGGAATTTTTGGGCTTTTTTTGGGAATTTTTTTGGCATTTTTTGGGGCATTTTTTCGGGTTTTTGGACAATTTTTGAGATTTTTTTGGAGGCTTTTTTGGTCAATTTTTGGGATTATTTTGAGAATTTTTTGGTCAAATTTTCAGGGGTTTTTTTGCATTTTTGGGGGGTTTTGGTCAATTTTTGGGATTATTTTCAGAAATTTTTGGCTTTTTTCGGTCAAATTTTGAGGATTTTTGGTCAAATTTTGGGGGTTTTTATGGTCAATTTTTGGGATTATTTTCAGGGTTATTTCAGCAATTTTCTGGAGTTTTTTTTTTTTTAATTTTTGG
>NW_024526840.1:0-1067 GCF_017590135.1 Pyrgilauda ruficollis
TAAAAACAAGAACAGAACAAACACTTGCTACACTTCACCTATGCTTTGTGAGCTCCTGCATTTAGTCCTTTCACAGGTTTGTGACGTTATTGTTGCTTTTACATTCCTGTCTGTATATGCAAATATTTATAGATATTTTCCTCCCTAGATACTCCCTTATAGCTCATGAGAGTAAAGAACTAAAAATTGGACTGTACTTACTGACTTCAGGTTCACCCCTTGAGCTGTTCCTGACAAACAGCAGGAACTTTATCTAAAATGTCTTTTTGAATTGTAATAATAGAGATAGGAAACTCTTTCAATTTCTGTGTTGTCTTTGAATGTACAAGAAAAGAAATCTTCATGGGAATTTCTAGAGAACCTGGGTAGTGAACTTAATTAAAGCAGATGTAAAATTTGCAAGATCAGAGGGATTTGCTCTAGAGGCTAAAGAAGAATAAGACTCTGTAGGTGATTGTAAGTAATGTATAATATGTATACAGTGTAAGAGGAAATTCTGTGAGATGTACATTTCTTATTTCTATCTTTTTTTGAAGAGTAAGTTTAACTGCTGAAGATCATTTCTGGAAGAGGTGGTTGTATATAACAGCTGGCCTTACAGAAACATTGGCTACAGCTTGATCCATTTTCCTGGAGTCTAGTAAAGGAGAGATATCCCAGGGTTAAGAAATGTGTCAGATCTGGTGTTCATTAAATTTACACACATCCATAATCTGCTCCTCTGTGCAGCTGAGAGATCTCTGATTTGTGCATGACCTGCTGGTTAAACATCATCTCTCTTTTCTAAATAGTGTTGTCATCTGTGCACCAGTTGTAGCAAGGAAAGTAAAATCTATTCTCTTGAGGGCTGAGGCAGGACATCACTGAACACCTACGGCTGGCTGGGTTAAAAACGATTTCTAATCCATAGCCAGAAGTCACCAGGTGCTCAGAAGGGGCACAGAAAGAACAGGTCTAGGTGCAAAACTACTTTGTAGTAATATGTAGCTTAGATTTAGGAGATCTTTAACAGCTGAGAGCAGAAATCCAATTCATCTGCTCAAACTGTAGCCATAGCAGCTTGTGTG
>NW_024526841.1:0-1075 GCF_017590135.1 Pyrgilauda ruficollis
TTTTTTAGGATTTTAGAGTTACTAAAGTATTTAATTAAAATGATGAAATAATTTCATTAAAATGATGAAATAATGCTTTTCTCGACAATGTAAAGACTTGGTTAGAGTAAAAGCTAAGAGACTTTTATTGACATTTAGGAGTTTGTTAGTAACTGGATCAAAATAACAAAACAATTTTCTGTGTCAGAGGCTGGATAGAATTTTTGTTTATTTATTTGAAATTTCCAGTGTTTCTTCTATTGCATTTTGCTGGTGAAAAGGTCCCAGCAGAACTAAGCAGGTACTTTGGAATGCTGGGAAGAGCAGGGCATTCCCGGAGTGACTGCTAGAACACCCCAAACCACTTGAAAGGCAAAGATTCGAGGGAGGAGTTTGTACACTCAAGTAGTAGCAGGTAGGGTGGTATTCATACTCCTATGGGAAAGATTATACTGTATATTATTAGCTTATTAGTGTGTGTTCCATCACCTTTTTCCCCAAACTGGTGGATGAAGAACCTTTTTTCCCTTCAGGTGTTTATTTTTATGGCTTTTCATATCCCTGCCTTGTGGATACGTGTGAGTGTTTTGACTGCTCTCTGTCCCCCCCAGAGTGGGTTATGCTTTCAAACATTCACAGTCATTCTGGCTGGATGGGTTATTGATGAAATTGCTGTTCAGATCTGATGACAATTTAATACAGTACATGATAACTGAACTGAGTGACCTTTGCTGCAATTGATGTTGCCCTTTCTCCCTGTTAAATGACCACCCAATTTATCTAACTTAGAGGAAGTACTGGGATTGCTGCATAAACTGTCTTGGACAAAGATATCTACCATTCATCCTGGAAAGGTTGAGTGGACACCAGTAATCAGAAAAGGTCAAAGAGCCTGATTTAAGGTTGTTTAATTTTAGTGCTCTTTTTCGGAGCTAAAAGTATGTGATGTAGCCAAGTGTCTATGTCCAGTGTAGGTGAGTCTGGTGGAGGCAAACCAGTAGCATAGAAGATTTTAAAGAGTGTCACCCAGGCTGTCAGTTCATAGGTATTAGACAGAACAAAATACAAGTTATAGACTTGTCTTCAATTTTCACAG
>NW_024526842.1:0-1067 GCF_017590135.1 Pyrgilauda ruficollis
AAAAAAAAATCCAGTCACTTAACATTATTTTTAGTTCTTTTTGCTACATGCAATCTTCCTCAATGCATTTTACTATCAGGACTGAAGATTCTGAGGCAGGGGCTTGTCAGGTAAGACAAAGGAGATGATTTTCTGAGGGAAGAACAAGAATATCCTATTGGTAAAGCTGAGATTCTTGCCTGGCAAACAAAATGCAGTAACTGTACATGAATGAACTCCTCAATAGTTCTTTAAATATGTCCATAATTACATTAATTTAAAATTGTAGGATTCATCAAAATATTTTGGGGTGCCAAAAACAACAGCACCAACAACATTCTCAGGACCTCTAAAGTCAATTAAGTTTTTGTAGCCTTTCAGTAATTTTTATCCCATTTTACCCATGCAAGCACTGTGCTGCTGGACACAAGAACAGCAAACAAAAATTCCTGCACTCCTGGGAATGGCTGTGCAGGAAAGGTTCCACACACACAGACCCAAAGGATACACATATAGGATTAAATTCAACAGCACAAAGGAATAAACAATTACTGGGACCAAAACTCAATTGCCTATACTATGAAAGTGCTAAAGTAGTTCTGGTAGAATTATAAATAAATCCTGTATCAGAATTTAACTCAGTCCATGGGCTGTTCCCAGTGGAGAGTCTGACTTTTCTCAATCTGTTCTGGAAGCTTATGAACTTGATACTGTGAATATGGTGTGTTCCATGCCTCTGATTTATTAGTACAGCTCCAGCCTATCAGTCCATAAATGAGGGTAGCAGGGGTGGGGTGATCAACCCCAGTAAATGAACACTCAGAATATAGGTGTGTGCACACATTTCCCTTTACAGAGCTGCTGGATGGGGCACACCACGTTCAAAGGCAGCAGTACCCACTACCAGTTCCAGAAACAAGCAGCAAAGTCCCTTGAATGCAGCAAGGAAACATCAGGAAATCCCAGAGGAACAGGATTTTCCATCAGCAAGAGAGCTGGAAAAACTGCACTGGGCTTCATTGAGTTGGTCAGCATTGATGGGTCTGCTTAAAGCACATTATCATTATTAAAGGGTGGTCATTTGTCAC
>NW_024526843.1:0-1045 GCF_017590135.1 Pyrgilauda ruficollis
CCCCAAAAAATTCCCCCCAAAATTCCCAAGGAATTCGCAAAGAATTAAAAAAAAATGCCCAAGGAATTTAAAAAAAAATTCCCCAAAAAATTCCTAAGGAATTCTAAGAAAATTCCCCCCAATATTCCCGGGTATTCCCAAAAAAATTCCACCTGAATTCCCAATGAATTCCCCAAAAAATTCCCGAGGAATTTAGAAAAGAATTCCCAAAAAAATTCCCCAAAAATTCTCAAGGAATTCCCAGAAAATTCCCCATAATGTTCCCAAGGAATTCCCCAAAAAATTCCACCGGAATTCCCAAAAAAATTCCCAAGGAATTTGAAAAACAATTCCCCAGAAGATTCCCAAGGAATTCTCAGAAAATTCCCCCCAATATTCCCATGGAATTCCCCAAAAAATTCCCCCCGGAATTCCCCAAAAAATTCCCACCAAAATTCCAAAGGAATTCCTAAAGAATTCCCAAAAAACTCCCCAAATCCTTGGGAGAAAACCACAAATCCATGGGAGGAAACCCCAAATTCACGGGAATTCCGACAGCAAAAACCCCAAATGCACAGGAATTCCATCAGGAAAACCCCAAATCCGTGGGAGAAAACCCCAAATCCACGGGAATTGTAGCAGGAAAGACCCCAAATCCTTGGGAGAAAACCCCAAATTCATTGGAATTTCAGTAGGAAAAACTCCAAATCCTTGGGAGAAAACCCCAAATCCGTGGGATAAAACCCCAAATCCATGGGAATTCCAGTAGGAAAAACCCCAAATCCATGGGAGGAAACCCCAAATCCATGGGAAAAAAACCCAAATCCATGGGAATTCCATCAGGAAAAACCCCAAATCCTTGGGAGAAATCCCCAAATCCATGGGAATTGCAGTAGGAAAAACCCCAAATCCATGGGAGAAAACCCCAAATCCTTGGGAAAAACCCCAAATCCATGGGAATTGCAGTAGGAAAAACCCCAAATCCGTGGGAGAAAACCCCAAATCCATTGGAATTCCAGTCGGAAAAACCCCAAAACCTTGGGAGAGAACCCCAAATCCTTAGGAG
>NW_024526844.1:0-1066 GCF_017590135.1 Pyrgilauda ruficollis
TTAATTGCAATAGACTGTAAGTGTTTCTTGGCCTATCAGATTTATTTCCCACAGGCTTCTCCCCTGGCAGTGCAGCAGGAATTGCTCCTTGGATAAAGCTCTGGGTGGTACCAGGAAATTTGGAGTGCAGGAGGGGACTTGGACTCCCTGCCCTGTGAAATGCCATCACACAGGAGCTCTCAGGCAGCCACTGCAGCACAAAATGAGCCAGGAGCTGCCAAATTCAAGCATTTCTCCAAATATCAATTCCTTTTTTCAGAGCTCAAACACAAATTCCAGAGGATTTGGTGAAATTAATGGTGCAGTGAACTACTGGCAGTGTCTGATTTCTGTGCTCTGTCTTCGCCCTCTGCTCTTGTGTTAATTGAGAGAGAATTTTTACTTATAAAGATGAATTAATCTCCCAGAAAAGCCAGACAGACCTTTGTGAGCACTGCAAAGGTGATAAAAGATAAACAATGCTTGGGGAAGCTGCAGTTTCCATTGCAGGAAATGCAAATATGCTTAGCCTAAATGTCAAGGTGCTTGCTGTCCTGAATGGGGGAAAATCTGATTTTATTTCTCCTTGCATTTAAATCCTTTCTTGGCATCTGAGAAAAATAGCTTGGCCTGCCCTGTGCCATGAATTTGTGACAGATTTGTGTCCAGAGTAGGGGATCTGCTCCCATTGCAGCATTTCCTGCAAGAGGGGGAAAGCAAAACCCTCGTGCAGAATTAACCCAAATCATCAACTCTCAGTTGTGACAATTGACAGAGTCTTCGACCTGGAGGCTGCAAAAAGCTGAGCTCCAAATTTGGCAGCTGTGCTGCAGGTTTGGGTGCTCCCCATGGGATGCTCCTTCCATTCCATCCTTCTGCTGCTGCCCATGGGATGAGGCTCTGGACCTTGGCTCTGTTACTTGTTTTTATTTTGGGGAGATGCTGTCCATGAACTGCTCTTTGTGCCTCCCATTCACAGCAGGGAAAGCTTTTCTGGGGTTTTGCTTGTGGAAATATGATTAATCTAAATAAAGAATTGCTCCTCAGCCAAATTTCGGAGCATTGCTCATGGGCTGTGAGGGTGAAA